>NW_011888891.1:4976968-4996571 GCF_000151845.1 Pteropus vampyrus
CCCAGGTTCAAAGATTTTCTCCCAAGCTTTCTTTTAAAAGTTTCAGTTTTAAATTTTATATTTAGATCTAAGTCATTTTTGAGTTAAGTTTTATACAAAGCACAAAGTTTAGGTAGAGATTTTTTCTCTGTATGGATATCCAATTCTTCCAACATTATATCCTTTGTTGAAGAGAGTATCCTTTCTTCATTAACTGCCTTTGTACCCTGGCCAAAGCCAAGAAGTGGAAACAACCCAAATATCCATCAGGTGATGAATATATAATAAAAGGTGGTATGTCCATAGAACGAAATATTATTTGGCCATAAAAAGGAATGAAGTACTGACACATGCTTCAACACAAACCTTAAAAATATTATACTAACTGGAAGCAGCAAGTTATAAAAGATCACGCATAACAATACCATTTATATATAGTATCCAGAATAGGCAAATCTATAGATATAAAAAGTAAGTAAGTGGTTGTTTAGGGGTAGGGAAATGGGGCATTGAGGAGTGATAGTCAAAGGGTACAGGATTTCTATTTGGGGTGATGAAAATGTTTTAAAGCTAATTGTGGTGAGGGAGTGAACAGCAGCAAGATGGCCAAAAAAGATGTCCCTCAATCATATTTCACTCTCAACAACAATTTGGCATCCATCCTCAGACAAAAGTGCCTTTGTAGCAGCCATGGGATCCAGGTAGGAGACTGAAACTCCTGTGTAGTCCAACAATGAGAGTCATTTTGAGAAGACACTGCCAAAGAGGCTGATTTCTCTCTCACCTCATCCAGAGTACTAAGTTGTGAGCTGAACCAGGGTGGCAGAGTGGCTGGGAGATCAGCAGCCAGGGTTTGGAAAATATTGAAGGGACATGGATCTTACTAAACATGTCACTGAAACTATTGGGAGGCCCACTCATGAGTGCTTAGAACGTCTCACCCACAGATTCACTCAGCTGGCCCACAGGCACCCCAGCATTCTGCACATCTACTCACACATCCCCCCACCCATTGACCAACTCCTTGTCCACGCTCCAAACTATGACAATAGTGAGCTTAGGCAGACAGCTAGTAAGCATGCACAGAAAGCCAGCACAAATCTGTAGACCTAGGGGAGACTACCCTTAGGAAAGTAAAGGGGAGGTTGTCAGCACACAGTGTGGCTCTGCAGAAATGAAAGAAGGCATATAAGCTTAAGAATTCCACAACGAGAGGGAGACTGTGTGGAGCAGGTGAATCCACTGAAGGCCTGAGAGAGCCTCAGAATCCCTAGCAGGGCTGAGGAAAGGTATTTCTCTGCTGAAGTCAGTCAGTAAGGATTGCAGGAGGTGACTGCTACTTCAAACGCAAAGCCAGCAACACAAGGCTTCAAGGAACAAGAAAAATAAAAGAAACATGATACCACCAAAAGAACACAATTTTCCAGTAACCGCCCCCAAAGACATGAAGATATGCTATTTACCCAATAAAGAATTCAAAATAACTGTTTTAAAGCTCAGTAAGCTCCAAAAAAATTTAAAAACCAGACAATTAAACGAACTCAGGAAAACAATGCATGAACAAAATAATAAGTTTAACAAAGAGCTAGAAATTGAAAAAGAGAACTAATGAGTAAGATGAAAAAAAAGCAATAGAAACCATCAACATCAGAACAGATCAAGCAGAAGAATCTGTAAATTAGAAGACAGGACCTTTGAAGTTATTCAGTCAGAGAATAACTGAAAAGTTATTCAAAAGAAAAGTTAAGAAAGCCTACGTGATCTATGATACTAAAATAAACCTGCGAATTATTGCAGTCCTGGAAGGAGAACAGAGGGAAAAGGAGGCAAAAAGCTTATTTAAACAAATAATGGCTGAAAATTTCCTAAATCTAGAAGAGATTTGGACATCCAAGTTCATGAAGCTCATAGGTTCCTCAAACAAACTCGACCTAAAACTATCAAAAATCAAAGACAAGGGAGAATCTTAAAAGCAGTAAGAAAAAAGAAGCTTGTAATTTATAAGGAAACCCCATTAAGTTGCAACTGGCTATCTCAGGAAAAATCTTACAGGTCAGGAGACAGTGGGATTAACTTTTTGACACGCTGACATTAAAAAAAAACAAAACTGCCAACCAAGAATACTCTTTCCAGCAAAGTTGTCCTTCAGAAATGAGAGATAAAAACTTTCCCAGACAAAAGCAGGAGGAGTTCTTCACCCCTAGACCTACCTTATAAGAAATACTAAAAGGAATTCTTGAAGCTAAAATGAAAAGATACTAATTACTAACATAAAAACATATGAAAACAGACAACACACTGGTAAAGGTAAGTATACAGTCAAATTTAGAATACTCCAGTCCACCGAAAGAACAGAGTTAGATACACTTTTGTCAGACAAAACACTTTAATTCAAAACCTGTAATGTGAGATTAAGAAGGCAATTACAAAATGATAAAGGAGTCAACTCATAAGATACAACAATTTTAAATATATATGCACCCAACATGAGCACCCCAAAATATTAAGCAAATAGTAACAGATCTGAAGAGAAAAATAAACAATACAATATTAGAGGACTTCACTATCCCAATTTCAACAATGGATAGATTATCCAGGCAGAAAACCAACTGGAAAACACCGGACTAATGCTTTTAACCAAATGGACTTAATGAACATATAAAGAATATTCCACCCAAAAGTAGCAAAATACGCATTCTTCTCAACTACTCACTGAACACTGTCCAGGATGTATCATATGTTAGGTCACAAAACAAACCTTAAAATTTTAAGATTAAAATCATACCAAGTATATTTTCCAACAACAATGGTATGAAACTAGCTGGGTCATATATTCCCACTACCAGAATGGGGTACAAAACAGAGAAAGGAGTCTCTAATTTGTAGCATATGTAGTGTGTGTGTGTGCACACATGTGCACGCGCATGTATGCGTGTAGTAGCTAGGTCCGGGAAGTTAACGTGTTCTTAATCAGCACTGCAGTTAGAAGTTGCAATGCATTTTCTCATAGAAACCAGGCTGTAAATAATAACTGAGTTAGTTATGAAGGAGTAGGTTCTGTGGGTTGGCCTGAAAATTCTGCCACCATATAGAACATTATTTTCATGGGAAAACTCTAAATGCCCAGTAGTTGAATGGAAAATGGATCTGGAGAAAAAAAATCTATTCATAAAATGGGTAATGTCTGTTGTTTTTTATTCTTATCACATACACAGGGAACTCTATAGAACAAGCAGTAGGAGGCAATTTATTAAAGGAAAAAGGATACAAAAGCAACAACCACTATTGTCTATCTAAAACTGACAGCTGATCAGAATATGAGTACACAAATATAATGACACATGTGGAGAGATGAGGATTCAAAGTATAAAACGTATGCTTATATACAGCCCCAAAGCAATATTGGTGACTGTCAGCTTTTAGTGCTTTATAAATGGTTGGTTATGTAAGAGTATATTAATGGGGAAATATGTGTATACATATACACATACATAAGTATGTATATATGTATGTACATATACACATACATAAGTATGTATATATGTATACCTATATGTTTATATATACAGAGATACCTGATACACTACACACATGTAAGCGTAAAGTGATTTCATTTCATGAGGGATGTATTCAAAGATTTTGAAAATTAAGTCTCATAATTTGAGTTTTTTTTTCAATGAAACAAAAGATAAAGAGATGGGTTCTTATAGTTCATAACTATGATCCTCATATCATATTTTTGTTTTAAAATATACTTAGGTAGAACGAACATTTGAAGTAAAACTTTTTACATTACTATATCCACCTTTAAAATAATTAAAAATACCACATGCCTTAGCATAGACGATAATCTTACTTAAAGACACATTATAGCCATTCCGATTTGGCCCCTGGTGCCAGCATTTTATCCATCACCCTTACTTGCTCATATAACAATTTTCAAGAACTTACAGATTGTATGCTTTAGTGCTTTTATTCTGCTGGCATTCTGGCTAACGACTGAGTTCTTTCTCCTACGTTAACAATAATACTATCATGACAGGTTTTTGGCTTTCTTCATAGCATTTTGCCACATCTAACTTCTAACTTCCAAAATAACTCATTTTCAAATATATTTTTCAGCATTAGAATGTAATGAATGATTGGCAGAAAGTGTTATAGGCTTTAAAAATAGTATTAAATTATAATCAGTTTAAACTACCAATACTAGAGTTGACAAAACCATATAGACATTCAGATGTCTGTAAATAGCACAGGTCATATACTAACAAAGGATGGCAGAATGGTACCACTTTAGCTGCAGTAACAAATGTAACAAGTCATATTGCCTGCCAACTTGAAATACCAGATTCTTGACAAAAGTTTTGTGTTTCTATAGTACTGATTTTGCTAGAGTAAGAACCTTAATATTAATCTGTACAATTTCAAATTTGTGTTATTTAAAAATTACATTAAGGATAAATAAGGTATGGTTATTGACAAATTTCAAGGTAAATAATAAATAAAACTCTGGCTTGAGTTTTGTTTTGTTTAAAAAAAAAAAAGACTGGTACAAATACTCAGAAATTCTTGTACAAATACTCAGAAATTCTTGCCATAAGTTAATTCCCAGAGAAAGTTAGATATTTGCAGACTATTGTTTCTTTCCTTTCATATAATTTGAGTGTTTGTCAATAGTAAAGGACTGTTTCATGTGTCAGTATGCGTGTGTGTACTAGTATCATATTAAGATCGTTTTGTCAATCGATTATGATACTGACAAGACAGATGACCCACCCCCATACCTAATCCCTTTCCCAAACAAAAAACCTATTGGATAGCTATGTGGAAATATTATAAACTGAAATGTGAAACTACATATAAACATAAAATCTAATTTTCTAAAATAAAGTTTGATCTAGTATAGCCAAAAATACATTGTACCAATAGGGAGTCAATATACACGAAAGGAATAAATATAAATTTACATGGACATTATCAGGATCTCCCAATTTGAATAATTTCCCTCAAAACAGACATACGAAGGATATAACAGAGAAGAAAAAAACGAAGTCTGAGATTATAACTAGGTATATCTGATTAGAGGTGTAACTGCCCCCTAGTGACAGAATATTATAATACACTCTAAAAACAAATCATCCAAAAGATCTACATTAATATAGAAGCTGGAAATAAGAATGCTTAAAATCGATGTTGCTTCCAAAATTTACAATTATTCCTTTTTCCTTCATTTGTTCATTCATTTATTACTTCGCTTTATATACAATAAGGAATAAAACAGGAATGATTTTATCCTTCATTGCAGTCTCTTGAAAGATACGCAAATAAACAAAGAAATATATAATTAACAGATTATGATAAATGCTATGAAAGAAATGAACAGGATGCTATAATGGAGAATAATGAATTCGGGGTAATAAGAGACACCCTATTTTGGCTTAGGTGGCTGGGCAAAGCCTTGCTAAGGAAGTACGTATAAACTAAGACTAGGCAGATGAAAGTCCTGTATATAGCATTTTCAAGATGGACATGGGTGGGAGTGGAAGTGTACTAGGCAGCAAAAAAATGTAGTGTACAAAGTCTCAAAATTAAAAATTCTTGATCTCCTTTCATCTTTATTCTAGAAATTGGCTTCGGCTTAACTCTATCTTTTGTGAACCTAGTTTAGCTTATCTCGAGTTTATATTCATATGCCAAAATTCTGGACATGTTAGGATGCTTGATCTTTAAAGCTTCTAAGTCTACATAAGTGCAGAATTCTTATTAAACTACTGAAGACTGGAAATTTTCTGTATTTCTGGTGTACTAAGGATAAAAAGATTGTTTTAGTGGTTATCTTGGTATAAGATAATGGGAAGTCTTTTCTAATGTATAATAAACAGTGAACCTGTATTAATAACTACATTAACGATAACAGTTAATGTTTAAGTAATTGTCTTCACAGCCACTGTAGTTATGAGGCCGCAGGTTTTTTAAGGCTTTTGTAACTGGGGGTAGGAGAATGAGAGTAGGCCAAGTTAAAATACCACATCCTATTGTTCTTAGCAAGGTAGGCACTTACTAAGTACTTTATTTCCAATATCCCATTTCATCTTTAAACCCATGAGGTTAGAGTTATTATAATCCTATTTTACAGAAGAAGAAAACTGAGGCATAAAAATATTAAAGTAGCTTGCTCCAGGCCTCATGGCTAGTAAGTAACGGCGTTGGTTTTAGAACCACAATCTGTATAATTCTAGTCTATGCCCCATTATGCTACATACTACTTTTCATTTGTGAAAGAATAATTAAGAGAAACTAAGTTTAGTTAAAAGTATAGCTAAATATGAACTCACGAGGGAGATAAAAATATAAATTTTATAGAATATGTACTGTATATAAATTATCAATGAGTTCTTTCACTAAATAAGTCATTCCTAACCATGGTATGTATGTGAATCGTGTGGGGCGTTTTAAAAACTTACCTGCAAAACTTCCCACAGATGATGTCTGCACTTTTAAAAGTCCTACAGATTCTAACTCAATCCCATCAAGAACCACTTCATAAGAATAAAAACTCCTTAAAATTAGTACTATATAAACTATTTAATCACCTAATTCCTGTAACAGTTCACACAGGAAAGATACTTCTTAGAGAAAATGGCACAAAGGAAAAAGCAGAAGTGTAAGAATTAGAGAGACTTAGGTTTGAATCTTAGCCCACTCACTTGCTATATGTACGACTCAAGGGAAAATTAACTTCTCTAAATGTTAGTTTCTTCACCTATAAAATGGAAATTTTTTTAAAACATCTACCTCTTAGAATTGCTGCAATCATAGATAATGCATGCAGGAATGTAGTAAGTGCTCAACTGGTAGTTGTTATAATTAATCCCAAAATTGCCAAAACAAATATTAGATTTGGAAATTCAACAAAAATAGTGAGTGCCAACCTAGGACAAAGTATACTCTGTGAAGTTACCAAAGTGATAACAGTCTTTCAAGAGCTCATGATCTAATAAAAGAGCGGGGCATTCTCTCTAAAAAGGGAAATTGTAAGAAGCATTAACACAGAGAGGTATATTTCATATATCATGAGGAAATGGAGGAAGGAGAATTCTGATGTAGAAACGGTTCTTAAAACTGCAGTATGAACTGTGCCTTAAAAGAAACATATGTTCCTTGGACCTTATTCCAGATCAAAGGTTCGTAAACTTTAACATGCATCAAAATTACACGCAGGGTTTGTGAAAACACACATCGCTAAGCCCTACCCCAGAGTTTCTGATTCAAGAGATCTGGAGTGGGGCCTGAGAACCTGCATTTCCCAAGTGACACTGATGCTACTGGTTAAGAGAAACTTCTTCAAGAACTATCACTCTGGACAGAGAGTGCTTGAACAAAACTGATAAGTGATATACAGGGTTATCCCTGAGCTGTATAATATGGGCTTTGTGTGAGTAGTTAAGGAATATGGTTAGAAGTCTAGAAGAAACTTAATAAAAACATTGCCTTCTCTAATAAGAGGTAGATAAATTACCCTTCCTAGGAAGGTGATCTAACATTCAGGATTAAGTTAAAACTATTTAATTACCCCTCATGATATGAAATTATCTTTAATCTGTTACCTTTCAATACCACTTGCTATTCCCAGCTTTGCATTACACAGGTAAACATTAAGGTAATGAGGCAACAGTAGATTGGGGGCACAAAGATAATTAAATGTAAAAATATTAGAAACAGTGTCACTCTTATTCTTTATAAATGAGAATATAACACTAATCCATCTTGAATTTTAATACTTTATTTAGTGTGCTATAGGTTAAAATTATTCAAAAACACAGAGTTGAAACCTATTCAATAGTGTCATTTATAAATTTCGAAGAATCTCCCATACTCACCAAAACCATCAATATCTAGATTATTTTCAACCACAACGTCTAGCAGAGAGTCACCAACTTTTCCTTCGGCTGTTAATGTTTCACCATCGCGGTTTAAAAAGTGGACTGTTACTTTATCTTCTGAGCTGGAAAAGGAAGCAGAGTTATATTATTTTCAGTAATTTCAAAAGATACTTTAAAATAATTGGTTTAAGAATATGTTGCAAGGTTAAAGAAATGGTGTGTGTGGGTGTTTGTGCGCACATGCACATGCAAATATGCTCTTTTATAGTATTTTCTTTTCTTTCCAAAGTTCATTTGGGAAGAAGACACCACAAATCAAGGGTATGTCTATCTGCCTACCTACCAGCAGAGCTCTAGCACTTTAAAGGAAATGGCAACATTGTACAGTTGTCAAAAATGGTATATTACTATACCATTTACAGCATTGTACAGGTAATATACCATTTACAGCATTGTACAGGGAATATAGTCAATGGTATAGTAATAACTATGTACAGTGTCGGCTGGGTACTAGGCTTATCTGGGGAAGGGGGGGGTCACTTCATAAGTTATATAATGCCTAACCACTATGCTGTACACCTGAAACTAATATAATATTGAATGTCAACTGTAACTGAAAAAAATTTTTTTAATTAAAAAAAGAAATAACAACTACAACACTAGCAAGGCCATGTGTCTCTCTATGTACACCATGTAGTCCTTAGTGGTCATAGTCACAGATTACAGTCATACAAAAACATTCAGCAATCATTATCACTCATGAAGTCTATTTTACTCTCACACAGCTCTAAAAATCAATGTCTCTATGAATGTATCCTGAAAAACTAGACCATGGTTGGGGTGAGCTTTAGAAAAACAAATCATTCTGCTATCAACAAGGCAACTGTCCAGGTGTCTGATAAGTCCTGTTGCTGACAAGCAGCGGTTTGAGTATCTGAACATATTATTTTGGTCCACTTTGTAGAGTCAAAAATCAAAGTGACGAGAAAAGGTTGTTTGTTTGAATCTGTAGGAAGATAAATATACCTCCTATGTTCCTCTATAGGATATTATATTATCTATCAGCTAGCTGATCTAAATTTCTTGCCCTTCTCACAAACATGGCACCAAAATTTGGGAAAAGAAATTATACTAGTGACTGGATCCTTATTCTCCACTGGTCATTGTAATTTTTACCTCACAATTGAAAAGATGTACTTCAGCATAAAATAATTAGTTGTAATTTTCACTACTGCTAGTAGCTAGTAGTCCGTCAAAGAAAACTTTGTTAATATCAGTAAAATTTACAATTAAATAACTCCAGAGCTATAAATATCTTGAAAATTGTCAAATCAAATTATCTCATTTTACAAACAAGGCAACTAAAGCCCCTCTCAGATAATGGCCTCTCTAATATTTCAACACTGAAAAAAAATTCATTAATTAAAAATTATCAAAAGTGTGTGAAAGTCCCTCAAAGAGCCTTTGCTCTCCAACTTTTCATAGCAAAAAAAAAAAGCTTTAAAAACAAGTATTTTGAAAATTATTCATGATTTTCAAGGTAGAATGGCTGAGAATGAAGATACTCTGGAGGCAGGGGGACTAATTTGTAAGTTATTAAAAGAGCATAAACTAAGCAAGGATGTAGGAAATATTGACTTAAGAAATATTCAGGAGGTAGAAAGACAAGATTTCATGCTCTGGGAAGTAAATATGATCCTTCCAAATCTACTATCAATTTATCAGCCAACAGCTCAAAAAACTATGTTCTTCACTTGTTACCTTTTATTCACAGTCATCTATTCTGCTCAAACACAACAGATATTTTAATAAATCTGTCAAAGGTTGCTGCGCTAAAGTTCTTAACAGAATTCTAACAGGGGAATTACAGCTGCTGATGCCTACCCTTTCACCATATAAGGCAGCCAGGGATGGTTGGTCCAAGAATAGGGCCCAGTCCAGGGATCCCGATTTCTATAGCTACCTTAACTCTTTCAAATGACCCTATGAGCTAAAGAATTATCAACTACTATAGTGCTCAAAAAAAAAAAAAAAAAAGACATGAATTTTAGTTCTACTTTCGCCAGCTACTTAATATGGAATTTTTATTCCCAATTATCTACCCTTACCCCATCTACCTCACAGGATTTTAAGAGTCTAGTGAAATAATATATAAAAAGCTCTTTGCAACTTAAATCATTACAAAATATAAAGTATTTTATCAGTGTATTTTGGAGTTAAGGGAGTTTTTTCGACTCTCAATTACTGATAGCTTATCTAAATGTTAAATTTCAAATCAGAACTGCAGTTTCTAGACTGGTGTGTCAATCAACCTTCATATGTTCTATACCTGCAATGTCCAATACAGTAGCTACTAGTTACTGAGTATTTGAAATGTGGCCAGTGCAACTGAAAAACTCTTTAATTTTAACTGTAATCATCTTAAACTTAAATAACCACATGTAGTTAGTGGTGACTGGACTGGGAAGCACAAATCTCAGATATAAGAGTTGGAAAATCTAGTTGTAGCTCCAAAGATGTGATAGGAAGCACAAGGCCATCAAGAGAAACTGTGCCAGTGAAGAGGAAAGCAGGATTATGAGGGAATAAAACAAACATGTTTCCCTTTAAAACAACTCAATAATACCCAAATCCAAACGATAAATTTGAGTAAAATAATTCCGATTTACAAAAGCATTTATGTTCTTTAAATACTAGTTACACAAGTATGTTAATTGCCTGTCCCAATTTTTCAAGAAAGCATCTAGTAGAAAACAAGGCTTCCATTTAGAGGGATGTCAAAAGCAGGAAAATGTAGAGAAAAGAGAAAACAAACAGGGACAAATCCGGCTTGCCTTCTCCTGAGTTAATACAACAAATTTATTGAGCAACCACTAAATAATAAGATTAAGGGGAAAAAAATAGGACTAAGTCCTACACAAAGAAGAATACAAATCTCCCTCCAGTTCTTGCTTCCTACTACATGCAAGCAGAAGATCAGAGCGCAGTTCAGATAATAATCCTGTGAGGCCTTTGCTATTGTTCCCCGCACTTATAAATGGGGAAATTGAGGTTTATAGAGATTGAAGAAGTTAGTAAATGCCAAAGTCCAGTTTAAAACCCAGCTTTGCCTCTCCAATACAGGGGCTTTACCCTATATAAACTGGAAGAGAGCATACAGGGAAGCATGGGCCTGGTTTGAAAATAAATAAATAAGCAAGCATGTAAGTAAAGTAAGTAAGTAAGTAAAGTAAGCAAGTAAGTAAGTAAGTAAGTAAGTAAGTAAGTAAATAAATAAATAAATAAATAAATAAATAAAACAAAACAACTTGCTGGCCGGGATCACAATGGAGTGCATCTTATGAAGGTCACCGCAGGTTCCAGGAAAAGGGTAGATCCGAGCCAAACCACATGGACAAACAGCGGCAGCAAAGTGCCCCGCTTTCCTCAGGGCACAAGAGGCCCTCGGAAAGGGAGATCGGGGATCCCAGGTCCCCGTTTCCCACCAAGCGTCGGTGCTTCGGTAAAGTAGCTTTGCGGCTCGACATTAGGGAGACCAGAGCCAGCACCGAGCCTCAGGAAAGGGCCGCGAGGATCGCCGCCGAGGAGGGTCGAGAGGCGGGCGGTCTGGGTGTGTGCAGGAAACGCGAGTCCGAGAAAAGCCCGCGGGGCGAGAAACTGGGCCCTGGGATCAGGACAACCCCCGGGCAGGGCACGTACTCCTGGATGAGGGACCCCCTACCCGCACGCGCGCCGGCCCGCGCCTCACCTGCTTCGCGCCCGCGCCGACAAGCTCAGTGTCCGGCCCGGCTCGGCGCTCCCGCCTCGGCCCCGGCTTCCCGGGAGGCCGCCGGCTCCCGCGCGGGCTCCGGCGAGAAGCAGCCACCGACCCGCCGCGCCGCCAAGGGCCGCGGAGAGGCGCGCAGGAGCCGAGCGCCCCCCGCGGCGGCCATAGCCGGGGTTCGGGTAACAACCGGATGCGACGCAGGCCGCACGGCTACGGCCGCGAGAGGCTACCCGAGCGCGGGCGGGCAGTGGCGCGGGCGCCCGACGCCCGCGGGTCACTGCGAGGGTCCTGCCGGGCTGAGGGCCGAGAAGTTCCGCTCCCTGCGCGCACTGACGGCTCCACGCGCCCTCCCCGTGACCTATAAATCCTTTAGCTCCCCAAGCGCAGCCCCTCCCCCTGCAGGTTCCCACGCCTCCCGGAAGGATTTTTTTAGGGGGCGGAGCTAAACGCTTTGCTTTTCTGCGTTCTGACCGGGTTTTGTTTTAACTGTGATACTTTGTTAATCTACTAGGGTTGCCATGCAGGAACAATGAATTGTGAAAGATAACTGAATGTCGGACAGAAAGGCGCAGTAAAACAACCGCTAGTTAACTAAGCCACTTTCTTCCGTGCCGCCCTGCCCTCTACCTCCCCGTTAAAAACAAAAAACAAACAACAACAAAAAAACGCGGTTGATTTCTGTCATCTTGGAGTTCAAACTAGAGTGAAAGGGAATTCTGGGCGTTATCAAACAAGGACAGTAGGAGAAAACTTCAGCAATTTCAGAATGCCAATAGGCATGATACGCAGAGAGATAATTATGACTATAAAGTTATAAATGACCAAAATGAATAAACGTGGAATACTGGAGAAGGCAGGTAATCCTAGTTCCATATGGCAAATAAATGAGTACTTGAAACCCATGAGACATAAAAGGAAAATTTTGATGAACTGAGAGTTTTAAAATACTTTTACGAAAACCAGAAGGCTAAATTATTTTAAAATACTTTATTGTGGTGAAAAGAGCACAGGCTTTGAGGTCAGAAATTAATGTTCAAATCCAAGGTCTACTACCACTTTTGAGCTCCAAGACCTTGGATAAATTATTCTCTTAGAGGATCAGAGTTTTCATAACAGTTTCAGGGATAAGATGTTCCATCCCTCAGGGCCATTCTGAGGGTTAGACAAACTAACACACAACGCACAACGGGCATAGTGCGTCACAAACAATGATGGATAACTTCCTGGGTCTGCCTTCCTAAGGTTACTCTTAAAGAGTCTAAAGGCCAAAGTCAAATAGATACAGCAAATATGCTAAACACAAGAAAAGATACTTGAATGACTATTTAGAACAATAAAGAATAGATCTGAGAAAAGTCTCTCCAGACACTGTATGGTGGGCATTGAATGATGGCAGACAGACAGCAGTCATTCAGCTCCTGCATTTCCTCAATCTGACCATAAATAGAAAGACCGTCAAGTTGGAAAGAATACAACAAACCCTGGCAAGTAATTCAGAAAAGAAGATTGTAAAAGAACAGTTAATTTTTTATAGGCTCAATCTCCAAAGTCAGGTGAATTAATTGTAGGAAGAAAACTGGAAAAAAAAATTGCAGATATTCCCTCTCCTCTCAGCCCACCTATAGCAATCCAGCTTCAAATCGGTTGTGGCACTTATAGCTGAACATGTTAACTTATAGCTTTTTGCTCTGTAGTTGTTTGTACACATAATTTATCTTAGTAGCCCCCACACTACCAGGCACAGGCCCTTGAGCATATCGAATCTTCAATAAGTATTTGTGAATAAATAAATCTCATGTAACTTCCGTTAGTAATCATCAGAATTCATGAAACGTGAACATGGAAATTAAAGACAGGGAAAATGGTATTCAGATTTTCAAAGTCAGATAAAGGTTAATTCCAAAGATTACGGGCATCAATATTCAGCAGTATTCTAGAGGGGTTCATGAACACAGATAAAAAAGCAATATGGAATTATTAAGGACAAGTTTTACATATATATTTCTCTGTCTTACAAAACTCTCACCCCTCCATTTTTCACTCCTATTAAAATCCATCCATATTTTGAAACACCTCAAATTATCTTTCCCACAGTTGTTTATTCTTGTAAAACTTGTGGTATCTGTTCTTTCAAGTTGGATAATGTTCATGAAAGTGTTTTTGTAAGCTGTGAAATGTCATAAAAATTCAGATTCATTGTTTATTGAGCACCTACTCTGAGCTTCACAGTACCATGTGCTCCATCACACATGCTTTGTGTAGCTCCTCTAGACTGAAGTTCCCAAGAGCAGGGATGTTCTCTATTCATCTTCATATTCCTAGCCCATAGCATCCATTTAGTAATATCTTTGATAAAAACTGTCTTAGGAACTTTTGCAATTTTATCTCATTACATCACAGCATCTCTGTACCGTAGATATGCCTATAATCAATAAATGCCTTTAATCAACAAATATTTATTGACATTAGGAGTATGTAAATCACTATGCTAGTGCTGAAGACACAGCAGTGAATAAAACAATCCCTGTCCTCTTATTTTTAGATAAGGAAGCTGAGGTACACAGTAGTTGTGACTTTCTTAGAATCCTACTGCTAATAAGTTGCAAACCCAGAGTGTAAATCTAGGTCTTCCTTGTCCCAAGGCAGAAGCACAAGAAATGATCATTTTATTATCTTATTATACAGATGATCCCTGACTTACGATGGTTCAAGTTAAGATTTTTCTACTTTACGATGGTGGGAAAGTGATGTACATTCAATAGAAACTGACTAGGCTAAACTTTGATGGTAGGTTAAGTGCATTTCCAATTTACAATATCTTCGACTTATTTATGGGCTTATCAGGATGTAACCTCATCTTAAGTTGAGAAGCATCTGTATTTTATTATTGATTTATATATTATTCATATAATTTTACTATTATATATTATATGATTGATGTATATTTATGTAGCATATATTTTTCAACTCTAATTCAATAGTAGATGCCTAAGATTCTACATGATCCACCTACAGGCATAACTGGGAGATATTTAGGTTCAGTTCCACACCACCATCATAAAGTGAATATCGCAATAAAGTGAGTCATAATCTTTTTGTTGGTAGAAGCTCTTGTCTTCAGTTTGTAAAAAACACAACACTTGTAAAGTACAACAAAGTGAAACACAATAAAATGAGGTATGCCTATAATTTAGGGATAAGGTCAGAAATTATTATTATCTAAATTTTTAAAAAGGAGCACAAAATTAAACCTAAGTGCATTTCACCCCAAGAAATCACTCATTCTACCCCCCAGGATTTGTTAATATGGCTGATGATATTGGTGAGTTTCCTAAGGTTAAATTAATTATATAACATGTAAATAAATTACTATTTTTGTATTAATTGATCTTCCTGCCTGCAGTCTTATCTCACTCTAAGGCAATCTCCATGCTGCCTGTAGGCTGATTCTATTAAAATACTGATATGATCATGTTCCTTTCTTTATGAAAATACCTGAATGATGTTCCATCATCATTACGTGATATTCCATTACCATTGGAATGACAATGAAATAGAATTCTATCACCATTTATTAATAGAATAAAACAAACTTCTCAGTTGGACACACAACACCCCTTCAGCTCTTTTCACTGCCCACCCAACATCTATCCTTCCTCATGCCAGCATTGGTTCTGCCTCATGCCTTTCTTCTCTGCAGATTTTGTACTCCACTGCCTGCACCTGGCTAACACATGGCCAGCCTCCAGAATTCAGTTCGGTCCTTTGCAGGAACGATTCTCTGACAAATGCAACTTTTATGAACCTTACACACTATAAATCCCTCTATTTAGTTTACAATTAAATGTCATATGCAAATAAGAACTTGAATCAAGTGGCTTGCTAGGTTTCAAGTCCCATTTATTTAATATTACTTTTCAGGTACTTTTTTAAACTTATTAACATATCCCTCAAATGTTAATAGTTGATTGTCTATTTTGTGATATTAGCCTCTCCTGGTTAACAGTTCACTTGGGGGTGCAAATACTAGTGTTCTAATTGTCATTCTTTCTTCCTTGATTACCTAGACAGGTTTACCCTCATCTTCTCTTCCAATATCCTGAAGAGCCTGTATAGAAAAGGCAAGATAAATACTTATTTCTCTTTATCTGTCATACAGGTTTATTCGTGCTTTGTATTTATTCGAAAACTGGTTTAAAAAGTTACAATTTTCTAGAAAATGGTATATTTCACCTAAATTTTCTAAATCTATTGGCATAAAAGTATTCCTAGTATTTATTTTTTAAAAAATCTCTAATATTTCCAAAACTATATTGCTTTTTATTTTTCTTATATTCTTTCTCGATCTTCTTTCTTTTTCTTTGAGTAATCTTGCCAAAAATTTATTTTATTAGTCGTTTTCAACTTTGGGCATTAATCTGTACTGTATCTTTGCTTTCTAATTTTATTTTCTTATCTTTATAATTTCCTTAATTCTAAGTTCTTTGGATTTACTTTTTCTAACTTCTTGATCTAGATAGTTAGCTCATTAATTTTTAATTTTGTTTCTTAAAAAAAAATTAAATTTCTCTAAGTATTTAAATTCTTTCTAAGTAGTATGTTTGACTGTTTCCAGAGTTTGAAATGCAATATTTTCTTTATTGTTCAGTTTAAATATTTGCAAATTTCCACTCTGTCCTTTGATTGTGAGCCATTTGGAAGTGCATTTTGATTAAGGTTTCAAGACTTTCTTCAACATATGAAATTATTTACTAACAAAAGAATAAATATAATAACAGCCATCATTTATGGGGTGCTTACTCCGTGCTAAGCACTCTTCTAAGTGCTTTACATGTTTTGACTTACTTAAAGGTGGGTATCAGTGTCATTATCATTTTACTGATGAATAAACTGAGGGATCAGTTTATGTTTAAAATATATTAAAAGTCTGGAAGTGTTATCGCTTTCAGTATAGTAGTTTTTATAATATACAAACACAGCAGATACAATATATATTATGTATTATATTCTACAAAAAATGGATTTATTCACCTTTAAAGTTGACGGGAAATATAAAATGAAATCTACATGTTTCCATTTCTTTGCATCTAAAAGAAATGCTGTTGGGGGTGTGTGCTGTTGGGGGGTGTGTGTGTGTGTGTGTGTGTGTGTGTGTGTGTGTGTGTATGAGAGAGAGAGAGAGAGAGAATTTGACTCAATATCAAAATGGATTTCTTCCAGTTCTGTTTTTCATCTTGTTTGTACCATTTTTACAATATGATTCTGTTCAAGACATTAGATGTGTATTAATTTGTCCTTGGAATTATTAATATGCAGGCCAAACTAAAGCTTAAAAATAAAGAAATTTTAGTTAACAACTTCATGGGAGAGCTCAAGGCCAGTCTTCAGGAATGCAGCATTTGATCTTTCTGGATTAAGATTGAGTAACCAGAGAGCAATTGCCAAATTTCCTTTAACTCAGTTTACATAAAGCTTTGAGTTACAAAAATATATATATATTGTTTTGTTCCAATGTCCATTGTTATTTGCAGTAGTTTCTGAATATTAGTCTATTGCCAAGATTCAGTCTTGGGGTTTGCTTTAAAAATCTGTTTCTATCAAAATTTACTTAAAGTTGTGACCATTTCAACATCTCAACTTTTTTTGAAAACTTCATCTCCATACAAATTAAAATCACTCTGCATACCATTTCCCTACAAGATTATTAAAAATCCAGTGTTTAACAACTCAGTGTTGGTGAAGCTATGTGGAAGCAGGTACTCTGAAATATTTCTAGTTGGTGTGTAAAATAGTCCAACTTCTACAGAGGACAATAAAATAATATTTATAAAAATTACAAATTTATTTACCCTTTAACCCAAGAATCTCACTTCTGGGAATTAATCCTACAGATACAGCTATGGATGATACGAAATGATATGTGTAGTGTTATTTGCAGCATTGTCTCTAATAGCAAAATACGAGAAATGCCCTTTCAAATGTCTTTCATTAAGAGATTAGTTAAATAAACTATGTAACAGTAGCTCCCCCTTATCTGCAGCATCACTTTCTATGCTTTCAGTTATCTGTGGTCAACAAAGGTCCAAACATATTAAATCGAAAATTCTAGAAATAAACAATTCGTAAGTTTTAAACCGTGCTATCTGAGTAGTGGGACAAAATCTCACTCGTTCCCACTCTGTCCCACCTGGGACATGAATCATCCCCGCAAAGTGCAAAAGTAATGATGCTGACAATTCAGATATGTCAAAGAGAAGCAGTAAAGTACTTCCTTTAAGTGAAAAAGTATGTGTATATAGGGAAAAAAACATAGTATATATAGCATCTGGTAATATCCATGGTTTCAGGCTTCCACTGGGGTCTTGGAACATATCCCCTACTGATATTGATTAACATGCAGCTGAAAAAGAAAGGAAAGGAAAGATCTTTGTGTACTGATACAAGGTAATTTCCAAGATATATTGTTAAGAGAAAAAGGCAAAGTATATAACGGTGATAATAATGTATTATCTTTTCTGTAAGAAAGGGGAAAAATAAGAATATTTATATTCGTATTGCTTAAATGTGATAGATAAACATTGGAAAGATAAATAAGAAAGAAAGAAATGGAGCATGAGGAACAGAGTAGACGCGTGGGGCAGGGCAGGGAGCAAAACTCAGTATATTGACGTGATAGTATTTTGACTTTTGGACAATGTAAATGTACTGCCTACTCAAAACAAAACAAAACAAAATAAATAAAACTTTCAAAAAGAAAAAGATTCCTTTTTCTATTGTTCATAGATTTTTCTAAGCATGTTATACTTTTTGATAATGTTGTATATGAACTCAAGGCATTTAGCAAGGAGGGAGCAAGGGTGGAAATGCAACAGTGTCCTATAAGAGAGAACTTAGAGCAAGCATATGAAAGAGAGCTAGATCTGAAAGATCATAAAATGACAAAATGGCATAATTTTCTAGCTAGAAGGATCTAAATGATACTTAATCATTTTTATAGATTTTTATAGATTAAGAAAACTGAGGCCCAAAAAGTTAAATGACTTGCCATAGTCACTTTGACACACAGAAATCAGAACTAGAATTCCAGGACCCCTGATTAATAATCTCAATGTTTATTTCTTTACATCTTGAGCCCTTCCATTGATTAATGATACTCTTCTAATGAAGTACAAATAAGATATATAAAGTGCTTTAAGCATTTTAACATACATTAACTACTTTATCTTATTATATTATCATGATAAGGTAGTATAGTGTAATAGTTAAGGTCATGAACTTTGGAGTTAAGACTTTGAATCTCTGCTTCATCACTTACCTGCTGTGTGATATTGGACAAATTACTTAACTTCTCAAGACTGTTTCCTTATCTATAGATTGAGATTATAACAGGCCCCACTTCAAAGGAATGATGTGAAGAATAAATGAAATAATGCACGTTAAGGAATTAGCCTGGCACTTAATATGTGTTCCCTAAATATTATTATTGTTACTGCTTTTATTTTACAGATGAAAAACTAAGGGTCAAGAGAATGGTTGAGTAACTTGCCCAAGGACACATAATTTACAAGTAAGTGGTATATCAAGAATTCAATTTAGGTTTTCTCACTTCAAAATCTCATACTCTTTCCACCCTGTGTAATTCATAGATTCAATGCACTTGGTTTTCCTTTAACAGTTAGACTTTAACTCATTATAGTAGTTTTTCTACTTTGGCTTGCAATTTGGTCAATATGAACCCTCTTACAGAAAAGAAAAGATAATAGCTCAATGTGTTTGGATAGCAGAAAAGAAAATAATCTCTTGTATTCGATCAGATTTTATTTTGCTGCTGTTAAAGGATCTAACAGATTATAAATAAATGTTAATTATTTTGTGTGTGCTAACATTATATTCCCTGACATCTAATTGGTGATAAAAAAAATATTTTCTTTACATAAAGAAACCAATTTCATCTACATAAGATTAAATATATATA
>NW_011888891.1:4996716-5012508 GCF_000151845.1 Pteropus vampyrus
ATATAATATATAGTTTAGATATAAATGTTTACATGTCTACAAATCATCTTAAAATGGTTGTGCAGCAATTCAATAAAATATCTTTGAATTATAAAAGTATGAAGGAAAATGTAAACTGTTCCAAAGGAGGTACTGTCATCTTAATTAACCTATGTTTAATAGCTTTTCCTTTGGGACTTTGCAAAGCTTTCTCAGTAAACATACATTGTAAAGCATTCTCTGGCTTGGTCTCTGAGTGTGTACTGTATAAAGAATAAAAAATCGACCAGTTTATTGTGTATGTGTAAATAGCCTGGTCATCGGGCTATTTTTAGCCATAGTAACATCTAGTGCAACTTTACATAGAAGACTTAGAGTGTGATTTGTAAGTATGATCTGTAAAATAACTGATAAAAATTCCAATGTATACCTGTGTAAATAGATTTGTTAACTGAAATAGGCTTAAAGAAAAGATAAAATCTGTAAATAAACTGATTCATAAATTTAAAATTTTTTCATTTTTTTAATTGAGATATAATTGACATATAGCATTATATTAGTTTCAGGTGTACGACATAATGATTCTGCATTTGTATGTATTGTGAAATGATCACTGCAATAAGTTTTGTTAACAGCCATCACCACACATAAGTACAAAACTTTTATGTGCCTGTCTATATACTATACTCATATATACATAGAAAAAATATACTTTTATTTAATTATAAACAACTTCAATAGGCCATCAACGAGTAAATAAGTAACCAAAGTGTGTATGTCCATACAATAGAGTATAAGTTGGGAATTAAAAAAAGGAATGATCTGCTGATAAACACAACAACAGGGATGAATCTTAAGAGAAAGAAGACAGACACAAAAGATTGCTTATTGTGTGAGTCCATGATATTAAGTGTAGAACTGGCAAAATCAATAGGATAGAAATCTGATCAGTGGTTGCCTGGAGTTGGGGATGAGGTAGCACTGACAGCAAGAATTGTGAGGGAACTTTCTGGGGTGATGAAAATATTCTATATACTGATTGTAGTGATGGTTCCTAGAGTGTGAAGACTTACAAGAACGTTAATATAATTTGTGGCCCAACACTTAGACTTTTGCAGTTTGAACTCTGAGGCTGCTGACAGAGTGTGATTCTTCTCCTTAGGCTTGTACCTGCCTGCAGAACAAAGTCTTTCTGTGCTGTTTCATTTCTTTTAATAAGTAACCTAAAGCTTTTGTTCTATAATCCTAAACTGGAATTAGGACTTTGACAACTGCCTAATCATTTATTACCCATTGTTCTTGTCTCACAGCCCCCCTTCCTGACTACTGAGACAGCCAAACTTTGAATCTTCTAGTTGCCCCCACCAGTCAGAGACGAATGATGTAAGTTTGTGGTCTTGTTTCCGCTAGTAACTCATCTCTTTGATCATCAGCTCCTTGCACTTCCACCTTTAAAAACCTTGCTCTATCCCCCTACTTCAGAACATGTCTTCATTTCATACCTAGGACTACAAATAAAACTCTCTTTCAATTCCACCCAGAATTTTTGTTAACAACTTGCAAATAAAACTCTCTTTCAATTCCACCCAGAATTTTTGTTAACAACTGTATACATTCATTAAAACTCATAGAAGAGTACACTTAAAATGTGAGCATTTTATTGTACATAAATTATGTCTCTGTGAAGTTAATTTAAAAACACATTCCCCTTAAAGTACAGCTTAGGGAATATGGTCGATAATATTGTAATAACCTTGTATGGTGTCAGATGGGTCCTAGATGTATTGGGGTTATATAAATGTCTAATCATTGTGTCGTACAACTGAAACTAATATAATACTGTATGTCAAATGTAATTAAAAATACAAATAAATAAATCTGCTAGCATCTCAAAATGAAACAGAAGATTTTTCTTTTATAGATAGAGTAAGGAAAAGGCAAGCCGAGAAAAGAAGAATTTGTGGCGGAGAAGCTGGGCAAGTAGGAGAACGACCAGTGAGGTCTAACAGGAAAGTGCCCATTGGCTTAGCTGAGAATTGGGCACCTTCTACATTTGTGCTTGCTCAGGCTTGGGGGCAATCAGAGTTCAGGATCCTGTAGGAAAGAGAGAAGCCTGACTAAAGTTTGGCTAACATGCATTTTGTTCCTAATTAAGAGATGTTTATGAGGCAAAGAATGGGAATTTGGACAGTCTGTGTCTGACCTTTCCATAGGTAAACAAGGAGGGCATCTGTGAGTCCTATCTAAGGCATATGTGGAAGGGGGTTCTTTACCATAAGCTGTTTTACAGAACACAAAAAAGAGAATTTCTTAACCTTCACTGTTTACCAGGGTCACAGGGCTCAGGTAAAACTCATTATCAGCTGGGACCATTTATGGACAAATTGGCTGTATCCACTGAAATAAATATCACTTCTGTCATATAAGGTCACGAATATATTTTACTTGACCTGGACTCTATCATGCCTCTGTAATCTGATTTCTAAGGATTTTCGTTCTTACGAATTTATTTTTGCAGGAACTCTAAAATCATTTTATCAAGTAGCATTTTGATATCAAGTATCAAAATGAATGCTACCCTCCAAAAAACCCAACAAAACTATTATGATTCTGATTTGAATTGTATTATATTAATCTAATAGTTTGGGGAGACTCAATGCTTTTTATTATAAGTGGCTTTGTATTTAGAGATTTAATGTTTCTCTATTTGATTATTTCTTGTATTATATACTGAAGTGATATTTTATAGTCTTCTTGTAAGTCCATCATCTTTTTGTAAAATGTATTGTTAGATATTTATAATATTTTTGTTATGATTGTTAAGACATTTTGCTGATCCTATCTGCTTACTGCTTGTAGAGGAAGAAAGCACCTATTTTTATATGTTATATCCAGCTCCTTATCAAGACTACCTACCAATTCTGGTAGCTTCTTAATATAGTCTCTTGGGTTTTCTAATTGTACAATCATAATAGGATAGATCATATTCTCTCTTTTATCCAATATTTGATGTGATTACTTCTTCTATTTTCACTGTATTAGCTGTCCTAGACAGTAGCCACTAAGCTTATGTGGCTATTTAAATTGAAATTGATTTGAGCTAAAAATTTTTAATCAGTTTCTTAGTCACCTAGTCACATTTCAAGTGCTCAATAGCCACATATGGCTAGTGGCTACTGTATTGGACAGCACTAAATATAAAACATTTTCATCATTGTGGAAAGTCGTGTTGAACAATACTGAGGTAGAGCCTTCAAAATAATACTGAATAACAAATGTAATAGAGAGCATTCTTGTTGCCAATTTTAATGAAAATGATTTAAACATTTTACCATTTAGTATAAAGTTTCCTGGCAATTTTTGGAAAATGGTTTTGTCAATTTTAAGTAGTGTGAATGAAAAAGCAGGTTCTCTGGAAAGTACCTTCACAGGGTGATCTCATCATAAATTCCTAACTGAGCAGGTCACACCCCTGGCATATAACTTCTTTTCAAAAAGGCTATCTTTGCATTAAACAAGCCCTGTCTATTATTTTTGTCCATGTGGGTTAACACACCTTTGAAATGGCCCCTTTCAGACCCCTCCTTCTAATAATACCATCACCAAGAAAGTACCAGTAATCTGACCCCCCGCATGACCACTTTCAAGAGTTTAACTATCCTGTAATCCAATCTGCACCTTGCTTTCTCCCACCTTTGTATAATTTTCTACTGTCCCTCCTAAATCTCAAATGCATAAAAGAAACTGCAAGCTGTTATTTTCAGAAGCATATATCTCAGTCTGTTGAGATCTTGCTTCAGGTGTATCCTCTGTTTGGCTCAAATAAATTTTTATAAAAATTCTGTACAGGTTTAAATGTTTTTACATTGACAGTAGTTTCCTTCTATTACTATTCTAAGTTTTATTATTAATACAAAGTCTACTGAATTGTGTCATATGCTTTTTATATTAATTAATAGCATTGTGTGGCTTTTCTAAAGCATTGGTACAATGAATTATGAGTATTAAATCATTCTAGCATTCCTAGAAAATAAAAACCACATCTTCCTGAAAAGAGTTATGCATACTGTTTCCCATTTCTCTCTTCACATTCTCTCTTTAAACCATTAAAGTCAGACTTCCACTTCATCGCTTCCCTGAAAATCCCTGAGTCAAAGTCATCAATGGCTTCCACATGGCTAAATGTTACGGTTCATTTTCACTCCTCTTACTTAATCCATCAGCAGCATTTGTTGTGTCAATTATGCTTACATTCTACAAATGCTTCCTTCTCTTGTCTTCAAGGACACATTTCTTAGTTCTGCTCCCACTCGGTCTCCTTTGCTGGTTTGTCCGCATGTCCCCAACTGTAAATGATGGAGTGCCCCAGGGATCAGTCTTCAAACCTTCTATTTTTCCTCTTTCTGCTCTGGGAGCTCACACAGACTCATGGCTCTAAAATATATTTATATATCTGTATGCTGCTGAAGCATAAATTTATATCTCCAGCCTGTAGATGAAAACAGGGATATATACAAGTTCAGTGATTGAAAGTAACCTAACTGGGCAGGTCATGGTGAATAATCACACCCCGACCTATAATTTCGTTAGTAAAAGGTTTTTAAGCAAGCCCTGGGTCCATTATTCTTGTGCATTTAAGTTAACGCACCTTCGAAATGCCAGAAGTAACCCTCTTTTCCAGACCCCTCAGAATCACCCTCAAGAGAGCACATAATCTTGTTAACTATCCTGTAATCCAATTGTAGAGGTTTCCCTGCCTTGCTTTCTCCCTTGCTCATGTAATCTTCCTTACATTCCCTTCTTAGTTCCAAATGTACAGAAGAAACTGCAAAACTGTCATTGTCTGGAGCATTTGAGATCTTGCTTCCTGCTGTGTTCAGTTTGGCTCAAATAAACTCATTAAAGTTCTCTACAAGTTTGGACGTTTTTCACCACGACAAGTTTGAATTCCAAAACCAATTTTCAACTACCTACTCAACATCTCCACTTGAATGTCTAATAGGCTTCTCAAATTAACATGCTAAATGGAATTATGATTTCCAAATCAACCTCCACTCCCAAATCTTTCTTTTTCCAAGTTCTTCTTTGCATCAACTAATTGTGACTCTAACCTTGGTTTTCGCATGCTAAAAATCTTACAGTCATTCTTGAGGCCTTGCTCTCTCATCCCATATCTAATCAATCCATCAGCAAATCCTATCAGTTCTATCCTTAGGTTATATTAAAATTAGGCCAATTCTTACCCTCTATCTGCTACTACCCTGGTAGCCAGCCACCATTATTTCTTGCCTAGATTATTGCAATAGCCCCCCATTGTGTTGCCGGGGCCCAGGGTAGGCCACCCCAAGATGTCTCACAATAGTATATTGATTATTTCAAATTAAAATCATTTGAGAAGCAGCTCTGTGACTCTTCTCTGTCTCTCTAAATGCAGGAAATGTATCTCCCATGAGGTAAGTGACCTCCCTGATCCTGAGGCCTGAAAGACAAATGTCACAAGAGTTATAAAATCCAGAGTCAAAAAGGCCTGTATAAACAAACCTTGTAACTCCTTTACTTATTTATCTAAGCCCAAACCCTGCTCAGATTCCTTTCTTTTTTTTTTCTTTTTTTATTTATTATGGTAACATTAATTAACAAAATCCAATAAGTTTCAAGTGTACAATTCAACAGTAAGTCATATATATATCACATTGTGTATTCACGGCCCATAGTTAGATTTCTTTCTGTCACCACGTATTTGACTCCTTTTATCCTATCCACCTCCCCCCTTTACCGTCTGGCAACCACTAGTCTACTATCGATGTCCTTGAGTCTCTGTCATGTTTGTTTGTCATGTTTGTCATGTTTGTTTGTTGCTTTTAGATTTATATCCCACATATAATTGATATCATGTGACTTTCAACTTTTTCTGTCTGGCTTATTTCACTTAGCATGATTATCTCAGGATCCATCCATGTTGCAAATGGCAGTATTTCATCTCTTGTTATAGCTGAGTAATATTCCATTGTATGTATGTATCACATCTTCTTTATCCAATTATCTATTGTAGGACACTTCGATTACTTCCATGTCCTGGCCACTGTGAATAATGCTGCTATGAATATTGGTGTGCATTTATCTTCTCAGATAAATATTTTCAAGTCTTTTGGGTATATATCCAGTAGAGGGATTGCTGGATCGTATTGGTAGATCAATTCTTAGTCTTTTTGAGAAACCTCCATACTGTTTTTCATAGTGATTGTACCAATTTGCAGTCCCAACAGCAGTGATGAGGGTTCCTTTTTCTCCACATTCTCTCCAGCACTTGTTATTACTTGTCCTGTTGATAATAGCCATTATAATCAGATTCCTTTGTAACAAGTACAAATATTTTTTGTCCTATCAATTTCTCACAAATTTATTCTTTTTGTCTGAAAAGTTTTAAAAAGTTGCCTGGTTTGATCATTTCTTTGAGCCTGATTTTATGATCTAAGCATCATACTATGATTCTCCTGTGTGCATGATTAAATCATTTTTCCTCTTATTATTGTAGTCTTGTGCCTATTTTATTATTTCGTTAGTTGTCCAGCCATAAGAACTAAAGAAGGGTAGAAGGAGGGATCTCTCTCAACCAATGGTTTTACTCTGCTTTTGCATTTGCTCCTCCTATAGATTCTTCTCAACATGAATTTTATTTAAAAATGTAAGTCATATAATGTCATGTCTCTGCTCAAAATACTCAAGTGGCTTCCCAGACCCTATGTGATCTTCTCCCTTCTGCCTCTGATCTTACTTCTTACCACTCACCTGTCCCTTTCCAACCTTCTATCTCAGGGCCTTTTCATTTGCTGTTCCTTCTGCCTAAAATGTTTCTTAACCTAAAAATAAAAGGCCAAAGTGAGAGCCAACAGCATTTATTTGAGATCCAAAAAATAGCTATTCAAGAAGCACCATTTCAGGCAGAAATCCAAATGGTGTTCCTATTAAGAGACAAATGCAAGGGGTATTTATGAGAAAGAGAAGGGGAACAATTACATCAATAAAAGAAAGGCATTTTTATTGGTGCAGATAACATAACAGTGACACTGTTTTTGATCCTCAGTCTGAGACTCATCAGTCCGGTAGTCATATTTGCAGTCATGTAATCCTTACAAACAGTTCTTTGAGACATAATGTTTCTTTAGGCCCAGTCCAAGGTTATTTGTAATGTTTAACATTCCAAAGTCTGAAGCATTAGACTCTCAAGGCAGTTCCTCTGGGACGGCCGCTCCAACTAAATTTTTAAAGCGGCTCCCTTTATATTATTTTTTTACATGCTTTCCTCCCAGATTACCACATGCCTCACTGCCTCACTTCTTTAGGTGTCTTTTCAAATGTCACTTTTTTAGTAAGGCCTTTAAATTGTAAAATAATCAGTGTCCATCCCTCTCATATCCTTTTCCTTGCTTTATTGTTCTCACTAGCACTTATTACCATTTTACATACATTATATTTACTTATTTAATGTGTTTCTATATCCATCATTCCCTATTTCCTAGAATATACTCCTCAGAAGGGTAGCAATTTTCATATACTCCCAATAAGAGTATATTAAATACTCTTATTTAAATAAATCAATATTTTGTCCACAGTAGGCAGTTAATAAATATTAATTGAAAGAATTAATAAACCAAAGATACTCATCCCTGGACTTGAGAGTAGAAGGAAAGTGAAACAGCCAGATATGCAATTCCAAGCGTTAGAAATATGCAGATAATCTGGTAGACCAGATTTCCCTGAGATAAGAAGGTAAATGGACTGGAAAGCTACATATACAACGTGTCCACTTAGAACCCAAGACCAAGAATAGTCCTTGTGATTCTAATAGAGGTAACAATAATCAATGGAAGGTCTTCCAGAAAGGCAACTTTTGCATATTGAAAACAGTAATTGAGGATCAGTGAAAATGAATAAGAGGCTCCAGCTCCCATAAGCCTTCACTAGCCAAAGTAATTACTAAGAACCCCAGAGCTTTCCTTCAAGAAAGAAAATGTGTCTAGGAGGTATGATCGAAAACTATTTAAATTCCTTGCGTCCAAGAATAGAGCTTGACAGAGTCAAAATTAAATATAATGTTAAGAGAAGATGTATTAGATTTCCACATAATTCGAAGATTGTAAAAAAGCCATAATGGAGTACTTTAGGCAGCATTGGTCATTTTCACCCAATAGATGGAGCCAGAGTAGAAGAGAAATAGTCCGGCAGATTGCAAAATCACTCAAAGAGGGATTCAACTGAGAATTCACTGTGGATTCCAGCTTATAAGAGTCCATCAGGCATTCAGTGAAGGCTCTCTCCAGTCGGTTGGGGTGGAGGAAGGGAAAGGCGGTTGAAATGATCTCCTGTAGTATATAGCAGGGCAAAGCAATATATAACAGAAAGAAAACAAATCTGATTTTAATCTGAACACCAAAGTTTGCTTTTGCAAATGTGCAAGACTTTGAACTTTTGGAACCTAGGTGGGATAAAGGTAGATTTGTGACACTCTTTGGATTAGAAATAAAACATTATAAGGCTAATCATTGTATTAAAATTAAAGCCATAAGGCTGTGGTTTTATGGTGAACACGTGCGTTAGGAGAGAAGGGGGGAAATGTATAAAAAATAAGGCTTGTAATTCCCCCAAATACCTTTGACTGATTAATAATCGATACATGAGTAATTAAAGTTTCTGAAAAATTTGATCATTGTGATGCTAATAAAATTTATTTAATTATATATGTTGGATTATATATGTTGGTAGATGTGCTTAGTGCTCTACTACTTTTAAAGTACTCTCCCTAACATCATCATCAGAGTAACCCTCAAAAGCAGAAATTGATGATTAGTCCAAGATGAATGGTTCCTGTCCCCTTGATTCTTTGAAAAGGTTTTGTGGATTTGACTAGATAGGGATATCTTTTAAGAGAGAGAACAGCTGTGCTTCGAAGAGTCAAATGACATAGTATAGGTGAAGAGAGAGCGGCAGGACAGGGAACTGTGGTTAAATGGGCTTGGACTCATAAGGCTGCCCCTCTCTTATCCACCTGGTGGGGGCAGGCAGAGATCCTTATGTTCCATCCCGTCTCTTCATGAACCGGGAATGAGGTGAGTGGAGGAGAGAAGGACCAAGGAAATCTCAGAAGACCGAGTTTTCTGTAAATTCAAGGACTTCAAAGTTAAACGGAGACCAGTCAATGAGATTGCATGCTATTCTTCCATTACACTGCATGGATGCAGATGTTCCAGAAGTAGGGTGGACAGTTGGATTTAACAAGGTGGGAGGATGGCCAAGTGAGTATAAAGTATTACGAGATGAAGAAAGGAGTTTAGGGTGTATTCAAGGAGGCAATTATGATGGTTACCATTGTATTTAAGTTGGTTAAGGAGGTTGATGAGGATGAAAAGTCATAGGCACCATCTGAGGCTATTCTGAGGGGCCAGAGCCATAGGAGGACACATGGCACAAGAAGACAAGGAGGAACCTTGCACTTCTGACCTCTGGCAGTGGGTAGAATCCAATTTCTCTCTAAGCCAGTGACCCAATTGCCTCTGCCTTAAACAGCTCTTAGCACTGCTGTCTCATTCTTGTCCTTCAGGCTGTGATGAAGCCTTTCGTGTTTTCCCCAGCTAACATAGGTCCTCCATGCTGTTCCCAGTCACATACTCTGTTTATTTCCTTTGAAGACTAATCAGAACCTGTAGTTCTTTAATTGATTTGTTTATCTATCTCTGCTCCTTCTACTAGACTATAAGCTCCATAAGGGCAGAGATCTTATCTGTCATGTTCACCACAGCATCCTCAGCACACAGCAGATAGTCTAGCACATGGTAAACATTCAAAAAACATTTTTTCAATGAAGTGATTGATATTCTGGGCTGTTTGAAGTGCCAGGAACTATC
Organism: Pteropus vampyrus; assembly: GCF_000151845.1. Lineage (NCBI taxonomy): Eukaryota > Metazoa > Chordata > Mammalia > Chiroptera > Pteropodidae > Pteropus > Pteropus vampyrus. The sequence goes on from NW_011888891.1 coordinate 5,006,598, forward strand.
CCAAGGTTTTCACATATATTTTCTCCTGTATCTCTCATGAGATAAATGTTTACTATGAAAAAGATAAAGCTTAAGAAGGTGATATAATTTGTCCAAGGTCGCATAACAAAGTTGATAATTGAAATCAAGCCTTTCTGATTCTAAAATCTCTGCTCTCACCTTAGCAACTTTTGTACACAAATAACTATTTTGCAAACAAGGCAATATGGCATTATACTAGGGTTTTCACAAAAAAGCTGTGGGAAAAAAGTAGGAAATGAAGGAAAAGTATCTGTGGCCCTAACTTTTGTTACTGCTCATACATTTGCTCATGTGCCAGGCATTCAATATATTTCAAAATTAAATGTGTTTCTGATATTGCGTCCAATTTCAAAGAAGGAGAAGACACAAGATGTCTTCTTTTAAGAGCTACTACCTCTTCTCTTCATATCCTCCTCCACTCTTTTTTCTTTTTTCACAGTTCATATTTCCTTTTAACTTACCATCTCCTTTTTTTGCTCTTTAGGCACACTCAAAACAAAAATAATTATAACTGAGTTATTGTACTGTTAGAAAAAGGAAGATCTGGTATTAGACAAGTATAAGATAGTCAAACTTAAACAAGGAGGGACACTTAGAAGGTATGAAAAGTAATGAAAGAAAATACACAAAAATCTAGATGACCCAAAAAGAAAGATCTAGAATCCAAGAGATACATCTGTATATGTGAGTGAGAGACAGGGCATTCAGGAATGGAGAACAAAACTATATGATAATGACCCACATATAAAATAAATAGTATTATGAAGTTGAGAAACAGTTTGTTACATTTGTATTTGGGACAAAAATGTAATTCAAATTCTGACATTCTTTAAATAATATAAAATTCACAACTGAGACTAAAACTAACAAGCAAATAGAAATGAAAGATCTTGCTTGAAATCTCAAATTTTCAGAAATAACATTCTTCTATTTGCATCTCTTAGTACTGCTGCAAAAAGTGACTCATACATACAAAGTCCAGAAAGGAACTAAATTACAGTGCTTTAAAGCAAAACAATTACTCTGGCATACTCTAAACGTCCCTTAAATAATTGAAAAGAAAGCTGAGATAGAAAAATTTTTATTCAAAGCCTGCCCAGAAACTCTCATGGAGACAGTTGGCTGTTTGCCTAGGGATGTGCATGAAATGGGGTGAAAACTTAAATATTTTGCACTTTTTCAGGTTCAGTTGAGGAGCAGCCAGGCTTGTGTTCCCTAGGAGGTCTGACTAGGGACCTAGCTTGCTTTGTCTTCGTACTACCCACTGCATGCACTGCAATGACAGGCATGCGGGCCTCAAAGTTTGTCATTCCTTGTAAGACCAGAGGAATGTAAAGGTATCATTCCTACCCTACACAGTTCTCCTACTGTTGTTTGTTTGTAGGAATAATGCTAATGCCCATAATATTCCATTCTGCTGCCTATGGCTGGGGTGTTCTCATTAGATGAGGCACGACTTTGAAGAAGGGGGTTTCTGTTCTCCATGCAAGGGTGGGCATGTCATTCACACTCTGCAGAATCCAAAGTGAGCAAAAAAAAAGTCTCCAAAATTATACCAATTTTTTTACTTTCTCTTATAAAAATATTTTTGTACTTATTATAGGAAAATGTGTGTTTAAATTTTTTTCTTTTTGAGTTAATCACCTTTGTTTCATCTCTATGGGAAAAAGATAAAATATTTCATAATTAGCATATGGGATGATAGGGAAGCTCTTTTCCAAAACAGATCCCAACTGAATCAAATATTTAAATGTATAAAAGAAAATCTAAAGGTACTAGAAGAAAATATAGATAGGATTCCCATTAAATATGGTAGATTGACCATACTCTTTTATCGTCTCTCTCTGTGGTAGGCTAAAGAATTGCTCCCCAAAATATATCCATGTCCTAATCCCCGGAACCTATGAATATTATTTCATATGACAAAGACTTTGCAAATGTGATTAAGTTAAGGCCCTTGAAATAGTGAGATTATCCTGGATTCTCTGAATGGGCCCTAAATGCAACAATAAGCATCTTTATAGAAAAGAAGGACAGAAGGAGATGTGACACAGACAGAAAAGAAGGCCATGTGTCACAGAGGAGATATGGGAGTGATATACCCACAAGCCAAGGAATGCTGGCAGCCAACAGAAGCTGAAAGATGTAAGGAACAGACTATCCCCTAAAGCCTACATGGGGAATGTGGCCCTGCCGACACCTTGACTTCAGTCCAGTGAAACTGATTGCAGACTTCTGGCCTCCAGAAATGTTTGAAAATACATACAGTTTTGTGGTAATTTGTCATAGCATCCCCAGGAAACTGATATACTCCAAATCTACCCAAACTCCACCAAATTAACAGTTAAGGTGGGGAACTGATATAATTCATAAATGTAAAAAGAACAGCAAGAAAAGGATTTTGATAAATTCTTGGAAGATGCACAATGATTGAATGAGAGACAACTTACCACAGTTGAGAAAATTGCAACCCGAGAGCCTTGAGTAAGGGATGTGAACAAAATATGTCTTTTTCTCCCAGAGAGGACAGACTCAGGATCACCAAGGTCCAAGCAGAGGCAGGAGCGAGGAGTGGGGCTGAAACAGGATGTAAAGTGAAAGTAGGAATGCAGACTGTCACCGACACTGGTCAGCCAAGTTCTAGGTGTTCACCTGTTTCTTACCCCCACACCCAGTCTATTTTCTTGATCCTACCACCATGTGAACCAACATGTCAGTTCTACTCACATTCCTTCCACTCATTTTTTTCTAGAAGCAAAGGAGCTAGAAGAAGCCACACAGTGCCGGGCACAGACTTCCCCGACAACACTCTGCACCATGGGAGAAAGACACGAATTTTGATGGCCTGATAGCAGTCTCCACCACACTCTCTAAGGCACTTCATTCTAACATTTCAGAACATTGGGAATAAAGAGAAGATCCTAAAAGCTTCCAGAGTGAAAAACCAGGTCACATAATGGATTAAGAATCAGCAATCTGACTGGCATTTGACCTTTCAACAGTAATACAGAATACTAGAAAATAATATATAGCAATGCCCTAAGATTCTGATATGAAATATCTTGTAACTGAAAAGTTTATATCCAATCAAACTCCCAAAAAGCATAAAGAGAAAATAAAGACATTTTCAGACAAGCAAAGTCTCAATTTGCCTACCACAGTCAGTAGGAAGCTACCAAAGAGCACTATTCAACACACTGTTGAGTAAACAGCAAAGAAGAAGACATGGAATCCAGAAAGACAAAAACAAACAAACAAACAAACAAACAAACAAACAAACAGAAATGCACTCAGGAGAGTGGCAAAGGAGAAGTCCTAGGAAGCCAGACGTCCATCACACCTGGCAAGCAACCATTCCAAGAACAGAGGCCTGTGGAAGAGTGAAAGGGAGACATCTAAGGAGGAAAATAGATCTGGTAGATTGGTCAGTGTGTTTGAGAATTTGGGAGGAAGTTATTACTAAGAATTTGCTAAATATGTTGGATCCTTTGGAAAAAATATTGTGATGACATGTGGAAAACTAAGCAATTTGGCCAGGGGTAAGAAGGATTAGCAATTATTAATGCCAGGAAAAGCAGAAGGTTATACAGGAAGAAGGTATGATTGTAATATACCATTTGGTTTAGTGGTGAATAATACTTGATGGCCACGTAAACACTGACTTTTGACTTAGCTAGACATTTGATATAACTTCATTGGGAAAAAGAGAGAGGGAAGTGGAGAGGGCTAGAGTCGGATAAAAAATCAGAAACTTCGACAATTTCCTTTCTAGGATTGTAGTCTATATATATTTTTGATACATGTACAAAGATTTATATGCAAAGATCGCCACATTACTGAACTAGAAATAGCAAAAACAGAGACAACTTAAAAATCCATTAGTTGGATACTGATTAAACAGATCATGGTTAAATGGAGTGTGATGCAAGCACTAAAAAAAAAAAAAAGGCAAACCCAATACATGCTGACATGAATTATCTCTAGAGAGTGAAAACAAAACACTCAAACAAAAACAAAATGGAAAATAGTGGGTTCAATATACTACCGCTTGGGATCAGGGTAGGGGGAATAAATGTATGTATCAATATGTACTCTCATGCACAAACATTGATCCTTGTGTATGTATAGACCATCTCTGGAGAGATATACAAGAAACTGGTAATAGTAATTGATTCTATGGAGGAAAATTGGTCAGGAGGGCGAGATAAGTAGGATACCTACTTTTCACTATATACCATTTTGTCATTTAAATTTTTATGCTAGTAAATGCATTACTCATTTAAATGAATAATATTTTTTTAACAGAGAGGAAAAACCAAACTGGCAAAAGGAAGAAATTTTTAAAAAATTTTAGCCCTCTAAATATCTCAGCTTAATACATCAAACATCTTAAAATATCATTTCAGTTTTGTGTGTGTGTGTGTATTTTTCCTCTAGGTGACAGCAATTATTATTTATTTATTTATTTATTCTGAGACCCATCTGACTTGAGAATCAGTTCAAAAGTAGTTTGGATGTCATATTTTTCCTTTTCATAAGAAAAAAAAGTCTTAAAATGTTTAAGTATGTGTTTATAAAATGCACGGCCCAGAAATGTTCCAGAATATCCTTATGTAGAGAAAAAAAAAGCAGATTACACATTTGAGGGTATGTAAAACGGACTGGGAAGATATTCATCAAAATGTTGACAGCGATTATCTCTGGGTGGTAAACAATAGGTGAATTTGTTTTTCTCTTTGTGCCTTTCCAAACTTTCTACAACAAACATGCTATTTTTAAAAACCTTGTTTATTCTGCAGTCCTGATCTTTGCCATCATAGCCTTCACAGGCCCTGGATAATTGAAGATGGTATGGGCTTAAGTGTTTTCTGGCACCCCAAAATTTCCAATATCATCATGCCTTTTAATTTCTTCACTGTGGAAAGAAAGTAATGATAAAACCTTTAGGCTCATAACAAAACTACTGAGGGAGAGATTTGAAGGTAAAAATCTTTTTAATACTCCTCAAATCCAGAAGCTGGTTTTCTACGAGGTTAATAAAGTTTATGCTTCAGCAGTGCACATACACACCCCCATACCGCAATTGCACTGATCTCTTTCAAAAGATACCTCATTTTGAATTCATAATTTTGTATTCTTTTTCTTATAGTTACCATAAATCACTTAGTTACAGAACCTAATACTCTGTGACAGCTTTTTAAGTATCCTTGTGAGAGACAGTCTAGTTCTAATCTATCCTTTGAAAGGAATGAGGGGGATACTTATAGGCTCCTCACTAAACTGGGAGGCCACTCCATACACACTCTTGCAGTCCTGTTGCTGAGCACATATCTGGCACATTTCAGGTATTCAAAGATCATTTGTAGCCCTGTGGAATGGAAGTGAACTTTCATGGACAGGTACAAGCCTTTCTAATCACTTCCTTATTGATGGAGTACTTGAGGGGTAGTCCTTATAGAGCTGTTTCTGTGGCTAGCAGAAAAGTGTTCCTATCTCAAATAAACAGGAATGCAGAAATGACTCCTCAACCCCAGAGGAGCCCTTGGGACTGGTGAGCAGATCATGCTGTGTCATCATGGTGGTACAGCCAGGCTGAGAAAAAGGATTCTTTCTATCTCCCCTCTTTGACAAGATGCGTCAGCATATTTACTCGTGAAACAGAAAAGAAAGTGAATCTAGAAAGTGATTTATGACATGTGAACATTTATGACATATGTCACAAACACAGAAAAGCCAACTGGCATGGGACACCAAAAGAGAAGAGTGAGAATTAAACAAACAAACAAACAAACAAACAAACAAGACAGTGCCATATAACTCAGCATTTCATCTTCTGGGTATATATCTAAAAAGATGAAAGCAGGGACTTCAACAGATATTTGTACACTCA
>NW_011888891.1:5012558-5018023 GCF_000151845.1 Pteropus vampyrus
GGAATGAGGGGGATACTTATAGGCTCCTCACTAAACTGGGAGGCCACTCCATACACACTCTTGCAGTCCTGTTGCTGAGCACATATCTGGCACATTTCAGGTATTCAAAGATCATTTGTAGCCCTGTGGAATGGAAGTGAACTTTCATGGACAGGTACAAGCCTTTCTAATCACTTCCTTATTGATGGAGTACTTGAGGGGTAGTCCTTATAGAGCTGTTTCTGTGGCTAGCAGAAAAGTGTTCCTATCTCAAATAAACAGGAATGCAGAAATGACTCCTCAACCCCAGAGGAGCCCTTGGGACTGGTGAGCAGATCATGCTGTGTCATCATGGTGGTACAGCCAGGCTGAGAAAAAGGATTCTTTCTATCTCCCCTCTTTGACAAGATGCGTCAGCATATTTACTCGTGAAACAGAAAAGAAAGTGAATCTAGAAAGTGATTTATGACATGTGAACATTTATGACATATGTCACAAACACAGAAAAGCCAACTGGCATGGGACACCAAAAGAGAAGAGTGAGAATTAAACAAACAAACAAACAAACAAACAAACAAGACAGTGCCATATAACTCAGCATTTCATCTTCTGGGTATATATCTAAAAAGATGAAAGCAGGGACTTCAACAGATATTTGTACACTCATGTTCATAGCAGTATTACTCACAATAGTCAAAAAGTGAAAGCAACCCAAGTATCCATTGACTAACAAATGAATAAACAAAATGTGCTATATATATATATACAATGGAATATCATTCAGTCTTAAAAATGAATGAAATTCCGACACATGCTACAACATGGATGAACCTTAAAAACATTATGCTAAGTGAAATAAACATACCCAAAAGGACAAATATGTATGATTCCACTTATCTGAGGTATCTACAGTAGTCAAATTAATAGAGGCAGAAAGTAGAATGGTGGCTGTCAGGGCCTGGGGTGAGGAATAGGGAATTATGTTTAATGGATACAGACCTTTAGTTTTGCAAGATGAAAGACTACTGGAGAGGTATGGTGGTGGTGGCTGCACAACAATGAGAATGTTTGTAATGCCACTTAATTGTACACTTAATGGTTAAAATGATAAATTTCATGTTATATATTTTTAACTATAATTTAAAAAAACAGGTCCCAAAAGACTATCCAGATGGACCAAGGAAGTAATAAATATTTTTCTATATTTTACCAATATTTTAATGAGAAGTTTTGAGAAATTTCTGAAAGATAGAAAGCAGATGGATGGACTGATGAAAAAGTGTAGCGAAGACTGCAGGCATAAGAAATGAGCATAGTTTTCCCAGAGAGTCCCCAGAAGGGAGCCCACACTCAGTCAATAATACAGTGCTGGTCTGTGGGGCAATCATCAGTGGCCTCATTAAATAACTGGATTCAGTGCCTAGGGACAGCTGGGCCCCTTTCTTTTGACCTGTGTAAACAGAGCTTGGCAGCTGAAACTTTTGCCCTCAGGCTAAAACCAGAGCATTGCCCTCTAGAAAGCAAGCCATCACCTCAGAGAGGGTTCCTGGTGAGAATTTTGTGGTCTAAGAGGAGATATTAAAGAAATTCTGAATCTCTACAATAAATTCAGAGGAGAAATAACTTAAAATGCACCTCCATCCCCTTCACCTGGAAACCTCTGGGTTCTCCTGCACGCTTACTTGCTCTTTGCCCACAGGAAACTACAGGGAAGCCTTCCTATCCACAAGCCCCATCTACTTATACGAAAACTACTGTCATTCATTTCATTCAAGGGAAAAAGCTTCTTGGAGAAACAAATCTACACAATTGAAGAGGAAAACTATACAAGCTACCAATACTAAATTAAAGTGTTTGTTTAGTTCTTAATTCATTCATACAAATGGACAACAGAGAACACCAAACTTGTGAGAAAAACAATATGAAAGGGAAAGCCTTAGAAAAATAAATTAACTTAGGCCAAAGGAAAAAGATAATCCAAGCAGTAAAAGGGAATTTTAATAACAACCCAATAACACTTGCACAAATCATTCACATTCCTAACACTTACATTAGCTAATTAAGAAAATTAATATTTAAAACAATTTTGGTAAGAGCAATAAAAATGCTAATTAGTATCATCAGAGGAATTTATAACCACCTCATTCTTAAGACAATCACAGTTTGTGATGAAAAGGAACAATCACAGAACATGAAAGAGTTCTTGGAAAGAAAAATAAAAATTTCAATGGAATAGCTAAATAATAACAGACACAATAGAAGATCAGTTGGTTACCTGGAAGATAAAATAAAGGCAGTAAAATGACAGAAAATATGAGAGAAAATAAGACACATGGACGTTAGCCCTAGGAAATCTAATATTTATCTAAAGCAAACTGCTTTAATAGTTAATGTTTATTGAGCTGGGGAATGCTGTGGCATAGAGCATGTGTCAGAAAGCTTCTCTTCCTAGCTCTGTCCCTGACTAGCCTAGTAACCTGAGGCCACCATTTAATCTTTAGTTCCTTCATTTGTAGAGTGTGAATAACACCACTCTCCTCACTATTTCATATTGCCCCTCTGAGGATCAAAAAGGACAAATCAAATACAAGTGCTATGAGATTACAATTTAGTATTATTTGGATGATAGAATTTCAGAGTTGGAAAGAACTTAAAAGAACTTAAAACTTATCTAGTCAAATTTCTTTAATTTCAGTTTATTTTCTATTACTTGCTTAGAGCCACTCAATATACTATTATTAATAATCTTACAATAAAAATGGATTTAAAATTATTTACTTCTGGAATATGTCCTCTTCTAAAATCATGAGGAATCATAGGCTATTAATGCTGCAAGGGATTTTGCCAGTCATCTCATCTAATCCCCTGTTTTAAACATGAAGCAATATCACGCAAAGAGGGTGGCTGGCCTGAGATAAACATAGGACAATGAACTCAGACCTTGGATTAGAACCCAGGTCCCCAGACTCCTAGTCACACAATCCTTTCTCATGTCACTGCTGAAGCAAGAAAAGAATGGCCATATATAGATTATCACAGTTATTAAAGGTATGTACTGCCCTGACAAGACTATGCTAATTATTTTTAACCATTTTTGTAATATCAAAAAATTTTTCTTTTCTCAAAAAATAATTAAATGATCAAATTAAAAATTTGAAATTAAATGAAAATTGTTACTAAAAAAGAAAACAGTAATTATGCTGAAAAACTAATTTACAACACAGACTTAAACCTATTCTCTAAATAAAACTAAGATTGTATCAGAACAGTTTGGCTAAGATCTTTAGTGTCGGAACAATTGGGCACTTAATAGTCAAATTAATAACCAATATTTCAGTAAAACTTGATCTCATTTAGTCTTTCATACAAACCCTTAGAAGAGAGGCAGAAGCGAGTAAATGGTTAGGAACACAGGATTTAAGTCAAGACGTGAGTTCAAATTCCATCTTTGCCGTTTACTAAAGATGTGTAAATTTTGAGAATGTACCTAACCTCCCTAAGCTTCAGTTTTCTCATCTGTATAATGGGAATAGTAATAATTATTTCATAGGGTTGTTGTAAGGATTAAAAAGTAATTCACGTAATTCAATAAATAGGATCACTCATTATCATCACTTGGGATTCGTACAGAGAAAACCAGAGCTCATAGCTCAGCTCGCAAGTGTTTTTGAGAGAAAATTAAAATCTGTCTTCCGACTCTGTTCTTTCCACCTTACTGCACAACCTCCCTTCTCAGCACTTCATTCTCTCATTTTTATATGAAATATCCTCCCCCTCCTCACTACCCAGCTTTGCTAAAAGCTCCAGCTCTTTCTACAACCAAAAGAGAGATTTTCTTCCTAAGTAGCTCTTTCAGCCAATTTTGGATGATCTGGCCTCTAAGAGTTTGCATCTCTTTTCGCCTGCCAAAGGGAGTCACTCGACTCTTTCAAGTTCAGAGCCCTCGTGTGCTGGGGAGCAGTAGGGGCTTGGCCATCTATCTGTGTCACACAATCCTCTATTGTACTCTTACCTATCCTTACTGCCCCTGACCTTGTGTCCCATGAGGAGGCACATATCCTTCACTCCCTTCCCATACCTCAGGCTTCTCCTGCTGGGATTAGGAAGGCCTTTATCTTTTTTCATCCTTGTATTTGAGTGCTGGCCCTTCAGCATTCAAATACCACTCAAGCCCCCTTGATTTTTCTCTGAGGGTCATTATTGCAAATATGACTCTCCCTAGCCAAGAGGTTGGGGGAACCTGATCTTTTTATTTTGTGTCTCTCAGAGCCCAGCATGAGCTGACACATCACTAGCACTCCATAAATGTTTTCTGGAAGAAAGTAGAAAGGAAGAAGGATTAGAGGAGTGAAAGGGAGGATGAGGGAGAGAAAAGGAGGATGAGGAAGAGAGAGGGAGGAACCAGTGGTCTTACTGATCACTCTAGAGTTCCTAAAACAGGTATAAACAATGAGGTCACCTCCCTAGTTCCCAAATCATTTAACAATGTTTATACATTTATTTATTTATCTACCTATCTATATCTTGAAATATTGATAATAGGGAAATCATTTTTATTTTAGTTCCTATTTTCGTTGTTCTTCGTGTGTGTGTGTGTGTGTGTGTGTGTGTGTGTGTGTGTGTGTGTTCCTGAGTTGGACTGGGACTCTGAGAGTTGAATTGAAAACAGGAATGGAGTCCAATAGTAGGTCATGAATATTAAAAGCCCTAAATTATTTTTACAGGTATGACTCCAAGCTGCTTTGTAACCTTGGGTAAGTCACACTCCTAGAACAGTTAAAATGGAAGTAATTTTTTAGGATGTCACTCTTACATGAGCAATAATGATGATGTATCTTGAACAGTCACTTTTAAAAGGACCCATTAATTTTCACAATGCCTATTGATCATTTGAGTTTTCTCTTTTGTTCTTTCTTCCCTGCCTCAACTAATACCACTAGAATTCATGACTTTTGGTGAGACGACCATTCGTTTCCACAGAAATAATTCCATTTCTAAAGTGGTTTTAGAATCTGTTTCCGGACTCTCTAGAGTTCCCACTGTGACTCTCCTGATCGTTTAATAATGCTTGCTTAGATGCAATAGCCTCCTAACAGTTACGTCTATCTCTTTAACAATCATTCTCCATTATGTCTGCTCCATCTTTGGAATTTCAATAAATTCAGACTGCCCATTTCATGTATCTCTAAGAGTACATAAAAATGCTCAGCTTGGATATATACTTCAACATTCTCAGGTCCAATCCCTTGGCTCTATATTCCAGCTTCTAATGCCAGTCTCAGAGTCTCCTGCTTTGATTACCTGGATGGACATGCTTCTCATTCACTCTGTATTCCCTTTGACCTAGCATCATGTTTATATATAAACCCCTCATATCTGCAACTGTGAATAACAAGTATTGTCATTGCCCTTTTCTGTCTGTAATTGACTCATTCTAGCCCACCAGCCTACTCATCATGAAAATGAGACCAGGCATAGTCTGTCGT
>NW_011888891.1:5018073-5047095 GCF_000151845.1 Pteropus vampyrus
TGCAAATATGACTCTCCCTAGCCAAGAGGTTGGGGGAACCTGATCTTTTTATTTTGTGTCTCTCAGAGCCCAGCATGAGCTGACACATCACTAGCACTCCATAAATGTTTTCTGGAAGAAAGTAGAAAGGAAGAAGGATTAGAGGAGTGAAAGGGAGGATGAGGGAGAGAAAAGGAGGATGAGGAAGAGAGAGGGAGGAACCAGTGGTCTTACTGATCACTCTAGAGTTCCTAAAACAGGTATAAACAATGAGGTCACCTCCCTAGTTCCCAAATCATTTAACAATGTTTATACATTTATTTATTTATCTACCTATCTATATCTTGAAGTATTGATAATAGGGAAATCATTTTTATTTTAGTTCCTATTTTCGTTGTTCTTCGTGTGTGTGTGTGTGTGTGTGTGTGTGTGTGTGTGTGTGTGTGTTCCTGAGTTGGACTGGGACTCTGAGAGTTGAATTGAAAACAGGAATGGAGTCCAATAGTAGGTCATGAATATTAAAAGCCCTAAATTATTTTTACAGGTATGACTCCAAGCTGCTTTGTAACCTTGGGTAAGTCACACTCCTAGAACAGTTAAAATGGAAGTAATTTTTTAGGATGTCACTCTTACATGAGCAATAATGATGATGTATCTTGAACAGTCACTTTTAAAAGGACCCATTAATTTTCACAATGCCTATTGATCATTTGAGTTTTCTCTTTTGTTCTTTCTTCCCTGCCTCAACTAATACCACTAGAATTCATGACTTTTGGTGAGACGACCATTCGTTTCCACAGAAATAATTCCATTTCTAAAGTGGTTTTAGAATCTGTTTCCGGACTCTCTAGAGTTCCCACTGTGACTCTCCTGATCGTTTAATAATGCTTGCTTAGATGCAATAGCCTCCTAACAGTTACGTCTATCTCTTTAACAATCATTCTCCATTATGTCTGCTCCATCTTTGGAATTTCAATAAATTCAGGCTGCCCATTTCATGTATCTCTAAGAGTACATAAAAATGCTCAGCTTGGATATATACTTCAACATTCTCAGGTCCAATCCCTTGGCTCTATATTCCAGCTTCTAATGCCAGTCTCAGAGTCTCCTGCTTTGATTACCTGGATGGACATGCTTCTCATTCACTCTGTATTCCCTTTGACCTAGCATCATGTTTATATATAAACCCCTCATATCTGCAACTGTGAATAACAAGTATTGTCATTGCCCTTTTCTGTCTGTAATTGACTCATTCTAGCCCACCAGCCTACTCATCATGAAAATGAGACCAGGCATAGTCTGTCGTCAAAGTGTTGTTCCAAAACTCAAATTGTAATGTGGCACTCTCTAATTCCAAGGCCAACAATAAAATGTCAGTAGTTGTTCAAGGTTTTATGACTTGGCTGGGTATGAAGCACAAAGGATCTTTGGCAACAGAAAGCTGGTGAGGAGGGAAACAGAAGCCAGCTCTTTGGGAACACCCACTACTGGAACAGAAATTGAACTGACCAAGCTTCAAAAGCAGATCCTGGAGAAGGTTATCAGGTGAGGCAAAAACAAGAGGTCTCAACAGTCTCAACTACCAATTCAGAAGTTGGTGGGGTGGCAGTGGGGATTTTAACCAGGCTGGCAGCATATTATACTCTTCGAGTTTTTACCTCACAAAGCATACATATAAAACCTTGCTGAAGACTCCATTTATTCTTTCAACAAATAGTTAGGCACCAATTGTATACCAGGCATTGTGCTGGGCACTCCTGGGTACACAACAGAAAAGGAAAACAGGCATGGTGATTTCCTTGGCAAGCTTTGTTAAACAACTTGGCATAAACCACTCTTCTTTATTGTCTTGTCAATATTAGAATAGCTTTTGGACCAGTAGATGTGGCTTCTAGCCAGTGCACTTATGCAAACAATTCTCAGATGTGGCCAAGATAACATTATAGCTTCCATTCCTGCTTGGAATAATGACACAATTTTTCAATAAAAGACATCCTTCATAGACAAATAACAAAAATACACATTGGTGGTCTCTTAGTGTTTTGAATTGTCAAGGAGTTTTTTTTTTTTTTTTTTTTTCAACTGGCCATCCCTCTATATTCAGTTTTTTAAAAATCCAAACCAGGACTCTTAAATAGTTAATCATCACAACACAGTTTTCAATAATACATCCATGTATTTATGCTAATTTATGTCGAGAGTACTTGGTGATCTAACATGAAATTATTAGATTTTATTGAACTTGGTTCTCACAGTAGGACTGGTAACAACAACAACAACAACAACAAAATAGTCACTTAAGAAGACACTAGTTCCTATCACTATGCATCAGTTTCCAGTGAGAAAGAAAGCTTACAGAAATAAAGAGACATGTCATATTCTTGGCTTTGAGGATACACTTGTTGTAAAGATGTCAGTTTTTAATAAAACCAACCTAGAAATTTATTATAGCCTAATGAAATTCTAATGAAATCCTTTTGGAACTTGGAAAAATAATTTTAAAATTTGGAAGAATAAAACTATGCAAAAATAACCAGAAAGATCCTAATATAGAAGAATCTTATTTAAACTGCAGTATTTACCCCTGAGCCACTTCTACAGGAATAGACAGGTGATGAATAAAACAAAATATTAAGTACAGAAGTAGATCCTAATATGAATGGGATTTGATTATATAATAAAGTGGTGAAAAGAAATATGTTATTCAGATAACCGTCTAGTCATTTCGAAAAAGAAGAAAGCTGATCCCTACCTTGAACTTCCAGATGGAATAAAGATTGAAATTTTTTTTAAATAATAAAGTATTAAAAACTTTTAGATGATGTAGATGGTGGAGGGCTTGAAACCTGCCAAGGGAGAGATTCCCCACTGAGACTTTATTAGTGGTCTTGGTGTAACAGGGTACCCTGCCTCTGACTTCAGGAGTTGGAGATCAGTCCTCCTCTAGCCCACACATATGACCTGTGGGGAACATTCTACAACTTTCTGTCTAAAGAAGAAAGTATTCAAGTCTGGTTTTCAAATGGCTCTTCCCCAATATACAGACACTAGCACAATTAGGACTGCTGCACGTTCTGCCCACTTTGCGGTGGCCTTGAAGGGCTATCAGTAAGGAACATCTTCCTAGGGTTAGAACTTGAATCAGTACACCTCATTGCCCACCTTCCTGGAAGGTGCAATGGCCTTAGGATTTACGATTCAAGGAAAAAGGCTTCAGTCAAGGGACATACGAAAGATTCCACTGAATTGGAAAATGAAACTCTTACCTTGCCATTTCTTGGCAAACAGAAAGGAAAGTCCAAGTGTAGGCTGGGTGGTTAATTCTGACTATGAAGGGAAGGAGAGTTATTGTAGCACAATGAGGCAGAGAGGTGACCCCCAGATACACCTTATCACACTCCATGGCCAAAGTTAAAAATCAGTAGGGGACGCTAGCAACTCCGCAAAAGCAAGGGCACTAAGGCCTCAGATTTCTTGGAAAGAGAAGTTCAGGTCACCCCAACAAGAACCCCAACCAACTAAAGAACAAGTGGAGGGCAAATAATTGGTTTTATAGTTTCAAGATAGTATAAATAAATGTATTCTGGCTTCTGAATCCCATGAAGCAGGCTGACTAACTTTAACATAACACCATATTCCCATTTAAAGAGCAAAGTCTGTTCAAGTTTCAGAGAAGAAGATATCTCTTCTTGCTTACCAATATTTCTGCAGAGGAAGTTTACACCATCTGCTATTTTTTGTCTTGCTCTCTCTTCAATCCCCCTCAGCCCCTACCCCCTGGCCCTTAAAATTCTCTCCATCTCTCTCTCTTTCTGCACTATGATAACTTTGCTATTTGTAGGCCCTCAATTCACCAGGCTATTTCCCACCTCCATCGCTCTCTCCTTATGCTCTTTCTACCCTTCCTTCCATAGCTGCTAACCTACTACCATATAGGATTCAGCCTAAAAGCCTCTCTGAAGCTCAATGAGTATCTGCCCAATAGAACTTACCACTTTCTCCTTATTTCTGTAGGAGTGTCTATAATACTTTATTGGCATTGCAAGTTTACATGTTTGTCTCTGCTTAACCAGATTTACCTGCCAGTGTCAGAGGCAGGTTGAGAATGAATAGACTTTCAGCCATAGACTTTAAATGAAACAAATATTCCTCTAGGTTTGCTCTACCTAAATAACTAAAGTTTATATTCACAAGTACATAGAAAGAGCCAGAATTAATTCCATCCTCTAGAACATATAAAATAGAATTATTTTTCAGACCTAATATTTAAGAGGGGAAAGGATAGTTCAGCTTCTAGGCCTGTGGCTCCTGAAAGATCATGATAACAACCAATCAGCCTAGGCCCAATCCTGTGACTCTCTTCTTCCTTTTCCATTCAAAGGGCAAGAGGAAGTTGTTCAGGCATACCATACTAGTCTTTAGCACATTTTTCAGGATTGGAAGTTCCAGTGATATTAAGGCTTAGAAGAGTTCAGTACTATTGCAATTTGCATTTTGGTTACAAACCAGTCACTCACCGACTGAGTTCTTCCTTCCCCTAACAGTTTCCCTCAGTGTGATAATTTGTTTGGTAAATACATTGTATATTAATAAAGTGGGAAATTCTGGGAAATTTTCATTTCTCTTCTTTTTTCTCAAAGGTACTTTTCCAAGAGGCGCATTTTTATTCACCATCATTGTCAGAAGCATATTTAACATGACAAGAGTCTTGTCACCTCTCCAAACGGTCCCTATTTCCTCCTGTGTATATTTTTAGTCATCTTCCTCTCTGGCTGACCTGTCTAATTTTAATCATGATTCCGCGGGGCATGCGGCTACTCACACCTAGATTTCTGTTCTGTGTAGTTACTCATCAAACCAGATTTTTTTTTTTAATTTTTTTTAGGCGTGGCAACCCTTGGTTGACCTCACAGATTGCAAGGACCTTGTCAGCTTACAATCCCTTATTTTTTTATTTTTTATGCCGATAGCACCTGGTCTTCCTAGGTGGTCTTCTATCCAAGTACTAACCAGACCCGACCCTGCTTAGCTTCCCAAACCAGATTTTAAATCCACAAACACAGAGCAAATTAGATACCATTAGGAAACTACATTACAGTTTTTGGATCGCAGAGGCTATTTTATGCACTAAAGCAGTAACTTACCAAACATTCCTTAGTGATCTGAGAAAAAAATTGCTGAATTTTTCATGGTATTTAATTTGGTTCTAGGAAGTTAAGCAAAGGGAAGGTCTGAGCTAATGTGAACAAATGACTAATCATAGTTCTTACCTATCCTAAAATCAATACTGTGGCCTAAGTGAGCAAACATATACAGGAAATGTGCTTAAAGATACAGGCCTCGCTCTGTGCACACTGGAATGCTTTATTTTCCTCTCTCAGGAAAATAACCTAAGGAGAAATTTCTCCTTCCCTCTTTATCGCCCTCAAAGGTAATTCTTTACTTTCTACATCAAGTAATAGTTAAAACATGCACATATTTTTAAATCCCATGTTACCAAATATTAGGTATATCATGTACATGTTTACACTGTAGTCTTGAAACACACACGCATTTTAAACTTAGTCAATATTTATCATAATAAAAGAGTGGTCCTTCAATGGCTTTATAAAATACCCCATCTCATTCCATTATAATTGCTGCTAAATCCTCAAACACTACAACCTCAAGGAAATTCCCAACAATTTCTTTGAAATAATCTGAACAAAAAGGAATATTCTACAAATATTATGGAACATTTACTATGTGCCAGGCACTGTTCCAAACAATGAAAATAAAAGAGACATCATCTTTACTTTCATGAAATTTATAATCTAGCTGGGGAGATTGATATAATAGATCTTCAATAATAAATGTCTAATCAAACTCTGAGGATTTTAATCCTAAGAAAATACTGAATCCATTCTGGTAAAGTTGCCATTGACCTTCATATGTCTAAATCTAATGGTCAATTTTCAGTCAATCTTAGCCTCTCAAAAGTATTTGATACAATTGATCACAACCTCTTTTTCTAAACATTTCTCCAATTGAGAAATTTATGACTCTTAAGTTTATGACTCCTAAATTTATTTCTGACTCCTAAATTCATATTTTAAGCCCCAGCCATTTTTCTTAATTTGATACTTCTATATCCTTCTGCCTAATCAATGTCTCCCTGTTAGATTAACTTTTAATCTATATCACAATTTTACTACCTCTCACCACCTTTATGACTGTTATCTTAGTTCAAGACACTGTTTTCTATCATCTCTAAGTAAAGGGAGGATCTGAGCTAATGTGATTCCCAGCTAATGTGATCAGTAGATTCCCAACTGATTGATCTCTTAGATTCCACTCTTTTGTTCTATCCTCTATACAGCAGTCAGAGAGACTTTTTAAAAACTTAAGTCTGATTATGTCATTTCCTTGTGTATATTTTGTCAATGGCTCCACACCATACTTATAGTAAAATCCTTACCATGACATATAAGGCTCTATATGGTCTGGTCTTTGCCTAACTCTCTGCTCAGCTTCCTTACTACTCTTCTTGTTATTTCTTGAGTTTTCTCTGCATATTCCCACTTTGAGGCTTTGGCATTTGCATTTTTCTGCCTAGAATGTTGTTCTTCTGGATGTTATGATGGCTCTCTTCTTCATTCATGTTTCTGTTCAAATGTCAACTTTTCAGAGAGGACTCCCCTTACTACTAAATTAAACTACTAAAACAGCACTCCCTCTTTGCCTCTTTATCTTCTTGGCCTGCTTTATTCTCTTTCTAGTTCTTAGCACCCCCTGACATTGTGTGTGTTTATTTGTGTATTGTATGTCTCTCTTATGAAGATGTAAGATTCAAGAGTTTGGGAACTTTTATCTCATTCACTCTTAGATCCCCAATGCCGTGAACAATGAGTGCCTGGCACATTGTAGGTACTTATCAAATTAGTTTGCATAAATAAATATGATAGTAAAATAGAAATTATAAGGGATGATAAAACATATATGAGTGTAACTTTGATTGGGGTATCAGTGAAGATGGTGAAGGAAGCACACATGCATTCTGGTTAACATCTAGAAATAGAAAAGGCAGCCATACAAATGTGAATAACAGTTTTCTAACACTCTCACTACAGTGGCACAACCCTCTGCCTGAGCTGACCCTTTGGTGATAAGCATAAAAGCTCTATTGAGCTTTCCATGTATAGTTTGGTTTTACTTTTTCCCAGAGAAATGTGAGAAGCAATATCCCATTTATCTGTGTAACAGATCTGTTAGGTATTTGGAAAAGAGAGATGAAAGGAGAAGGAAAAAGAAAGGAATAATACGTATTTTGTCTTAGGCAATAAAACAGAGAGAAGTCTTGTGACATACCCAGCATGATAGTGGTAGAGCTAGACATGTAATTGATCCTCTTATTACTGATCTCTGCTACCAGGACTTGAGATTAGAGGAGAAAAGAGAAGTTTCTGCATATCTATCCAGAGGGGATATATTTTCTGTTATATCTTCTCAATCCAAACCACCACTTATAATTCACATTTTGACTCCCTTAAGGTCTGCAGTATAGGAAATAGGAAAGGGTAGGAGGAAAAAGTTAATGCTCTATAAATATTCGTGGAATGGATAAATTAATTGGTAAAAATAAAGGGAACAAGAGAGAAAGTTTTGTTGTGTGTATATAGTCACATACATGAGTACAATTCCTAATGATTTGGACCTATGTGAAGAAAAGAAATTTAATTGATAGCATAAAAAGAATCATAACTTGTGGAACTGGAATATGGAATTAAATCGAGAATTTTATCTCCATTTTTCTGGCTTCTGTGTTTTTACTCTGTGACCTCTCAACTACCAGATAGCTTTTATTTATGAAAAGTAACTTTTCTTCAAAATTATGAACTATATCAATCAAGTACAACTTTATCGATTTATCAGATTTATGTAATTTATGTTTTCCCACTTCTGTCCAAGCATATGGTAAGATTGAAATAAATGGTAACAACGAATATCAATTTGACTGGCCCTTGGAATTTCTTAATCCCATCCAACTAGATGTAGGCAGTCCACAGAGGATATTCTTCGATATTCTCACAAATGTGATGCCTGTGGCTACAGCACAGCATTTGACATTTCTTCCTGTTCTGCTCCTGACATGGGCCTTGTGGATGCTAGGACCTCCGGCTGTGACTTTCTGTATGCTTCTCTGTGTCAATGTCTCTGTGATTCTTTCCCATTTCACGCCAAACTCTTCAAACACTTGTCCGCTGGCCACTTCCTCCCCATTT
Organism: Pteropus vampyrus; assembly: GCF_000151845.1. Taxonomy (NCBI): domain Eukaryota; kingdom Metazoa; phylum Chordata; class Mammalia; order Chiroptera; family Pteropodidae; genus Pteropus; species Pteropus vampyrus. The sequence continues at coordinate 5,026,314 of NW_011888891.1, forward strand.
CTGATGCACAGCATGTTCTATTCTTTCTTTTCTGTGACCTACTGAAGTGCAACAGCTCTTATCCATATGTCTGGACATCACATTCCTGTAACAACCTGCTATGACACAAGTGCCAGGATATTGTTTCTGAGAAATTAACACTGCCTTGTGTCTTACTCATCAGGAAAAAATGAGAGGTTTCGGAAAATAAAGTTAAATGGCTGCTAAAAAGCCATTCCTGAACCTCTTTTTTATGCTTCCCACTATATGCCTAAAAATCAGGTAACTTGCTTTTCCATCTTTCTTTGCATCTAGAGATGGCCCTGGGAACCAGTGCTGGCCCATGGGACATAACGGGGGCCTGCTGGTCAAGAAGGAGGGGGTTCTGAGAAAAATTTTGCTTTTCCGAAAACAGATGAGACTGGTGTTGCTTCTTCCCTTCTACCCCCTCTTCCTCTCTTGCATGCATAATTGATGACTGAATCTGTAGAGCCATCTTGTAACCATGAGAAAAAGATTAGGAGAACCACAGACACATCAACCCTGATATCACTGACTTGGAGAACCAAGGGCAGAATTTAACTTCTTATTAAGTGAGAAAAATAAACCTGTTCCTGTTTGAGGAACTGTAGGTTTATTATTTGCAGATGAATGCAAGTCTAACTGATACACAGGTACTGTCACACTTCTACACCATAGCCCTCTTTAAAGAGAGTATCCAGAGCTTTATAAGTCGAAGTCTAGGACTTCTTACTCATCATGGAAGAGCTAAGATGTTTTTATTTTTTAAAGTAGGCTAATTGGAGAATAGAGATGAATTATTCAAGAGAAGGGAGGGGTCCAACCTGGGGGAAGAGAGAGACTGAGAAGGATAAGAAACTATTAGATTTTGCAAATAGTGGGGACTTGAGTTGCTCCTACACACTGAGGAGTAGGACCTCAGATGGGTGTTCCCTGTATCACCAAGTACTGTAGCCCTGAAAGCAGAGATAGCAGAGTCCTTTGTAGCAGAGTCTGTGGTCAGTAGAGGAGATTGGTGTAAAGATATTTCTCTTCCTGCCCAATGCTTGGAGACAACTAAGAAGCAATTGAAAATGTCATCATATAGTAGCAGAAAGAATATAGCTCTATGTAGACTAAAGACCAGGCTTCCTGTTAATCTACAGGCTCTGATATTTTTGTTCAATCTAATTGTGGGTGAAGATATGGCAATCAATAATGCCTGATATTGGACTTTTTGTCTACCCTAATAAATAGAGGATTAAGCTAGATTTAATTTTTTAACCTGTCTCTGTCTTTATATTTAAAATGAGTTTCTTGTAGACAGTATATTCTTGGGTATTGTTTTTTACCCAATCTTTTCATTTTATCCAAACAATAATTTTGTTGTTCAATTGGTGTGTTTAGATCATTTGCATTTAATGTAATTATCTATATGGTTAGATTAAAATCTACCATCTTGTAGTTGTTTTGTTCGTTCCAACTCTTTCTGCCTTCTTTTAGATTATTTGAGTACTTTTTATCCCATTTTATCTCCACTATTGGCTTACTATGTAAACTTCATTTTCAAAAAATTTTAGTGCTTACCTTAGGGTTTAAAATATGCATCTTTAATTCATCATAGTTTACCTTCAAATAACATTATAGTAGTACTTCACATGTAGATAAAGGCCTTATAACAGTATATTTCCAGCTCTCCCTTTCTATCCTTTTGTGCTGTGGTTATCATATATTATACTTTTACATATGCTATAAAAATAAAACATATTGAAACAACTGATTTTTGTTTTAGATAATCAGTTATCTTTTAGATCAGTTAAAATAATTTTATATTTACCTTTATTTATGCCAGAGCTCTTCAATTCTTTTTGCAAATCCAAGTACAGCATATTTCTTTTTAAAGTTAATGAAAATATTTTCCTAAAATTATAAAAATAAAACTATTATGTCATCCAAGAGACTGTCAAGATTTACAGAAGATAAGGATTGATGTCAAAGTTTCTCTTTTTCAGTGTGATTCTGTTGCAGAAACAAGGCCAGTGAGAAACCAAGCAGCACTTGGAGAGTTGGAGAACTCAGGTTTATTATGCTGGTAGTCCCAGAAGAGATAGCGCTCTGATGATCTAGGCCCCGAGCTTAGGGGTAACATACTTTTATATGGCTTAACAAGCAAAAGCAATACATCTGTGCTTAACAAGCAAAGGCAATACATCTGTTCTTAACAAGCAAAGGCAATACCTCTGTTATCTAGACAGAACAATCAAAGAGGGTGAGTCTTTAGTTGATTTCAAGATCACACTGCCCTTCAGCCTATGCAGCAAACAGGTCTACAGAAGCAGAACAAAGAGCTGATTACAAGGTTAGCCATTGGAGTGGAAAATTCCTCTTCAATTCAATTAAATGACTTACTGCATAGTTGACCATTTTTCTTCCTTGGGAGAAAATTTTTGTGTTTTCATACTTGTATATATAATCATGACATTTATATTCAAGTAGTTATATAAAGTTCAAATTTTAACTTTTTTGGACTGTACGTCATCATTACTACCACTAACTGAATATAAAATTGATTCAAAATATGTATTTTAACTGTATCGATTAGATTTTCATTTGTGGCCTATTTATATGTTGATACCAAATTCCATAAAAATAGGCTAGGTATTAAACTAAAAGTCAGTTAAATAGGGCAGAAGCATTTTAAGTGTCCTAAAAGCATAGGATCTTCTGTTAGACATTTAGCAACTGAGATATTTCAATATTATTTCCAAATTTATGGCATTTGTTTTTTTAATAGCTACCAAAAAGTACAATATGATCAAAATGCAATGGTGCTTCTAAAAGAGACCCCAAGGTGTATCATAATCAGTCTCTGTGTTCCTCAATTCTCTGGCAGATGGCAGATTCATTTCTTTAGAATATATTTGAAATACAAAGTAAACAATTCCTTACAGACCTCATTTATAATGGTATAATATTTACAAATATATATTTCACATTCTTTGGCATTTATTTGTTTTTCTGTATGTCTCCATATAGCTCATCAGTCTTCACAGGTAATAAAAATCAGAAAAAGTATTTATGTGTTTTTAAATATCCGTGTCATGAGTTAATGGCCCCATAAGCTGCCAAGACTTAAGTGAATTTCTTTTTGTTGTTGTTGTCATTTCCATTTTAGGGGAGTTTGTGTCAATGGGGCCAAATTCATACATAAAATTCTCATAAGTCCATGTTCCAAGTTTTACCTTTGAGTTCAGTCATCAGTCTTATTCAACCTTGCTTCTAAAAATACCTTAGTCAGTTCAGGCTGCTAATACAGAATGCCATAGACTGGGCGGCTTATAAACAACAGAAATTTATTTCTTTCAGTTCTGGAGGCTGAAAATCTAAGATCAGAGTGCCAACGCAGTTGAGTTCTAGAAAGAGCCCTTTTCTGGATTGCAGACAGCTGCCTTCTCACTGTGTCATCGTATGGTAGAGAGCAGAGAGAGGAAGCAAGCTCCTCCATGAGTCTTGTAAGGGCACTAATAACATTCGAAAGGGCTCTACCCTCATGAGCTTATTTATTTTTACCTCCCAAAGGCCCTACTTCCTAGTACTGTTACCTCAGGGGGCAGGGTTGCAACGTATAAATTTGGGGGGGGGGACACAAACATTCATTCCATAACAACAACAACAACAACAACAACTGAAATTCTACAGGTAGGAGCTCAGGAGGCAAGTAACATGTTTCTGTGTAACAAAGATTAACAATGTTGCAACACTACCCAAAGGACCGCCATGATCTAAACGAGTAACAGGGCTACACGTCCACTCTAACCCTGTACATAAGGACATTTCCAGCTATTTTTATTTTTCCATCCCACCTTGGGAGGGGGACACATCACCTCTACCACTGGGTGTTTAGATGAGGAGGCTCACTAGGATATGAGAATGCTATAGGGCCAGCTGATCACAGACAAAGAGCAAGCAGAGGGAGGACTGGGGAGGATGTTGGAGCACTGCATGGTTAGTGGCAAGCAGCTCTGTATTCAGTCTGCTTTCACAAGCTGAAAGTGTTCTCTTTCCTCACCTTTCCAAACCTATTTTCTACACTTTACCCCCTGCCTTCCCCAGCCAGTCTTATGCATGTCTTCCACAGCTTCCTTCTTTGAGCTTTTGTTTCTGCTAACCAAGTAGGTAACTCATGACTATCACAGTGCTATGGGGAAGAGAAATAGTGTCCCCCCAATACCACTGAGAGAACGGAAGGGAAGGGGAAAAAAACAGAAAGCAACAGATTATTTCCTGGAGGTATTACCCTTACCCTGTCATGTTCATATATGATCCTCAGGATCATATTTTTAAGACATGCACTGTGATATATATAAAACCTCATGCCTGGATCTTTATCTTTCCTCCCTGTTGCTTCCTCTACCTGCCTCTTTAACATACTTAAGTCTGTTGGTTTAAAGAATAACAACAACAGAACACTCTTGATTCTGCCTCTCTCTCAAATTACTTTCTTACCCTATTTTTTCCCTTTAGTGCCAAGTCTCTTGAAATAGTCTCTATATCGGTGATCTTTAAACTGGGGTACAGGTACTCCTAGAAGTATGCCAAGGCTTATAAGAGACTATGGTTGAAGGGTAGATTTGCAGATCACACATAATAAATCCACTCCAACTTTTCTATCTCCCTAAACCTATGGGTTCCTTCCTCCATGTCATGCCAGGAAAACTCTAGAACATCAGTCTTATTGTCGTAAGTCACCAGTCAGTCCAAGTTTCAGTAAATCTATCAAGTAAGCTACTAAGAGGCACCTACAGCTGTGTGAGCTAACACATTAAATCTGAAATCTTTAGTAAGTACACCCATATCAATTCGTTTGGCCCATTTTTATATTCTGCCTGCCTTAGTCCAACGCCTTTAAAATCCATTTCCATACGTATTCCCCAGTTTATGATGATATATAGTCACAAAGCCTTGTAATTCTTTTGGTGTATAATCTGTTACCTCCCACACAGTTGTTGTGGCCCTCTGAAGCATGATGAGATTTGAACATAGTTATGGGTCTAATGAAAATGGAGAATGAGTGTAGTGGATCTTGACAAGAAAGAACATCCCCTCGTAAGACATATGCCTGAAGTGAGATTATCACAGGAAGACTAGTCATCTCAGACATAAGCAAGGAAGTTAATTCCACTGGGAAGGGAGACTTAGAGTGTCTCAGGGGTCTGAGAGTCTCAGTTTCATCTGAGTCCAACTAGAGGTTTTCATCTCAAGCTTCAGGATTCCAACATAATGTCCCAATCAAAGTGCTAAATATCACGTGAGATATTTAGCGAGGCTGTGACTTCAGCTGGTGTTGAATTCTGCAGCCATATAGTTTTGCATTTGATTTTCAACGACATTGACTCTGTAACTACAAGAAATGAGATTCTTTTAAGGATGTCATAGTTTATGGTTCTAAGACCATGGTTTTAACTAAGAGTCATTGGACCTGAGGTTGTCATTTTCTTTCTGTAAGCTCTCCAATGCACACAGAGGAGTCTATAATGGCCAAATACGGCCACTGCGGGGGCCCCCACAACACTTATTTAATTGGCATTTAATTAACCATAGATGATAACTTAAACATAGTGTTGCTTCATTCCCTAGGTTACTAGCATCTCATTTCCCATTGACAAGAAGCTCAATACTACACTCAACCCCCCAAATCCATCTTTTCAGGTCTCCCTCCTGGGACTACTCCAGATATGAATTTTATAGCAGTCAGAGTTCACTTAGGAGACAGAAATCACACTAGTAATTAGAACAGAGAAAATTTAAAATAAAGAACTGTTAACTAATAAAAGGTAATTAACTACTGAAAGGGATAAAAGAGAGCTCTAAAATATCCGTAAGTGGTAAGTGCAAAAAAGGAGCTACTGCCTATAAGCTAAGGAAGAATGAACAATGTAGAAACAAGAGACTTCTGGGGAAAGCAAATCAGATCTGTTCAAAGAGGGCATGGCTGCCACAGAAATACACAGCCTGCCCATGGTGAATAAGCTTGTCAGAGGGTCTGTGTCAAAGCTGGTCTGCAGAAGTGGCTCATCATTGTCAGAATAAATGGGTGGAGAAGAGCCAGCTTATAGAAACAGGACAAAAGGTGGGTTCGGAGCAGAGAGACAAATGATAACTAGTACTTTAAAATAAAAATAAATATTCATATATTTATTCCTCATTCTAGATTTGCTACAAAATAGGCCATAACAACCTTTTGATATATTGTCTGAATTCCAAAAATTCAAATCGACCAGTACAAATGACAAAACAATCACATAATACAGTTTTATGCAAGAGTGACCTTCCACCAGCACCTAGGAATTAGTATCTTTCCTCGTTATTCTTTTCCTTAAAATAACTGAGAGTTAGATGCTGAAAACTGGAACCTGGAGAAGAGATATGTCCACCATCAAGAGAAAAAAGATTTTGTATCTAAAATAGGCATGAGGAAACTGTTTATAATCAGTATTGTTTACCTTCAACTAGTTAATATGCCTCCTTTCAAAAGTTGGAGCCTAAATTCCTTCTCGTCATTGTAGGCCTGACTTGACCTTTTTTCAAACTAGAATACAATGGAAGCCATAATGTATGGCTTCCCACACAAAGTTACAGAAGCCATTACCACTTCTGTATTCTGGATCACTCTCTCTGAGGGAGTGGCTGTCAGGAGGACACTTACTTTTGGAAGGTTCCCGTGAGAGGAACTGAGGCCTCCAGACAACAACCAACACCAACTTGTAACCCTGAGGGTTGGTCACCTCGGAAGAAAATCTTCCAGTCCCCATCAAGCTTTCAGATGGCTGTAGCCCCTGATTTAATCTTGACTGCAGCCTTATGACAGACCCTGAGCCAGAACTACCCTGAATTTCTGACCCACAGAAACTGTGATGATAATAAATATTCATTGTTATTTTAAGCCACTAAATTGTGAAGTAATTTGTTATATAGTGATAGATAATTAATACAAGTAAATATTGTAGAGCCATGAGGACATTTCACTCTATGAGAGTCAGCTTACTGTTCAGGTGTAAGAATGGGTCACATAATCACCAAACATGTTACCCAAGGCATGAAACATAATGTGACCAAAACACTCATACACACTCAGTCTCCCTCCTGTTTGAAATTGTTCATGGTAGTATGTTATCTTTTGTTATGTGTAGTTCAAACACTGACATAGTAAGAGCAAAAATTATTCTGTTCTAAATTGAAATACTTTTCACTTTATGACTATTCAGGCAGAATGCTTCTTTGTGTGTGATTTAAAAGACACTTTTGTTTCATATCAGTTTTCATTTCCTATTTGGGAATGTTCTCAAATGTGGGATAAGCTAACCACTGCAGCAATGAGAATGTGAAGTAAATGCTCAGTTCTTTCTATTTCCTCCCCCTCTCCAAGATGACTTGTGGCATTTAAGGAGGCTTATTACATCCCAGCCTCAAGCCCTTCACATTAATTTTGAGACTGAGATCCTTGATGTGTGGTGGGAAAAGATTGGCAGTATCTGGATGATAGTAGAAAAGAAGGGAAGAAAGTGATATTTCTTCCTGAGAGAGAAAAGGATCAGGGTTTGTCCATAGAGTTGTCTGGAGAGTGGCTGGCTCTAAATTAATGACCCAAAGTTATCAGCTGCCTGGACACTGGCTCTTTTCTAAAGATCTTACATGTCACCAGTACAGCACTCCCCAATCTGGCTCACTGTGCCTCCATTATTTTCTGATAGGCTTTTTTTTTTCCTCTCTTGATTTTATCGTAGGTCAAAAATATGTGACAAAGACCATATTGACCCTTAGCTGTTTGGATGCGAGTCTCAATCACGATCTCCTGCCAGCATTGGTCATTGTAAACAAATATGTATATATATACTTTTTTAATACACAACTTGATTTGTATTCCTAACTTTAAAAATTTCATTTTCAAGAGCAAGACTAGGTAAACCCATTCTAAAATCCCCAGCTGAGAAGACATATATAGGAAGAATTAGGATTAGAGTTAACCAATTATTCTGGAGTCAGAATATGGTGGTGGCACATATGGGTCTGTATTAGGCACAGTGTATGGCATGAGCCAGAGAATATGTTCTGAAGAGTTGGAGCTTTGGGTGATTGCACAAGAAGATAGTATAAGGCTAGATCTGGTCCACTTTCCTTCACTGTGGAAAAAAGAGTGTCAGAGTATTAGAGAACATGGAAGAAGCCAGCCTCTCCTGAGCCTGTAGCACCTGCTCACAGTGTATTCAACCCCATCAACTTTCTTTCTAGTTATCTCTTCATGCCTAGCCTAAAGTGGACAGCAATTCCAATTACATCCATGAAAGTTTAGAATGGGGACCAGTCCTCCAGAATAGCCAGGAAAGGAAACCCAGAGGCTGGAGCTGTGGTTCTTATTTCTAGTAAATGGTTTCTAGTTTCTGCTCATTTTCTAATTTCCTTGGGCCACAGAAGAGGCCATTCATATATAAACACCTTAGAGATGACCAGACTATTTATAGTGAAGTTTGAAAAGAGTTCAGTTGACAACTTACAACCATGAGAAACAGTTATGCCTGAAGTGAACTTTCTTCCTAGTTGAAGCTACATTTCCCTTGGGACATAAGAGAAACGATCTCATTGTTTGCATATTGTGAAAAATTTATCTCCTATCTCTAGTTCCTACGGTCACTGCAACTTTGTCATATTCTTCTAACGAGTGGCTGCTGCCTTTCTCATCACTAATAAAGCTTGTTGTCCTTGGGCTGCAGTCATCTTGGCTGCTATTGCCATTGGATTGACCACAAGGAGATACCACATCACCATCCGTCACCTACACTACTACTTTATCACCCCTGCCTCAGTAGCCATTGAGTCTATTGTGATCACATCTGCTACCATCTCCTCAGTTGTCATTTCTGCTAACACCTTCTTCAGCATCATCTTTGCTCAGCAGCCACAATCCCAGGCATCGGTTGACCCGTCATCATCCTGTGCTGTCATCTCCACAGCCTTCACTTTCTGTTGCCTATTTTTCTCCTGAATAACAGAAGAGTAGAATGACCTCTATGACCCTTTCCCAATAGGAAGATGAGGCTATTCAAGTATGAGGGGTTTTCTTTCACTGAGTGGTTTTATTTCTACATACAAAATGGATTATTTAATAAAAGTCAATTACATACTGAAAACTCTTAGATCACAAGGCAGCTTGGAATAATAATTCTCATAAAAATGATCTATACTGCAAAGTCAAATTATCCATTATGTTCTTCTGAAGCACTGGCTCTCTCCAGCTAACAAAATTTGAAGCAGCCTGTGCCAACGGTGGAAGTATGAATCTGCCAACATCGACCCAGTCTTGGTAAATGATGTTTCTTCACTACACCCCTTTGAGGGGTGAGAGAGACTGAACAACTCTCCAGGGCCCAGGCTTCGGTCATCACTAAAGTGAATAATTTTTTGCTTTAAAATTTAAGTATAATCTTAGAAGCATCTTAATCTTAGAAGAATAATTTTTTGGATAAAAAAAAAAAGAATGAAAAGAAATAGCCGATTGGAAAAATCTTCATGTAGGTGCAGGACTTATCAATAGATAGACCTCAAAATCAATTACTTGAGTAAGGTGTGGCTGTTTCTTTGATCGACATCCATATATCAGCATTTAAAAGTCCTTTGTCTAGGGCTGGTCAGTTTCATAAGAAAGAAATCCTCCTTTTTGGGGTCTAAAAGTATAACATAAGCTTGCCTCTCAGAACTCCAGGAGAGCCTACTAATTAATACTATGACTTTAATTTGACGCCTCTCAAACTTGCCTTTTTCAGTGGCTCACCGCCACTTGCATCTATGTCTAATGTCCCAGTGTTCAAAGCCTCTCTGGTTCAATTTCATCAGTGTGAACTTTGCTCCAGTTTCTGCAGTGGTGAGGAAAGGGTCCTACAGTAGGGAAGGAGATTCCAGGATACAAACTGCTCCTTTAAACCAAACCTCCTGTTTTTATCCCAACCCTATATCCCTGCCTTCAAAGATTGCTGAAGACCTATACTTGAATCTTTCTGGAACTCAAGGGCAGAAACTACTTTGCTTCTTGTTATCTTCTTCCTGTAGGCACTTAGATGATTTTAGTGAGTTTTGAGGAGAAAAGAGAAGTCTTTTCTTTTGTTCACTTTATCATATTTAACAAAAATCCCTGTTATTTTTTTTCCTGTCTTTCACTTTTTAAAATTTCATCTTTAGTCCATCAAATATTTATTGTGGTGTATAAAGGGAGATAAGGATATAAGATGAATCTCACTTTGTGCTAGAACTATTCAAAGATTCATCATTTATTGAACATCCTTTCCTTCCCTCTTATTTGTGGCACACGAGGGAGTAGAGTATACTTTACTTTCAGAAATCAGAAATGGTATAATAAAATTTATAACATTTTCCCTGGGTCTTAAATGATCAAGCAAGTAGAAATGTGTGGAGGAAAGTTATTGAGGCATAGAAAATGTTGTTGGGAACTGTATGAAGATATAAAAATAGATGAGAATTTAAAAAATGAGGTTGCTCAGAAGATAGTGGGCTAGATCTTAAAGGACATTGGACACCATGTAAAAAAGTTAAACTTTATGTGTAAGGCCACCAGATCATAAGGTGATAAGCCTAACATGTTAAGGGATACACACAAACCATCTTATTAACAATTGATTAAATGGCCTCATGGTAGCTCCTTTTTCACTTATGTTTGGAAGATAATTTATTCAGGTTTTCCTCTCCCAAGCACATTTCTTTATGATTCCATCAATGCCTTATGCCTCTATGGTTTTTACTTCTTTTTGCATCTGAATGTGACACAACTGAAGTTACTCATCTCAAATATGCTAAATAAACTCTTTACACATCTTTGGATGACTGGAAAACAATACATACACACAAAGGGGACCCAAGAGAAGTCAGTAGGAAGTAAAAGCCAAGAGACACTTGACAACTGGCTAAGCTTTGAATGTACTACTCAACTACTGAACAAATGGATCAGCAGGAAGCCTTACAGGCTTGGGATGTTTGAAAACAACCTCTGTCCAAATCGCTGGCTGACTACTAAGCATGCAGATACAAAAGTAAACCCTAGAAAGTTAGGCTGAAGAGACAAAAATTACAATTAAAATCTAAACAGACACATTAGCAGCTGCACATCTGGGGAAGACAAAATCTGCAGTTCAAGTGCAGGAGAGGTACAAGAAAAACCCTCAGAATTCATAGTTGCTAAAACATATATCTAAGATGTCCAGCTTTCTAAAAGATTATAAAATATGCAAAGAAACAAGAAAGTGTGATACATACCTGGGAGCAAAAAGCAGTCAGTAGAAACTGACTTTTCATGAGCCCATATGTAGGCTTTATCAGGAAAAGACTTCAAAGTAGCTATTATAAATAAGTTCAAATAGTTAAAAGAAATAGTATGACAATGATTCAACAAATCAAGGCTATTAATGGAGAAATAGGAACCACATACACATACACACGGAGATTTAGAATTGAAAAGTACCACATTAAATTTTTTTTTAAAAAATCACTATATAGGCTTACCGGCAGATTTGAGATGGAAGAAGGAGGTATCAATAAACTCAAAATAGAGCAATAGAAATTGTTCAATCTGGAAAATGGAGTGAAAAAAGGATTGAGGAAAAATGAACAGAGCTTCAGAGACCTGTGAGACAACATCAAACATATAATAGGAATCCCAGAAAGAGAGGAGAGATAGAATGGATCAGAAAAACATATTCAAAAAAATATGGCCAAAAATTTCTCAAATTTGATGAAAAACATAAATCTGCAGATCTAAAAAGCTTGAATAATTCTAAGCAAGATGAACATAAAGGTATCTATACCTAGACAGAGAGAAAATCTTGAAATGAGGAAGAAAAATATATAAAACTTTTCTCTTTGGTTTTTTCTAGGTGTGAATGTCTTTGTGACACACTTTAGATTCAAAGACTCAAATCAGTCCCATAAGAAGGGTTATTAGGTCTTTTATAACAGATATGCTTGGAAAATTGTACATCAACATTTTAATCAGGGGCTTGGGTAATAAAATAGCCCAGCAATTACACAACCAGCTGACACTAAGCAGCAGACTAAGCTAAGGCCATGTTAAATGGAATCTGAGTTCACAGTAACCTTATTAAATGGAAAAATTAGTCATAAGCAGAAATAATTTTGGTGGGTACTTTCCTAAAGAGGTGAACACTAGGACAATTCAAAATGTGGCGGAAGTGCTGGGTGGTTCCTGGGCCCTACAACAGAAACACAGTTGTTCAACATTTCAAATAATTACCCTTTCTCACAGTCCATCTTGTTCATCGGCCTAACTCAGCTATTACTGCAGGGAGCACTGGAATTACCCTTAACTAATATCTAAATTTTAGTTCTGGTTTCTACTGTTAAAACCACTACACCAATCATTATTTTTTAAAATAATATCCATCCCAGAGACCTGTACAATGGTGATAATGGTGGCTAACATTTACTGAGTACTTACAATATACCAGGCCCTGTTTCATATGCTTTATAGGTATCAACTAATTTAACTGTTACAATAGCTATAAACGTAGTATCTATTATTTCTCCCCATATTCAAGATAGGGAGACTAAGGCACAAAGTAGATAAGTAATTTGACAATAGGTAACTAGCTAATAAGCAGCAAAGCTGGGATTCAAGTCCAACAACCTGCCTCTAGAGCCTACATGCTTGACCGCTGTGTAATCTAGCCTCTAGAAACTCGGTTGTTTGGTGTAAAAAATATAGCCAGGACTCCAGAATTTTTGTTCAGGGTTTTTAAATCTTTTCAGAAAAGAAGCTTAGACTTGGAAAAACTAAAAACCGTGGGAAAATATTTCTCCTTTTTCATTGATTGTGAGCAGGTCTGTATGTGTATGTGTGCATGTGCGTGTGTGCGTGTGTGAGTGTGTGTGTGTGTGTGTGTGAGTGTGTGTGTGTGTGTGTGTGTGTGTGTGTGTGTGTGTGTTTAAGCTATATAACTAAAGCAGTCAAATCCAGCAAGCCTGCTCTCATGAAGGGGGCAGATCCCTGAGTGATGAATTGCCTCAGAGAATCTGGTGAAAATTAGTGTTAACAGTAAATGAATTACAAAGTGTTTGGGATCAAAATATGTTGTTCTCTCTGCATGGTAGCTGAGCTGAGAACTGGAGACTATCCTCGAATAGGAAATTGTATTTTCCAAATGAGCATGTGTGTTTTCAAACAGAAATAGAAGTGTCTGCTTCTCATCATTTGAGAGAGACAAGCTCTAGTGGACAGTGGCCACCCAAGCCACATGAGAAAAGCCCAGATGTTGGCCTAGAGGAACATGAACAAACTGTTACACTACACCCAAGGGTAAACCCAGTCCTAATAACCCATTTGAGACAAATCAACCAGCAGACGGAAAGGAATTAGAAAAAAAGTAGGATTTCCATGGGCCAGAACTGTAAAGACTAACTGGAGTGCCAGTGCTAAATACAAATGCCCAAAGATCAAGGGGCAAAATGCTTGCAGATCAGGGAGGGAAATGCTTCTTCTATGTAGAAAAACGAAGAAACAAAGCTGAGCCAAAAGAGTCAGGGGACTGTATGAAGGAAAATGAGTTGAACCCCAAGCTGGAACTGACAATCAGAAGGCTGATTTCAGAGAATAGACACAGAACCAAGTTCCAGAAAAAAAGAAAAATCCTCTCTGAGATTCCACCAGAGATCGTTTGTTCCAAAGTAGCGTTGAGCCAGAAATCCAAGGAGTTCAGTCGAGCCTCCACCCTATCAGGCTAGACAGTGTGGAGGCCAGGAAAAAGGATTGGAGCTGGGTAAACTCTACAAACTGTGCCAATCTAACCAGGCTACAGCTGGACTTCGGTGAGATTAGGTTAAAAAAATCTGGGTTTTGTAAACTTATCCATTTCTCTGCTCTCATATTTGCTTTCTTTTCCTTCAGTTTTTTTTTTTTTTTAAATTCCAACCAAACCCCAGCTGTACCAAGAGGAAAGCTGACTTCTCACATCTAAATCAAGATAAATGATGGGAATGCTCCAGAAGCAGTGGCGATAGGGCCAGGGTATTTGAGGTGGAGAGAAAAGTGAGAAAGTAGATGGGGAAGAGTTCTAAACAGTAGGACACACAGATATCTTCCTTCCTAGGGATTTTACCTTTTCTTTGTGCTTTTCTTTAGTTTGTCCTTGCACAGTGGCCTTGGATGTGAGGCAAAAGAAGCCTTGTGACTTCCCATTGGCAGGACAGGAAGAACAAATAAAGGATTGCCACTGTGGAATTGTGGAATGTTTATTATCCTAAAGAAAGAATTTGTCTGTTCTCACAGGGAAATTTTGTTATCTTATCTTAGACTGGCCCCTAAAATAAGTAGTCTTTGGTACCTTTATTTTTTTCCAGCTTTTTGGAGATATAATTGACATAGTGTAAGTTTACATTGTGTAAGTTTAAGGTGTACGATGTGATGATTTGACATTTGTATATATTGCAAAATGATTACTACAATAAGGTTAGTGTTTTTAATGCAAGGGAAAGCCAGAAGCACAAGAAGGTTAGGTGACCTGTCTGTGGGCACCCATCCAGGGGCAGTGGTTAAGTTCAAAAGCAACCTCCACAACTGCTCAGACTAACATGATCATGAAATTAAACCCTCTTACCTCATTCCAACCACAGTTCCTGCTCTGTCTTTTCCCCCTCCTCCCTTCCCAGGGAGTGGGATTTTGGAGGCTCCAGCCTTTAGAAGAGAGCATCAGAGCTCAGTTCCAAAGACGGGAAATAGAATTCATTGACAAATATTGCTGTGAATTCCTAGTGTGTTTAAGAGCTTTGAGAAAGCCAGAAAAAGTTGGTGTGACCCAGCTTGCCTTCCAATTTATCTTGTCTTGCTAACAGAGTTCTTGGATACTCTTGTAGGGCACAAAACTGCTTTTATAACTCTGAAACTGCCATGACGTTGAGAGACTTTTAAAAAGTCTATTCCTAGCTTTTGAAAAAATACATTCCTTTCCTTTGTGTTAAGATTTTATATATTGTCTTTCCCTAATATCTTCTGTATAATCTAAGCACGTAAAGTATGACATTAACAAAATTCATTTTGTTACTAATACGTAAATAATTTACAATCCTACTTTCTGTCTTTTTTCCCCTAACTTTCTATTTTAATGCTCACTTTTCAAAATAACTTTCAAAAGTGAATGTAGGAACTCAATGTCTTTGTCTTCCTATTTTCGTTGTTCTTCTTGGCAGTCTAGTTTATAATATACTCATGTTCCCAAACCAAAACACAATTATAAGTTTATGTAGGATAGTTTCTGAGCTGATAGTATCATTGTTTCATAAACTCACATTTAGAGATGTGTAAAAATTCAGTTAACAGGTTTAGAGTCTAAGTGGTAAATCAGTTCCTATTCCTAAAAAGCGCAGAACTGGAAGATTTTGTAGTTAAAATGCAAAAAGAAATTTAGGCAGAAAAAATTTATGACTCTGGTAATAGAGAAGTTAAATGGTGGAAAGAAGACCAAAGGACACAGTGAAATCTTCATCTCTAGAAGATCAAAGCTAGTATAGGAATTCTATGAGAATTTATTCCTATATAAAATTAGGCCCCTTTTTGCTTTAGGATTATATAATTTTGTAACATCATTGCTAATTCTGTGTGCTGTAGTTTGCTATCTCATATTTTACCAAATATGACTTCTTTTAAATAATAGAAAATTCTTATTTTAATGAATTTTAAATTATTTTCAAATCAAAGAATAGAGAAGATGTCTCTAACAAAGATAAATGTAGCTAATTTTATAATTTTTCCTAAGGCAATATGGTTTTACACATTTCTTCTATTTACAAATAGTGGAAATTTTCCAATCAGATGTGAATCTTGAAAAATTTATCAAATGTATGTTTATTAAACGAATGAATTGTTGTTTTAGACAAGTTGAGAGAGATTTTTAAGTCCCAGGCTTTTGATAAACGACAGAAGTACACAGTAACTGCTGAGGACCAATCTGACAGGAATTGGCAAGGACAACAGACAGAACAATGAAGGTCTATTATCTTAGAGTTCACAAAAGAATGGCTGGGCCCCTAGCCAGATGTATAATCAGTCTATTTTAGTGTTTATCACACAAACCAATGGATTTTTTCAAATAATAGTAAATTGGGTGTGGCTCTTTTTTTTTTTTTAAGAGGATTTCCTGGCAATCTGTCTAGAAGTTATGATAATATCTTTGTATATTTTGATAAAATGGTACACTATGCACCTATGATAAGAAACAATGGGTCTTTGGTATCGCTTTTTGATTCTGAGTGTTTGGGGAATTTTATTTTCAATAGTTCTCTTTTCACTTCATTAGTTTATATCAAGGCTGATTTTACCTTAGTCCAATTCCCTTGAAATATGTGCTTTGTCATGCTCATTACAATAAATAAGAAGAGGTGATTTGCTTATATGGCAGCCTGGCCCCTACTCAATCAAAGAGGAGAACAGAGCAGAGACAGCACTGCTACTCAAATATCACCTGCAACATATAACTCAAGGGTCACACACATGTGTCTTTGAAACCCAATATTTGTGTTTATTAGCACATTGCAGTAATTACTGCTTAAATAACTTTCCTGCTTGTCACAATACTTAAATTTTTAATTGTTGGTTGTGAAGAGAAAATAGTCCTCAACCTCAGCTAACTTAAGGTCTTATTCATTATTGAAGCTTCCATAAAAGTCAAATATTTGTTTTTGAAAAAACAAATGTTAATGAGAAAAGTCATCATTTTAATTCATTAGACATATATAAATCCATTGAAAATTTTATAAATAAATTAAAACATGACTTATTCATATGTATTTAGTGCAAATTTTAAAATTATATTAAAATAATTGCTCAAACTTCAAATAATGCTCAAAATATTCAAATATCCAAAATCCATTAACAAAAATTCTTAGCAAAATATGAATATGAAGAAATTCCCTCAACTTCATAAAGGGCAACTACCTACAGCTAGCATCATCCTTAATAGTCAAGACAATGCTTTCCTTAGACATCGAGAATGAGGCAAAGATATCTATTTCTATTTAAGATTATACTGGAGGTCTTAGGCTATGCATAAAGCGATAAAAGAAATAAAAGGCACATAGATTGAAGAGAAAGAAGTACAGCTTTCTTTATTTGTAAGCAACATCATCACCTATAGAAAGTCCTATGGAATTACAAAAAAGCTACTAAAACTAATAATTGAGTTTATTAATGTTGAAAGATATAAGATTAATAGATAAAAACCAATTATATTTCTACACACTAGTAAAGAACAATCTTAACTTGAAATTTAAAATAGCAATACCATTTAAAATAGCATCCAAAAATACAAAATATTTAGGGATAAATTTCACCAAACATATTTAGATCTATGCATTGAAAACTACAAAACATTGCTCAGAGAAATTATAGAAGATAAATTAGTGGGGACATACAGTGTGTTCATGAATTAGAAATGGTATTGTTGAAATATCAATTCTTCAAAAATTGATCAGTGAAATCCCAATCAAAATATTAGCATTCTTTTTATCCATAATAATTCATAAATTGATTACAAAATTCATATGTAAATGCAAAGTACCTGGAATAGTCAAACTTTAAAATTACATAAGATATTTTATAATTTTCTCATTATAATTGCCCTGCAGCAGAGCAGCTTGTAAGCTTTGGGTGGTTTCCTGAGTGTAAATTCTGGCCTTGCTGGTTACCAGCTATATTAACACCCTCCAATTGTTTCCTCATATATAAAATTAAAAACAAAAACAAAGATTCGATGAAATAGTACCTATAAAGTTCTCAGCAGACAATCTAGCCTAGAGTGGTTAATTGCTTTATGTTATTGTTGTTATTGCTACAGTTTCAATTGTGCAAGTATCTCATTATTGAGCATATAGTACCCAGGAGCTCATTGGCTTTGTCAGTGAAAGGTTAAACCAGATTTAGAGTAGTATGGCAGAGAATGCTGAATGTTCATTGTGTCAGACATCACCATATATTTGACCCCCTTTAGCCTTTTCTACCTTCCCCCTCATCCCTTCCCTGTAGTAATCACTAAGGTGGTGTTTGTGTCTATGACTTTTTGTTCATTTGTTTGTCTTGTTCATTTGTTGCTTTCAGTTTTATATATCACATATGAGTGAAATCATATGGTTCTCATCTTTTTCTTCTGACTCATTTCACTTAGCATGGTAATCTCAAGATCCATCCATATTGTCACAAACAGCAGTATTTCATCTTTTCTTATGGCTAAGTAATATTCCATTGTATAGATGTGTTGCATCTTCTCTATCCAATCATCCAAAGAAGGACACTTTGGTTGTTTCCATGTCTTGGCCACTGTGAATAATGCTGCAATGAACATATGGGTGCACATATCTTTATGAATACGTGTTTTCAAGTTTTGGGGGGTAGATACTCGAAAGAGGGATCACTGGGTCATATGGTAATTCTATTTTTATTTTTTGAGTACCCTCCATACTGTTTTTTATAGTGGCTGTACCAGTTTTACATTCTCACCAGCAGAGTATGAGGGTTCCTTTTCCCCCTTATCCTCTCCAACATTTGTTATTACTTGTCTTGTTGATAATAGCCATTCTAACAGGTGTGAGGTGGTACTTCATTGTGGTTTTGATTTGCATTTCCCTAATAGTGAAGTTGAGCATCTTTTCATATATCTGTTGGCCATTTGTATGTCTTCTTGGGCAGACATAAATTAAAAAACATCTATATGTTTAATAATGCAACTGCTATTAAGTATTGCAAGGAAAAGTTAGATGGAGATTATACCAGGGTAGCAGGTTGGTCAGTTCAGGCTTGATTATGACAGAGATCTAAAGGATGATTAGGTGTCAACTAGGTAAATGGGGCAGAAGGAACTGTGTGTATGCAAAGTCTCAGAGGCCTGGATAAGACAGCAGGGATATTCTAGGAATGACAGAAGGCCAAGATGGCTTGAGCTTGAAGTATGAGTGCAAACCAATGACCAGTAATAAGAAGTCAACAAATGGATCTTGGTGTGGGAGAAGGAGATAAAAAAAGAGATGTGAAATAATCATAATAGTATTTCAACAAATTAACTCTAGATTCATTACTGAGAACTAATTGTAGGGGGCACAAGTTGACATGAGATGACTAGTTGGGAGACTATTGCTTGGAGTCCAGAGAGATAACTGTTATGTGACTTGGCTGGGAGTGGTACAGATATTTAAAAAGTGGACAGAGGAAGATGAGGTAAAAGCAATAGGGTTAAATAATAGGTGGTATATGAAGGAGGTGAAGGAGAGAGAAGTGTTAATGATGGCTCCTATGTTTCTAGATGAAGTAGAAACAATAGAAGCACACCAGATTTGAGCAAGACAAACTGCAGATACTAATTTGTTTCTGCAAAATAAGAGGCAACCTTTTCTTCAAAGTCTTTTATCAAATTCTAAAATTGTGTTTGTATTATATAATTCAATCTTTTAAAAAAAAAAAATAAGGAGTAGCCTAGAGTAGAAATTACCTATAGGTGAATGCATTAGTTATCAATTGTTACATAAAAAGTTACCCCAAACCTTTATAACTTAAAACAACAAACATTTATTATCTCAGAGTTTCTGTCGGTCAGGGATTCAGGAGCAGCTTGGCCAGGTGGTTCTGGCTCAGAGTTTCTCAAGTGGTGGCATTCAGTATGTTGGCAGGGGCTACAGTCATTTGAAGGCTTGACTGCAGCTGCGAGATTTATCTGTTTCCACAGTGGCTCATTCATATGGCTATTAGCAGAAAGCCTTAGGTCCTCACTAGCTTCTGGCAGTATGCCTCCATTTCTTGCCATATGGGCCTCTCCATAGGCTGCTTGAGTATCCTTGTGACATGGCATTTGGCTTGCCCCAAGCAAGTGATCCCAGAGAGAGCCAATGAGGAGAAAGTTACAGTGTCTTTTATGATCTAGTGTCAGAAGTCACATAACATTAATTAAACTTCATTCTACTTGTTGGAAACAAGTCACTATGTTCAGTCCACACTCATGGGGAGGAGAATGGGGAGAATTAGTTTCCATCTCTTGAAGGAAGGAACATCAAATAATTTGTACATATATTTTAAAATCATCACAGAAAATTTTAAATCTTATACACTTGACATTTTACAAAGTGATGGGCACCTTTCCTCTATAGTAAATAACACCGCAGTATAGATTCGATTAAATTAAAATAAAACTAAAGTGTTATAAACTAGAAAATAGCTGCCTAGAATGCTCAGTGCTAAAGTTCAGGGTGAGTATCATTTATATATTTATATCTCTGTATTATTGAATCTTATTGAGTCATAAACAAAGAGATATTTGAAAGGTCAAAATTATGAAATATGCTAAGTGATTCTCTGTACACAAATACTTCCTGCATGTTATAATGAATTCTAGGAATTACGCATTACTATGTATGAGAATCAAATATTTTATATGTGAATTAGAGTCAGAGTTGAACAATTTTAGAGCTTGAAAGAAGCTTACAGATTCTATCTAATCCAGTTCCCTTATTTAATAGATGAGAAAACTGAGAGTCTGTTAAAAATTTTTTTTTTTTTCTAGAGCTCCTACATGGTTAGTGGAGAAAGCTATTTTGATGGGATGGCTATTTCACAATAATCTTGGAGAAGGGATTCAATGCTCTTCGAGGTCCTCTTCTAGTCTTGAAAATCTGTATCTGAAAATAATCTCTGGGAAAGGAACAATAAGTATTAACATTCTCCCTCTTCTAACATTGTCTGTAAAAAAGTTAC
>NW_011888891.1:5047145-5051858 GCF_000151845.1 Pteropus vampyrus
ATAACTTAAAACAACAAACATTTATTATCTCAGAGTTTCTGTCGGTCAGGGATTCAGGAGCAGCTTGGCCAGGTGGTTCTGGCTCAGAGTTTCTCAAGTGGTGGCATTCAGTATGTTGGCAGGGGCTACAGTCATTTGAAGGCTTGACTGCAGCTGCGAGATTTATCTGTTTCCACAGTGGCTCATTCATATGGCTATTAGCAGAAAGCCTTAGGTCCTCACTAGCTTCTGGCAGTATGCCTCCATTTCTTGCCATATGGGCCTCTCCATAGGCTGCTTGAGTATCCTTGTGACATGGCATTTGGCTTGCCCCAAGCAAGTGATCCCAGAGAGAGCCAATGAGGAGAAAGTTACAGTGTCTTTTATGATCTAGTGTCAGAAGTCACATAACATTAATTAAACTTCATTCTACTTGTTGGAAACAAGTCACTATGTTCAGTCCACACTCATGGGGAGGAGAATGGGGAGAATTAGTTTCCATCTCTTGAAGGAAGGAACATCAAATAATTTGTACATATATTTTAAAATCATCACAGAAAATTTTAAATCTTATACACTTGACATTTTACAAAGTGATGGGCACCTTTCCTCTATAGTAAATAACACCGCAGTATAGATTCGATTAAATTAAAATAAAACTAAAGTGTTATAAACTAGAAAATAGCTGCCTAGAATGCTCAGTGCTAAAGTTCAGGGTGAGTATCATTTATATATTTATATCTCTGTATTATTGAATCTTATTGAGTCATAAACAAAGAGATATTTGAAAGGTCAAAATTATGAAATATGCTAAGTGATTCTCTGTACACAAATACTTCCTGCATGTTATAATGAATTCTAGGAATTACGCATTACTATGTATGAGAATCAAATATTTTATATGTGAATTAGAGTCAGAGTTGAACAATTTTAGAGCTTGAAAGAAGCTTACAGATTCTATCTAATCCAGTTCCCTTATTTAATAGATGAGAAAACTGAGAGTCTGTTAAAAATTTTTTTTTTTTTCTAGAGCTCCTACATGGTTAGTGGAGAAAGCTATTTTGATGGGATGGCTATTTCACAATAATCTTGGAGAAGGGATTCAATGCTCTTCGAGGTCCTCTTCTAGTCTTGAAAATCTGTATCTGAAAATAATCTCTGGGAAAGGAACAATAAGTATTAACATTCTCCCTCTTCTAACATTGTCTGTAAAAAAGTTACAAACTAGTCCATTGGATCTTTCAAGGTCACTTACTGTCTTGTCTGTAGAAATTGGGAATAAAGCCAAGTTATAGATTCCCTCATTTAGACCCTTTCAATTCCATTTATTACTTACCTTGGAAATTTTATTGCCATTTACCATAAACTAAATATAAGCAGAGAGGATTGAGTAATAACGTTTATCTCGTCTTTATTGAAGATTAAAATGCCCATATCTGTGAACACATTATGAATTATGTACTTATGTAATTTGATCTTAGAGAGAGAATAAAGGTAGAAATAAGTCTGCCGTTTCCTGACTCTCAGGTCAGGTACATTGACCATCAAACCTCTATTGACTATACTGAAATTTTATAGCTCATATCAGCAATTAAATTTGTATTGCTTACTAGGCATACAAAGCAGATGATAAGACAGTTTTATTTACTTTGTCTATTTACTTTGTCTGAGGGCTATAATATTGAATAAATTGTGAGTATGTACTTAAATATGCAAGATAGTATGAATAGTATGAAATATCCTGATTTATAATAGAAAGTTCCTTTGCATTTCTATGTAAAAATATTTTTAAAATAGTTGTGATTTTTACAGTGTTATAGCTTTTAAAATGGTAAATAGAAGTTTTTGATGGAAAAATATTTTAATATATTACAATGCTTCAGGTTAATTTAATATCTAACACGGTAGTAAAATCCTTGGCTTGAACAAAACTCTATTTTCCAAAAAAATAGTTGGAAATAAGAGGCCTATTTGATCATGTTACCTCTGTATGTTTATTTATTTAACAAGCATTTATTGGATGTCTCTTGCCATAGTTCTTATAGTTTGTATATATCCAGTTACTGAAAATACATTTGTTCCTAGATTGCCCATAGACACTTAAAAGTCAGCATCTTCCCAACATGTCTATCTTTATCTCTCAGTTCTATTCACCCCATTTGTCACATCTCCTTTTCTCTTACTTCGCAAGTCTTTTAAAAGATTCTATTTTTCTTCATCCTCACAATCTCTCAAGTTCTAATTCCTGGCCTTTATAGCAAAAGTCTAAGGTGTCCCTGATGATCTCACCACCCTCTTTTATGTCACTGAACCTCTCTCCGGAGCAATCCACATGACTGCCAGTTACTTACTAACATAAATTAGATCACATTATTCCTCTTAACATCTCTTGTGGATTCCTATTTTCTCTAGGAGGAAGGGCAAATTCTAAACTTCCCAAACTGATTTCATTTTACCTTTCGGAAACCTCTGGTTTTAAACATCTTTGCGTCTAAACATCAACCCCGTCTTGCTACTCAGTCTCCAAAGCTGATTGCCTTTCCCTCCACCCCTCATCTCTTTATTCTCCCCTCCTCTGTGGCTTTCTCTTTTCTAGTTGGAGTTAATTGCCTTCTTTTCTATCTCCCTTGACACTGTGTTTATCTTTATTATAGCTCATATTGCACAGCTCAGTTCATCACAATTCTTCATAGAAGAGCCTCGCACTTGGGAAAAAGTGGCTTTGCTGTTTTTGTGTAATTAACAACACATATTGTAGTAAAACTCAACTTAAATTTTTTTCTACACTGCAAAAGTAATACAGAAAATACTGAAGAATAAAGAAAAAAAGTGCCCACAGAAACACTATCCAGAGACAACTGTATTTCAATTTTTCCTTTTTTCTAACACCTCATAGGTTTTTTTCCCCCTCTAACATAGATGTGATCATATTGCATGGATAGTTTCATAACTTGTTTTTCCACTTAACACTATATTAAAAAACGCCAGTGATGTTATGTATTTAAAATTGTTATCTAAAATGCTATAGAGTAGATATATTTTAAAGACATTTAGTTTCTATATTTTATTTTTGCACCTTATAAATATTGTGATGTAGAGTTTATGAAAATAGCTTTGGCTTTGTTACAGATTATTTCATTCAGAAAGAATCCTAGATATGGAATGAGTGGTTCAAAGAGTATGAACATTTTTATAGGTTGAATCACAGTGCCAATTGCTTTTTAAACAGTTTGTTTCAGTTTACACTCCTACTCACAATGTCTGAGAGCGCCCTTTTTATCTCACCAGACTTGAATATTATCTTTTATGTAAATATTTACTAATATGATAGCCAACTGAAATGTTACAATTTCTGGCTCCTTCACTGTTTCAGTGTATGGAATAAAACCAAGGCTTTGGAGTAAAGTATAACAGGGTTTGGTCAGAGCGCTGCCACTTCCCAGCTGTGTTACATCAAGCAAATTACTTAACTCCTTTGATACTTTGTTTTTTTAAAGGTCAATAATAATATTTACAACAAACACAGGGGTGTTGTAATTATTAAAAAAGTCATATAAAAGCATTTCACAACAGTGCCTGGTACATGTCAAACGACAGTGAATCCTTCATTTTCCCTTGTAAAAGTATCTTACATACTTTTAATTAGCATTCTAACAAGGAATTTACATAATACTTTGACTATCTTTATGTATGCAACTTGATGTGGAAGGCCGAACAATTAATTACCTGGATAATTCTTGCACCACCA
Source organism: Pteropus vampyrus (assembly GCF_000151845.1). NCBI lineage: Eukaryota > Metazoa > Chordata > Mammalia > Chiroptera > Pteropodidae > Pteropus > Pteropus vampyrus. The sequence goes on from NW_011888891.1 coordinate 5,050,873, forward strand.
GGTGGTCAGGGACTATTTTTTGGTTAAAAAAGAAAGCACACACCTGGTTTCCATCCTTGAGAAATTTGCAATCTAAAAGCTTTTAACTCTTGGGACTTTTAATTGCTCAGAGAGGTCTCAAAGGGCAATGGTGGAAAGTCACTGAAGAGTAAGCTTAGTGAAAGTGATCTGGGGAGAGAGTACCCGGAAAAGCTACTGTCTCAAGGAAAGCAAATGCTAAGGAAGCATATTAATTATTATTCTATAACAGTTATGTAGACCCGTGAGGTTTTATCTGAATCTAAAGTTTGTACATAAAAGGTAAACTATATTAAGCATTGCAAACAGGGCAAACAAGACTAATCTGATTTTGTGCACTTGCTGTTTGTATACTCACAGCAAGTTTTGCTCTTTGAATCCCAGCAGGAAATACCGAGAGGAAGCATGGCATAGATGACACAGCACTGATTATAAGTCTATCTCGTCCTAGCCACTAACTAAAGTGAGTAGGCTAGAGTTAGACTATGATCAAATGTCTAACTTTCTCTAAATTTAGGATAATTTAGGTTTGGTTGCTCTTTGGGGCCGCCCTTCTAACTTTTCCTTTCTAATCGACTCCTTTCAACTGCCAAAGAATGCTTGTGGTCATAAAAAATTACCGAATATTCTTGTCTGGATAAAAATCTGCACTCTCGAACGGGGCCATATCCATCGAGGTTTTGGTGGAGTTTAAACATTGCCCCTGAAAAAACAAGCTTTTCTAGTTGGGCAAAACTGGCCAAAATAATTTAAGCGTTCTTTGTTGCAAACAGAAATTCCTCTTAAGACAGGCCCATTTCTCTCTCCTGATCCAAGATTTTCAAGCTGAACAGCCACGCACGGTCGATTTGGTTCTGGATTCCCTCCTTGGGGGGCGATGGAGATGCCCTCGATGAGTTTTCTGGCACCAGCGGGAGTTTCAAGTGTCCCCTCGTCCGGGGAGGCGGCGGGCGCACTGGGGACTTGGG
>NW_011888891.1:5053513-5063498 GCF_000151845.1 Pteropus vampyrus
ATTCGATTTCTTTCACCAGTGTGCTCTCTCTTCCAGAAAGACATAATAATTTGTCTCAAATATGACAAAATGTAGAACACTTCTTTTGAAGTTAGTATGCTGTAAAAAAAGATTGCGTTTTGTTAGTCACTTTCATATAGGATGGAATTTGAAAAACAGTTAATATATTAGTAAGGACTAAATATACACTGGAATTCTTTACACTTTTAATTAATTGAGACAATTTGATTATGACATTTAGAAATACTAAATTCTTGCCTTTGTGGATTGTACATTGTTTTGTTTACTCCTCTATCCCCACACATGGAAGAGCAGGTAGGAGAGGCTCAGAAATATTTGTGTAATAAGTGTATTTAATTTCAGTGTGGAAAGTATATTGTGTCTGTCCTTTGTTTTGGACATTATTATTACTGAATTGAAAAGTAAATTCATTATTTTTCTTGCGGCGGTAAGAAACGACAGACTGTTGTTGCTCAGTCTCAGGGAGGGGGGAACAAGGGTTGTTTCTTGCTTATTGCTTTGTCCTTCCTAAGAGCAGAATTGGATTTTATTATTCATTTTTATCTTTTTCAGGCTGTTGAAAGTCTACATATTTTATCTTAATTTCAATTCTTAGTCTTTTAACCTACTATGCATAGTCTCATGTAACAGAGTCTGAAATGTTGAATGATGATGAGAGTCTTCTTTTTTATACATTTTTAACTTACTGCATTTTAACTTAACTCCATTTAAAAATAGCAATTTTAAACCAATATTTCCTAAAGACCAAAGCCTAAAAAAATGTATTCTGTTAAGGTTGTGAAGTCTGAGCTATGGTAATGGGGCATACTTGACAGGTTTTAGCTAATAAAATTTTATGGTACCTCTGTGATTCTGGGAAGGCAAGGAAGTTACCTTTCTTGGATGGCTTTGGACCTCCTCCAGACCAAGAGCTAGTGGGCATTTCCTACCTACCCTGATGCTACTCTTGGGGTACTGGATCAGTAGAACTGGATTGAGTTGCTCTAGACTTCACCCTTACAAGGTTATTTTAAGCTTCATGGTGTTACTGAGTGCTAGAGGCTGTTCTGGCAACTTCCCTAGCTTTTGTAGGCAGTATACACTCACTTCTTACTGTAGTAGATACAAGTGGCCAGTCTGACCTCAAAGAGTTCCTCAGTTTCTGGCCTCTTTCAGAAAAATCCTGCCTTATTCATTTTAGTTTCTGGTATGTTTCTCAATATTAATTTATATTGAACATATATTTGAAATCATTTTTAAAGACTAAAAAATAATATATTTTAGGAGAAAGTTTAAAAACCCAGAAAGACGGAAAGGGAAAAGGAAAAGTAATAGTCCTCACACCCCAAACCCTCTAACCTCTTTACCAGTCCTGTTTTTCATATGTAGTTACTATTAGCAATTCCTTGTATAGAAAATGCCAATACTTATGAAAGGATAAACATACACTTTATATCTCTTATTTGTGTTTTTAAAGTCTATAAAATAAGGTTATTTTGTAACATTAAAAGGGTTGTTTACTGCTGTTTTCTTTTTCTTAGAATTTCATCATTTGCATGAACACAGTGGAATTTCCTATAATAATTCTCAAGTATGTTTATGTACATGTGCAAATTTTCTTGACTAATGATCGAAGGCGAGGGTCACTTATTTTCTTCTTAGAATGTGGTATATAAATGACAGTGAAAAATTGTGTCTTTTGATAAAGGGTTTATGATTTGGGGTAGTGCAGTGTCCATATAATATGTGTATCTTTGTACCGGGGAACTGTTCGGAGACAAAATATGGTCCATATGATTCACTTCTTTATTTCTTCAATCCATTTTGAACTCTAGTTTTAGCTTCCTGGAAGAGATGGGTTTATTCAGGATAGGAGATACATAAGGCTTTTTGTTTGTTTGTTTGTTTGGTTTTCCTTTTGAATAGTAAATCTTTGCAAATTCACTAATTTAAAATACTTAGTTTAATAGAAACTATAAATTTGCATATGAAAAACTTTTGTATTATTTTCTATAATATCCATTACATTTTAACAGAAGTCTATAAACTGCCTTTCATAGAGGTTAGTTATATATAAAGTAACTAGACTTTTGCTTCAAGTGATCTAATGCATATGAATGAATGCTCAAATGCTTGTTACTTTTCTACATTTATATACATTTTAAATAAACTTTTTAAGTTCTAGTAAAGTTGATTTGTTTGAGAAAGATGTTCTCTTTACTGTTAACCGTTTAGAGAAGAGGTCAGCACACTGGTTTGCAAGGCCAAATCCAGCCTGCTTGCCTGTTTTTGTAAATAAAATTTATTGGAATGCAGAAGTGCCCATCTGTTTACATATCATCTTGTTTTTGAGCTATAATGGCAGAGTCCATATTTTTGGCAAAACCTAAAATATGTACACTCTGGCTTTTTACATAAAAAGTTTGCCAAACCCTGATTCAGAGAAGAAATATCCTACTGAAAGAATGTTTTAGGTACAGTATCAAAAAAGGAAGTACTGCATTGTTTTATTCTCTGGGGTTGTAGAATTTATAAAGTTATAAAATTCAGTATCAGTAATGATACAGATATATATATATATTTTTCTGACTTGTAGGTAATCCTTCTGGATTTTCAGGACCTTAAATGTTTTATTTATGAAAAGTTGAAATTAATAAGACTGGCCACAGGTGAAATTGTGAAGTGAGCAATTCTCAGTTTTAAGCCCTTATATCATTTAAGATGCTTTGGCTGCAATAACAGAAAATTCTCAAAATGACTTCAGTAAATGAGGAAATTTATTGTTTTATCAAGAATAACTCAGTGATGCCATCAAAGACTTAAATCTCTTGTTCTCTGCTCTGTGGTCTTCCCATTAGTTTCACTTTCCGTGGTCCCAGTTCAGTTGCAACAGGACTAGCATCCCATCCAGACAAAATATCCAAAGGAATGAGAAGGACAATCTCTTTTCCAGAAGCCTCCCAGCAGATACTTTAGACTCATTGGCCAGAATTGGAGCACATTCCATACCTAACTAGTCACTGGCAAGGGTAATAGAATTGCCCTTTCTTCTGACTCTGTTCCCATTAAATTATTTTCCTTATTTATATACCAAATGTCTTGGGTTCTTTCTTACCCCTATTCAAAATTGGATCCAAGATCGATCTGTAATAGTTTAGCATGAATATATGAGTTCATATTTTCATGGGTACGAAATTTATTTAAACTATAGAATTAAAAGCATTGATTTCCTGCTAAAATACTTTAAGGGGCAGGGATTGACAAACTATAGCCTATGTTTTTGTAAATAAAGTTTTATTTGAATACATATTTGCTCATTTGTTTACCTGTTATCTATAACAGGGATCCACAACCTCCCCCACTGTGGTGTCCTGTTAGGAACTGGGTTGCACAGCAGGAGGTGAGCGGCAGGCGGCAGGTGAGCCACCTAAGCTTTCTCTGCATTTATAGCCACTCCCCAGTGCTAGCATCACCGCCTCAGCTCCACCTTAGATTATCAGGCATTAGATTCTCATAGGAGCACCAGTTTCTGGTGCCAAAAAGGTTGAGGACCGCCGATCTATGACTACCTTCACGCTACAACAAAGTAGTTGCAACAAAGACCATAAGGCCCACAAAACCTAACAAGTTTACTTATCTGGTCTTTTACAGAAAAAATTTGCCAACCCCTGCTTTAAGGTAGCTCTTATACATTCAGACATTTATAGTCATATGCCAGATACTCTTGGGTTTGATGTGTAAGATACTGAGGTCACACGCTAATGGGAATATAGTTGTGCCCTGTTGTACATCATTAAGTGTCAAGTCCTCTTGTGTGTATAAACTGGAGTTAATATTCAGTGCAACAGCATTGAACCTATCTTTGTTTTTCTATTTTAAACATATGAATTTTTGATGTTTTCATTTATCAAGACATCTTACATTTTGATAAATGTAAAATGAAGACATTGGACTGCATTTAGCTTTCTTAACTTTCAGCACTTAAAATTAAACACTGCTAATGGTAATGTATTGTTTTTCTACCCACCTTAGATTAACCATATAAGACGGCCTTTCTTTTAAATTTATAAAATTCTTTTAGAATAAAGTGTAAATTCGATATAAAACTTTTTTTTTAGTATTGCTATTCTGCTTTAAGTTCTAGAAATTGCTTTGCATTTTCAGTAACGTATATTTTCTCAAAAATGTTGAATATTTCATTTCCTTGAAAATATCCTTGAACAAAAATCAGTTTCAGCATAAGCAAGTACTTAATTTCTTATTTAGAACCGCATATCACCTTTATAGGAAATCCATTTACAGAGATGATTATACCAGTATTAATGTGCACTTACAACATCTTTAGAGGTAGTCTTTGACCTGAAAATAACAGCAGAAAGAACTTTAACTTCTTGAAAAGCTCTAGGAATTGTTTAGAATGAGCTTGTCTAGAATGATGTCAGAAAAAAAGGCCCAATAGAATAGCCAAAAGAGCCCAGGGCTAGGATTTAGGAGAACCTATGACTTTGTTAACTAGCCCTATTACTTTGGACAGGTCACTTATCTGAATCTTAATTTCATTATTAGAAGAATGAGGGATCGCGATACTTACCTTGGGCAGAGAGAGGAAGGGTTGTTATTATGAAAATTAAATAATATAGGTAAAGTAGCCAAAGAGTGAGCCTTCTACAAATCCTCTATCTATTACCCTTGTCCTTGTTTTTGGCCTTATTTATTTAAGAAATGGAGCTCAAAATTCTTGTCCTGTTTATTTCACTTGGGGAATGATATTATATAGGTAAAAGTACATTATTATAGCTCTTAAATTCAGTGTTGACACTGAGCTAAAAATATAATAAGCATAGTTCTAAGTTTAAGATTTTAAGCATGTGGGTCTGTGACCTTAGGGAAAAAAATACATCTTTACACATTTTCTCTCATTACAGATGTGGGCAGCAGTAGCAATTAGTAGCAGAGACTATTTTCAGTAGACATTGCAGATATTTTCATAATCCATTACTGTTGTAAATATCTTAAAATGACATATTCATCATTACTTAGTTTAATTATTAGATCCATTAGTAGATATTGTTATTTAAAGATTAATAAAGAAGCACATATGTTACTATGTCACAAATTTGTGCTTTTTATATTTTGATAATTTTATTCCAGTATAATTGGTTTTTAATTTTATGTATTTTGTGCATTTTAAAAATACTTTTCTAGGAAGAGGTTCATAGGCTTCACCAGAGCGGCCCATGGAAGGAGAGGGGGAAGATTAAGAACTTTTTTTTATAGATGCTATTATTGTGTTGATTTAACTGTCAGAATTACCTTATTAATTCAGATTATAGTTCTGTTTGTTACACTGCTTCCCAATCCCCCAGTAAATTGGCAGAGGAATTCTTTTGTAATTTTTTAGTCTGTGGAGAGAAAAAATATTACAGTCATGGGGAAAAGAATATCTTAAGAGTAAACTTAGGCAGCTTGGTATAAATTATTGAACTTCATTGTGGGCCCAGTATGGACTAGACTTGACATCTGTTTTACCACCTGACAGGCGGGAAGAGTCTGTTGTCCTGCTGACTCAATAGAACTCAAGGTGTTAAGCATGAGGCTGTTTTAGAATAATCCTTAGAGTTTAAAGGACAAAGAAGAGAATGTTTTGTACAAATGTTTTGTCTCTAAAAGGTAGCACTGTGTTTGAATACATACTCATATATGAAATTTTCTGGAAATGGGAGATATATATGCCGGCAGCATCTTGTAACATTAATTGTTGGATACTTTGCTGCTGTGATTGCATTTCATTTCTTCTTGGGAAGTTAGTATGGAAAAGAGATAAGGTAAGTCCACTTTTAAGAAATTTAGCAAGAGTAAGGAGGAGGAAGTAAATTTTTTCCTCAATAATTAGGTATTATGAGAGCAGAGGGAAGAAGAGTTGATTTTTATTACATATCTTTGATATACAGTGATTTAGGTGATTATATATTATCATTTTTTTAGAGAGGAGAGAGGAAGACACAGAAAGACTTAGTTATCAAGATGAAGCAGAGGTGGAAGGAACCCGAGGTGTGGCTTTTCATGTGACATTTTACTTGTTTATTCTGCTGCTAACAGATGCCAGTTTCTAGAAAAAAATATACTAATACAATCATGGTCTAGAAATGTACAACTGAGGTTAAATAATATTATGATATAAATATTTTTCAATAATCACTTAATTGGCTAAAAACTTGGGTTTATTTACATTTATACATAGCCACATCCTAAAAAATTTAAGGCAGAATTCTTATGTATGTCATATAAGCTAGTAAACTGATACATAAACAGTTTAGTGAAATATGTTTTTAAATTCTCATCTGATTTTTAAAATTAAGAACTTAACAAAAATAAGATCCTTAGTAGAATTAAGTTCTCAGTTTTGTATATCCAAATATTATTGTAAGAAATCCTGTGTTTTCACCTGGTTATAATGGGTGGTACATATTCTGCCTTTTCACTTATGCTTATGTAAATGTTGACACAGTTTGTCATAACAAAGAAATGTAGTTCATTGTGTGACATGGTTTCAACATTGTTTTAATTGTGTTTTTAGTCATCAGCTGTTATAAGGAGTGTAGCTGAGAATATGTTGGTACAGGTTACCTTCTTTTGTAGTTATTTCTTTGCCATAGATTCTAGAGGCAGAATTTCCTATTCAGAAAAGCTTTGTAGCTTTTGTTATATATTGACAACTTACTTTGTAGAAATGTGGAGCCAATTTATGGTGTTACTAGCAGTAATTATCTACTTGTTTCCCGAAACAGTCTCAGTACTGGTATGTGTAATTAATAATTATTTTGCTAGTTTAATGAGTATATATAATCAGTAATAGCTTAAAGCTATTTTGGTTTTTAGTTTTAATCAGCACAGTTGTGCTTACCTTTTTTTTTTTTTTTACATAGTATTTGTTGGTAAACAGTTTCTCATTTAACCATATATTGAGTGGGATCTAAGTGATACCTTTATATATTTATTTCTTACTTTCCATGGTAATTTTTGTTAATGTGGCTATTGCGTATTTTTCTATTATATTAGTTTAATTTTGCTGATTAGTCTACCTATGAAGGGGTTTTAAGTAAAGTATATTAGTCTGTTTTCATCATAACCTATACGTCTTCCTTAGTCATATTTTTCCTCCAAAACGAGATTTATTTTTCTCTTTTTGAAAAAAGATTAACCCACTGAGATTTTATTAAATGTTATGGTGAAATTATAGATCTAACTTCACTTTATATACATATCATAATTTTGTTCTTTCATTTTAGGGAATTTGTTTTTCTTATTACAGAAACCCTACATTTTTATTTTAGAATTTTATAGATTAATTCTAATTCCTTAGACACTCAATATTTTGGAATATAATCATTCTGATCTTTTTCTCTTTCATAGTTTTCAAAAAGAAATGTGATACTACTATATGTATAGTTTTATAATCTGCCTTAGTAGTTTGTGAATATTTTGCCATGTCATTTAATATTTTTCTCTAATATTTTGATTGTGGTCTAGCAGAGCCTTCAGATATACCATGATTCACTTAACTAACCTCTCAGCATTACATATACTTTTGTAAATAGCACTATAGAATCTTTGTAATTATAGCATTTATACATTTGTTGTTGTTTTCTTTAGGTAAATATCTACAAATGAAATTATTTTTCATTTTTTTAATATCAAAAGGAGGAAGACAGGTTGGTATATGGCAGAGATCTGGACTCTAGGTGTCAAAAGACCATTTGGTCATTCATTACCCTTATGACTTAGGACAAATCACTTTTATGTAGTGGGCCTTGTTTCTTCAACTGTAAAGTACCTGTAATGTGACCTGTCTTGTTTGTCTCCTAAGTGTTTTATTAGTAGAAAATTAAATGATATATAACAATATGCAATTATGAGGTATTTTATAAATACAAGGCATTGTTAAGTAATCATTTTGTTCAGTTGGTAAATAAGGAGGTAGAGCCTTATTCTCAGATAATTTATAAATAACTGCAATAAAACAATGAAGACTAAATTTGCTTTTAAGAGAGAATATTGGTCTGAAAATACACATTGTTAGAAGTCAATCGTATCTTTATTTGCTAAGGCTTCTACGTTTCACAGTTCATTTAGATCAGTTAAGCTTGTTGGGGATTTTTAAAACTGAATTAGATAGTGTAAAAACTGGTTTTGTGTGTACTGATCTATGATATATCCTTTTATGTCAGCAGAGTTCTCTTACTCTAAAACTTTCATAATGGATTATTTTGCTTGAAAAGTCCTTTTCTATAGAGTATAACTTGAAGTAACTCTAATATTGAAAACTTGGATAAATGATCTCTTAAAGGAAAAAGATAAAACCCTATCTTTATTTAGTTTTAGTATTTCATTAATACATAACTTCAGAAATTCTGCAGACCCACATATTTAATATTTATTTACCTGCCTAGCTGGCCCTGTGTTTGTTAAATGCTTTTTCTTTAATTTGAGGGTTTTAACTTCGTTTATAGCCTGGCATATAATTAATTAATGCTCAGTTTCTTTTCTTTCTTCTTCTTTACTGATAAGAGATTAGACATGATCAGTACATGGCTCTTACATCTCAGCTAACTTATCTAGTGTGTAGCTGTGGAGTTTGATATAATAAAATGCTAAAGAAATGTAAAAAGTTGTTTAGGACAACTAAAATTCCTTGTACTCTGGTAGGAGCAAACCTAAAATAATCTTTGTAGGGATACATACATAACTCAGGGCTTGTAAGATTCCCGCATTGGGGAATGGATAAGGGACGTGAGCTTTCTGTCCAGAATTACAAACTCTATAAAGAAATAAGTCACAATGAACTGAAAATAGTAGAATAATAATATAGTGACATAAAATAAACATAGGGATAAAAGGATTTAAAACGTTATAAAATAGTATAGCATTATTAAAAAACATTCTTTAAAAAGCCAAAAAGGAATTACTGGAAATAAGAATATATAACCACTGAAATTTTAAACCCGTGGACAAAACAACTGGAGAGAATTAGTGTGATTGGAGGAATGTTGCACAGAGATAAAGAGATGGAAAATATAAAAAAGTAGTCATGGATTAGAGAATAAGATATCCAGTATATATCTAGTAAGAATTGCTGGATAAAAAGAGAGACCGGGAGGCAACAGGTGATAATTTTCCAGAATTTAAGAACAAGGAATCTTACAAAATCCTGAACAAAGATAAATAAAAGCAAATCTTAAGAATACCCTACCTCCTATAAAAAATTATTAAAGCAGAGAGGACAGGCATATTACCTCAGAGGAATGAGTTAGATTGAGAGCCCACTTCTCATCAGCAGTAACATCTCAGAAAAAAAATATCTTTCAAATGCTGAGAGAATTATCAATTTAGAGTTCTATATGCAATTAAATTATTAATGAAAAAAGGAAGTATTCACTGGAAAGATATAACTATTATAAACCTATGCTCACCTGCAAGCATATAAATTGAAAAATGGCAGTTTACAAGAAGACATTATACTTGGAGAAATTTAATACATTTTTTCTCAAATTGATTAAGTAGACTTTAAATAATACTAGAAAGACTATAAACAAAACATTAAATACTTGGTCTAGTTTGATATAACTTAGCAAATGCAGAAAATACATTTTTTTATTTATATCTGGAACAGTAAAAAAAACCCAACTGATCAAATATTAAACATAAAGGAACTCGTAATGAATTCTTTACTATAGTAGAGCTTAGAAATAAATACTAAAAAGACAGCACTTGCCCACAGGCCTCTTAACCATTCCATTTTGAAACTTAAAAAAAAATTTCTTAATATTGATTAGAAATCGTTATTGGAAAATGAAACATCTAGGGCTAAACAACAATGAAAAAACTACATATGAAAACCTGTGTGGGAAACCACTAAAGTGATACTTGGAAAAATACTATGGTTTCAAATAGATGATATCTTTCTCAAAAGATATTCCCTAGGAAT
>NW_011888891.1:5064114-5066408 GCF_000151845.1 Pteropus vampyrus
TTGGAAATTACTTAGGTAAACTTTACATTTTAGGGATTAGAAAATGAGTCACAAAGTAAAGCCAACTAGTGAGAAGAAAAATGACAAGAAAAAGGACTGAAACTAACATAAGAGAAAAACAAAAGAAACCGAAGATCAAAAGTGAAAGCTGGCTTTTAGACTAATCAACTAAGCAAACTTCTGGCAAAATTAAAAGGAAAGACAAAAATTAACAGTATTAGGGACGAAAAGATTATATCTGCAGATATAATAGAGATATAAAAAAATTGTGAGAATACTGTGAATAACTTTCTATAAATATGTCACCAAGACTTGTAGAAGAGCAGATTCATCTATGGGATAGGGATTTAAGTGTTTTTTGGCTATGTTATGTTTGAGATAATCTTTAGATGTTAAGCAAGCCAAATTAGCCTTGCAAATTCTGAGATATGTACAGATTTGGGAGTACTAACTTATATAAATGACGTTAAGAGCAGGTCAGTTTAGAAGCTGTTTAAGACCCGAGATGACAATCTGAACTAAGATAATGGTAGTGGGACAAAAGGAGGAAATAATAATTAGAAGATAGGACTGTACATTTAGATTCATGAAAGTAGGTGACTGTAGGAAGCGAATATCTATCATTTCCTAGCTAAAAGTTAAAATGGTAAGAGTAAGAAATAAGGAGTTTATTACTTCCAACTGAATTTCATAGCATAGTGGATTAGATAAAAAAATCTCAGGAGGAAGTACCCTCTGTAGAGAGGTCAATTGAATGAAATTTAGGGAAATGACCTTTACTTCATTGCTTTTTAATTTGGAGAATTTCTGGTTTATTAATCATAGCACCTTAAAAAGCAATTGACACTACAGTTTTAACCCATTTCTTATTTAGGAAAATAAAACAGTTCACTACCAGTGTTAATTTAATTTTACATAAACGTGGTTTTTGAGGCTGCAGCAAATTGACTGGTTTTTTTCAGTGTGAAAATCAAATATAAAACCTGTTTTTAGAGTTATTGCTAAACAGAACTCGTCTTTAATCCTAATGTAACGGAAATGTATACATAAATCGGAATCATCAAATGAATCTTTGGCTAACAACTATTTGAGAACAACGTTAACATCACACGTAGGAATGCTACTTTTTTTAGGATTTGACGTTTTCGGTAATTGAGAGTTACTATATTTTGTAAATGGAAATACCACTACTAAAAACAGAATCTCATAAATAGATTGATGTCATTTGTTTCCAAAGACTTTTGATACACTAGAGCCATGCGAAAATAATAAAAGCGAGATATTTCATGGCAAACTTTGGGAGTAAGGTTAGGACTGTAATCGTGAGTTATCTAGGGGTAAATGCAGCTGCAAGCGCTGCTGGCGAGTATTCTCTGGGCAAACGGAAAATGGGTTAAAACACAAAACTAGTTATATATAGAGTTGAAGCTAGAATAATGAATAAAGTTTCTTGGCAGAGGTATTACCAATATGAACTGATCTTTAATTATCTGATATACTGTAGATTTTCAAATTGGAATGACAATTGTTTTTTTTCTGGACAACAAGTAATAATTAAGAACATTTGATCTTTGGTAGATTTATAGAGGGAAAATCAATTTTGTTAGGTGCTTATGAGAACATTTACTCTAAGACAGCATGATGTTTTTCCTGGAGGATTCAGTTTTGTTGCCTTGGTGGGGAAGGTAAAATTTAACATTGGTTTCAAGGACAATTTCAGTGTAGGCCACTAACTTGCTGGTGAGAAACATGCAGAATGCTAGTGTGCAGACTATGGCTGGCTACTCTACATACCTGAAGTGAATAAGCTACTCATATTTTTCTCTCAGATTTTTAAACTTTCAAGAGGAGAACATAATTTTCTTTAAAAATTTATCTTTTTACAGCTTACATTAATCAGAATTTTCTTTTGTCTTTGGCTACAGAAAAAAGGTTGAAAAGTGTTCTCGAGTTCATCTCTTTAGACTCTGAATCCATCTGTCCTCACTTTTACTATCCCTCTCTCTACTAGGCTGGGCTTAGGGGTAAACCTGACCTAGACAGCATTTGGGCCCTTAGCAATTTTGTTTCCTTGCTATGTGATCAATATGCTGGTAATCAGTATGCTTTTATTGTATTATTTGAGATGCATACCATTTTAAATCACAGTTGTAACTATGTTTAGAGAATGTGAAATGATAGTAGAAAACATTGAAAATTATCAGAGCTGTTACTTTAAACTCACATTTTAAAATGTTTTAATTTTTAATTTTATTTGCATTATGTTAAAAGCATATTAAAAAGATAATAGATCA
>NW_011888891.1:5066458-5068556 GCF_000151845.1 Pteropus vampyrus
TCAGATTTTTAAACTTTCAAGAGGAGAACATAATTTTCTTTAAAAATTTATCTTTTTACAGCTTACATTAATCAGAATTTTCTTTTGTCTTTGGCTACAGAAAAAAGGTTGAAAAGTGTTCTCGAGTTCATCTCTTTAGACTCTGAATCCATCTGTCCTCACTTTTACTATCCCTCTCTCTACTAGGCTGGGCTTAGGGGTAAACCTGACCTAGACAGCATTTGGGCCCTTAGCAATTTTGTTTCCTTGCTATGTGATCAATATGCTGGTGATCAGTATGCTTTTATTGTATTATTTGAGATGCATACCATTTTAAATCACAGTTGTAACTATGTTTAGAGAATGTGAAATGATAGTAGAGAACATTGAAAATTATCAGAGCTGTTACTTTAAACTCACATTTTAAAATGTTTTAATTTTTAATTTTATTTGCATTATGTTAAAAGCATATTAAAAAGATAATAGATCAATTATGCTTTTTCTTTAACAGAGGGTGACAACAATTTATAAAAGTGAAGAATTTTTAAAGAAGGTCACAAAAAGAGAAGGAAAATGCCGAAACCAGTAAGTGTGTTTTATTTTTGCCACTCCTTACTTAGTAAAGTATCAACAGCATTAAGTTCCTTTTGGAACAAGGCAAAGTATTAAAGTAGAGTTATTGGAAAGAAAAAGGCATTGTTATTACTGTTATTTGTTTTAGATTAATGTGGCCAGAGGGTTGTATTACATGGGTCAGTGAAGAGGAGGTATAGGCACATTGTAGTTATTAAAATTCATGGATTCTTGGGTCAAATTGTCTTAGTTCTTATTTTGGCTCTGCCACTTAATTTGAGTGACTTGTTAGATTAGTTCAGTCTCTCCAATTTTTAATTTCTTCACATATAAAATGGAGATATAGTTACTTATTCAAAGGAATATGGTGAGGATTAGAAGGATTTAGTATACATTCAGTGCTCAGTAAATAATAACTTACTGTTTACAGGAGGAAGTAAAGAGAGGTTTATGCATTATTAATTTTCTCATAATTCTGTCTGATGCTGGTGATGCTAATGCTGATATTATATAGTGTTAGATTTTCACCCCTCTTTAATTCCCCCCACCACCCCATTCCACCCCTGACCTATGGATGTTGCCGTTTTCTCCTTAAGAACTGGATCTCTGAAGGCTGGGAGTCTCCTCCCATATGCTCGTGCGTGCCCCCTGGGCCTGGCGCACCTGGGATATGGTCCATGGCTCCACCTGGGGCGCGAACCCCGGACCTTCTGTGTGTAAAACAGATGTGCTAACCACTACACAACGGAGCCACCCCCAGATTTTTTATTTAAGGATATAGGTGTGATCATTTTATTTAGGTATACAATTTTATAGTACTTGATGAAGATTTATTTTGTCTTAGGATAATTGTTCTTATCTCATCTAGAAAAATTGGGGTTTTTTTTTTTTTCAATAATTTTCTTTGGCCAATTATTTAAGAAAATCATTGGTTATAGTTATTGGAATTTTCTGGCATGGATATCACTTTGGAATTACTTTCAAGACTCAGCAGTTAATAAAGTGTACATTGTTGGAAGGAGAGAAAAATAAAAAATAGAAGTCATAATCATCAGAAAGGAAGAAGTAACTTTATCTGTTTGCAGATGACATGATTCTTTATGTAGAAAATCCTTAGGAATCTCCAAAACAGCTACTAGAACTAATAACTGAATTCTTCAAGATTGTTAGATATACAGTTATATTTTTAAAGATCAGTTATCTTTTTTATATACTAGAACCATAGTCATGGATGAGAAGAGTCAATATTGAAAAGATGTCATTTCTCACCCAAGAGAATTTATTATATTAATGAATTTAGTGTAGTTCCAATATAAATCATAATGGGGTATTGATTATGGTTCATAATGAAAAATTTACAACTTATATGAAGCTAAGAGCAAGAACAAAGAGCTAAGAATAGCCAAAATGGTTCTGAAGATGAAGGGAGACTTTCCCTATCAGTTACGAAGACTTATTTAAAGATAGAGTAATTAAGACAAGAAAGTATCGGCAGAATAGGTAAATTGACCAATGCAACATAAATAGAGAGCACAAAATCAGATCC
>NW_011888891.1:5068606-5080104 GCF_000151845.1 Pteropus vampyrus
TTTATGTAGAAAATCCTTAGGAATCTCCAAAACAGCTACTAGAACTAATAACTGAATTCTTCAAGATTGTTAGATATACAGTTATATTTTTAAAGATCAATTATCTTTTTTATATACTAGAACCATAGTCATGGATGAGAAGAGTCAATATTGAAAAGATGTCATTTCTCACCCAAGAGAATTTATTATATTAATGAATTTAGTGTAGTTCCAATATAAATCATAATGGGGTATTGATTATGGTTCATAATGAAAAATTTACAACTTATATGAAGCTAAGAGCAAGAACAAAGAGCTAAGAATAGCCAAAATGGTTCTGAAGATGAAGGGAGACTTTCCCTATCAGTTACGAAGACTTATTTAAAGATAGAGTAATTAAGACAAGAAAGTATCGGCAGAATAGGTAAATTGACCAATGCAACATAAATAGAGAGCACAAAATCAGATCCCTACTCATAGATATTTGACAGAGTAGTCTTTGGGGAGCAAATTAACTAATCAGTATACATTGTTTGGATATTTTAAATCCATGTCTTTATTCGTATGGAGATATAAATGATATTGGACTTCTACCTGAAATCATAAGTAAAAATCATTGAAGACAAATTATGAAAAACAAAACTTTAGTAGAGAATAGAAGAATATTTTTATGACTCAAGAATAGGGAAAGATTTCTTAAATATGGCACAGAAAATGATACCTGTATGTAACCATTGATAAATTCAATAGTAAAATTAAAGGTACTTCATACAGTAGAATGACAAACTACAAACTGGGAATTTTTTTTTTTTGTAACAAATAACTGACAAAGGCTTAGTGTCTAGGATATATAAAGATCTACATAGTAAGAAAAAGGCAAGCAATCCATTTAGAAAAATAAGCAATAGACATGAATAGACGTTTCAAATATATGGAGACTAAATAGTCAATAACATTGTATTCTGTGTTGCTCTGTAACAAATTACTGGCAAATTTAGTAGCTTAAAACAACACCCATTTATTATCCCACAGGTTTATATATTAGAAATTTGGAATGATGTGACTGAGTTCTCTGCTCAAGGTCTCACTAGTCTGAAATCAACGGTTAGTTTAGCTACATTCTCTCATCTGGAGCTTGGGATTCTCTTCCAAGCTCATTCCTTTTATTAGCAAAATTAATTTCTTTGCAAAATGATCCATCCTTTTTTACTGGAGGATGAAGTTCTTACGTTCTAGCTATTAGCCAAGGGTCACTCTTGTCTCCTAAAGGCTGGTGACAGGTCCTTGCCCCATGGCCCCTTCAGTTCAGCATTTTGTGTCAAATTCCTCTCTGTACTTTGAATCTCTCTGACTTTTGCAACCAAAGAAAAGGCTTTGCATTTGAAGGAATCATGTGATTAGCTTAGGCCCACCCACATAATCTTCCTATTTTAAGGTCAACTGATTAGTATCCTTAAGTATATCTGCAAAATCCCCTTTGTCATCTAATGTAACATAATCAAGAGAGTAATACCAGATGTTGGAGATCATGGGGACCATCTTATGCATACCACACATAATAAGGCTGAAAATGTTCTCAGCCTCATTGGGAATCAGAGATATGCCCATTAAGGCTATATTGAGATATTTTACATCCATTAGATTGTCAAACATGAAAAAATCTGATAATATCCACTGTTGTTGAAAATATAGATCGGCAGAAATTCTTACACACTATTAATGAGAGTTTAAGTTGATACAGTCATGTTGGAAGACAATTTAACATTACATAGTAAAGTTGAAGGTATGCATACTTTATGATCCAAGAATTCTTCTGAGTATATACTTCTAGAGAAACTCAGACATGTATGCACATAGGTATAAGAATGTTCATAGCAGTATTAGTCTTAATAGCCAAAAATTGGAAAATTTAATGTCCACTGACAGGAAAATGGGTAAATGAATTATTGTCTAATGTAGATATGGTATAGCAGTAAAAATGAATGAATTGCAGCTACTCACAAAAACAGTAAATCTTAGAAATACAATTGTGAAAAAGTGAACTACAGTGTAATAAAATTTTTGTTTAAGCTTTTTATATCTTAAGTGTATAGTTAACTTTTTATAAAATATATTCATGTAACCATTGCCCACATCAAGAAAGAAGACTTCTGTTAGTAAGTACTACATGATTTCAATATAGTTAAAAATCAAGAAAAAATAAGTATTTTACATATACTTACAGTCACGATAGAACTATTCTTTTTTTAAAAAAAAAAAACAACAAGGGAATGACAAACACAAAATTCAGGTTTGTGTTTACCTGTGGGGGATTTAGGGCAGGGCAATTCATAAAGAAGAAATACTGGCATATGCAATATTACTTGTCATTTCTAATTAAGTTGGATGGTGGATTTATGGGTAAATGAAAACTTTTTCTTTACTCACAAACTTCTGACACCAAATGGGTGGGTTTTCCACCACCAATCAATTTTCCAGTTATGTATGGATACCAATTGTGTGTCCTGCAATTTAATTCATTCTGACACCAACTACCTGGAGTTTTAGCACAGAACCCCACGGGTTAATAGCTCAGGTCACAAAACGCTCGCCCCCCTCCCCCACCCCTAGGCACCAGTCACAAGTAGTGGGTCCCACAGTTATCCATACTCTGTCTGATTTGGCTACAAATTAAGGATTCCCATGATTCTCTCCTCAGTTTCTTTAATTTGTTATAACAACTCACAGAGTTCAGGAAAATCCTTTACTTAACTATTACTAGTTAATGTAAAGGATACAACCGAAGGATACAGATGAAGAGGAAGCGGGTATATAGGGTGAGGTCCAGAAGGGTCCTGAGCATGGGAGCTTCTGTTCTTGCAGAATTTGGGTACACCATCCTTTTTGCATGTAGATGCAGTCACCAACTTGAAAACTCTCTGAAATCCCTTCCTTTAGGGTTTTAGTGAAAGTTTCATTATGTAAGCATGATTGATTAAATCACTGACAATTGATGATGAACTCAATTCTAGCCTTGCCTCACTGGAGGTTGAGGTGGGTGGCTCTAATCACATGATTGATTTTTCTGGTTACCATCCCCCATTCTGAAGCTATGTGGGGGCTGTTTAGAGTCAACTCATTAGCATAAACTCTGGTATGGAAAAAAGGAGTTTATTATGAATAACAAAAGATGCTCCTCTCACATCTGTCACTCAGGAAGTTCCAAGGATTTTAGGAGGTATGTGCCAGGAACCAAGATATAGACTAAATATGTATTTCTTATATCACAATAGGTTTTATTTTATGCTTCATTGTTTACATATGTTACATGTATTGTTTTATGTGTATCAGTATTTCCTAATAATTTAAAGAAAGAACAGTCTATAAGATACATTTGATTAGAAAAGGTATGAGACCTATATGTGCAGAGAAGTTGTGGTTGTCAGAATGAGTAAAACATGCAAGGAGAAGCAAGTCTGATTTAGAATTCTAATAGTTGAGTTAAAATTTAAAAAGATTTGTACCACATCATGGTGAATTCTAGGTATAGATGCTATTTGAGCTAAAATTTTGGTTAAGGCATGTTAAGTTTTTGGTGAGATAGCCAGCTAGAAAGATATTTATTTACACACAAAAAATTAGAATTTAGAATTGAATCTAATGAAGGGCAATAGATGAATGCTTTTTGAAAAGTGAATACATTTGTAGTATGAATAAAACTGATTTTTGTGTTGAAAGAAATTTGAGATAGTGAATGACATTCAAAGAATTTTGAGTTTAAATACTTGCATTTGATATCCATATGTCGTTAGATAAGTAATGGGAACTCTTTCAGTTTTTATATAAATGAACATATCCCCTAGTATTGTTGCAGGGGCTAAATGAGAATATGGAAAGCTTACTGCCAACTGCTTAGTAAATGTGAAGTATTCAGTAAATGTTTTTAAAAGGGGACTTAATAAGGTCTTTGTCTTTAAAATAGATTTAAGATTTCCTATGATTAAAATCAAACTATCTCACTTTATCTAATAAAGAAACTATTAGGTACAATTATGGAGTTGCTCTTTACTGCCTGCATATTATATCACATTACTTTAGAAATCACATAAAAGTATTTGCTCAGGCCTAATACTTAGTAAGTATATTCTCTTTCCTTATTATCCTTTTTGTTTTTACTACAGATCAATGTAAGAGTAACCACAATGGATGCTGAGCTGGAATTTGCCATCCAGCCCAATACAACTGGCAAACAACTTTTTGACCAGGTATCATTTAACCACAAGAAGTATGCAGCTTTTGACACCATAGTGTGGATGCTATTGTAGCTTCTCTCTCTGTTTTTCTATACCTTTACTGATAATGCAACATTGTATCAGTGGAATTTTTCACACTACTCATTCAGATGTCTTAAATAGCTATAGTGATATTCTTATTCTTTCTCATCCTTAGATTTGGGGGATAGGATTTTTTAAAAATACTAGTAGTGAGAATTTATTTAACATTTGTTATGCAAATCATAGTAATGAGGACTAAAAAGAATTCAAAGATATTCTACTTAGTGGAATAGATGGAGATCCTAGACAGAGGGGTGGCAGGAGCAAAGACACAGGGAGTTAAAAAAGCTGCGAGTAGGCACCTACCAGCAGTTTGGTGTCCTGGGCTCATACTATGCTAGCTTGGGGTTAGAACATGGGTGTCATGCTAAGGAACTTGGATTACTGATCATGGCTTTTTTTCTCTTCAGTGCATACTTGAGTCACCTATGGTGCTTTTTTAAAAAAGGCAGTGCTTGGAAACCACATCCAGAAATTCCAATTTAGTTGTCTAGGGCTTACTCTACTATTAGTGTTTTTTTTTTTTTTTTTTTTTTAATTATTGTTATTTAAGCTCTCAGGCGATGTTATATATAATGTTGTAAGTAATACAGTTTTATTGAGAAAAGGAGGATAAAGGGATTGGTGCCCAGATATCAAGTGATTAAGAAGGTGAATTGACGATTGCAAAGAGGAGAAAAGTGATGTATCTTGGCATGGCATGAGACTTAGAGGAGGATAACTTTTACATAAACTTTTACTTATGAGTAGGAGAGCAGAAGTCTGGTCAGACCAACTTGACCTTAGAGAATGGAGAGAGTTTCTGGCATTACAGCACTAAATCTATTAGATCTCTTGGTTTTATTAGGTGTCATTTTATTACATGCTGATCAAATATAATGAAATAAAATTTAAAAATTTCTGGAAAGTTGTTTCTTTTTTTGACAAAGTATACTTAATTTCCTGATTAGGTAATTAATAATCTCGAAAGCCCAGATAAGGTCTTTTTGGAAGTTGAAAGGCTTTTTGTGCGTGTGTGAGTGAATGGATTTTTAAAATAATTATAAGCAGCTACATGCAACATGTATTTATAGAGATTTAACTTGTGAGCTAATATCTACTTCTATTGATTCTTCTAGGCCTCCTGTTTGTAAATATATAGCCTGTCTTGAATAAAAATGTGAATGGAATTAGCATTTATTGTACTTTGTAGCAAGTCGAAATATTGGTAGTGAGTGAAATGTTTGTGGTAGTCAGAAACTAATCAACAAGTGGGCCTTTTGGTATTTGATACTGAGAAATAAAATATTCATTTATTAAGTAGAATTGCTTTAGTTTGGATACCAGAGGAAATGAAACCTCATTTATTTAGTGCAGTAATATGTAGAGCCACATCTGCCCACAATAGGGTCCCAACTATAGCCGTTTGACTTTGGACAAATTATTCTCTGTCTTATTTTTCTCATTTGTACAATTAGGATGATTGTACAATTAGGATGATAACATTACTCCCTTAGAAGGTTGTGAGAATAAATTGAGAATCTATGTAAAGTACATAGAACAGTACTTGATACATACATATATATAACACACATTTTTTTCATATTATAAATAAAGGTCTAGGTTAAAGAGTATTGTTAACTTATGGTCTCTCTCAATAGTTAATTCTTATAGTCACTGTTCTGTTTCCTGACAGATTCACTTGAGTTAGAATGCAAGGATCTAAAAGTAGGCTTTACTTTGGGTGTAGTGACTCTATGGGGTGAGCTAGCAGATAGGTAGTTCCTGGGTCTGGCCAGGAGCAGATGTAGAGATAGGGGTCCTCTCAAATGAGGGTGCATAGCTACCTGAGTCCACATGTAGTAAAGCCTCACTTCCGAATATATTAGCTTGAAGCCAGATGCTGTGTGTAGGGGGACTCTAGTTGAGTGCTTGAGGTCCTTTGTTTGCTCTTTGCTGATTTTCCTTCACTAGCCTCATCTTCCAGCTTCTACCTGTGGGATTAAAGAAGAGATTATTCTTATCTCCAGAGGGAGTGCTTAACATCTGTTAGGATGCAAGAAAAAAATATTAAAATATTTGTTTCTATTTTTATCTTTCCTCTTTCAAATTATTTTAAAAATATGTACTTTATAATGTATTAATGTGATAACATGTATATAGTTTATAAATACACATATAGTTAGGTGCCCAAGCCTTTTTTTTTTTAACTTACATAAATACATGATTGAAAGTTTCCAAGAACACTTCCAGAAGTAGGGAAAGAGCCACTTGAGGCTATAGGGCCTTTTCAGAAATTTCACAACTGAGCTCTCTTGTTCTTCCTGGTGTTTGTCATGATAGTCTAACTTTTATTAAGGTACTGTCCCATGTGCCCACTGTGGCAAATTCCCCCTTTTACTTAGCCAGCATTGTGAATCACAAAGCCTGGAGGCAAAAGCTGAGGCCAGCTACACTTCTGTCAGTTAGTTGCTCTTGACCTGTGTAAGTTTCCTACCACTGCCAATCTGAGTTGGATTGTTTTCTTTTGCTGTTGGGACAGCCTTTGTTTTGCTGAAGTTAAATTATCCTGTATCTCTTTGTCCACATTAAAGTGTTGGTTGTTTGGCATTGATCGGCTTTTGCATCAGTATGAGTTTTTATGTCCCATATCATACAGAAATTTCTCAGTTTTGTTTTTTTTTTGATGGTAACCTTTCCTAGCACAGCTAAATATTTTTTCCTATTTTTAGTTTTTTGTATGTGTCATTTCAGTGAAATTTTGCAAGAGGAAAAGTAAACTGAACGGTTCAATTTGCTATCTTGAAACTAAAAGCCTGACATGTTTTTATAGTCTAAAAAAAACAACCAAAAATATTTATCTCTTAAAAACTAATGTTGAATCTTCCTGTAAAACTTTTAAAGTGTTAATAAACTCATACCTCCTGGTTCAGTTCCTTCATTTTATTTTAAATACAGGTTTTTGTTTTGTTTTGTTTCTTTAATATGCTTTTGTTAAAGTGTTGGTGCCATCTTGGGTGTGTGTCCTAGCTCACCACTTAATTTACTCTAATACTTTTGAGTGCCTACCACGGGCTAATCATTTTTCAAGACGACATAGATATTAAGATAAATAAGGCAGATAATCTCTGTCCTTAGTTTTAAACAGTCAAGGGGAATAGACACACTAATAAAGTTAATTATGAAATGATAGAACAAATGTTCTAAATAGCAGTATACATAAAGTAGTATGGGAATACCAAGGAACAAGTGATTAATTTTATCTAGATAGGAGAGCTTCATTCACAGAATGCATGTTAGTTGAGCTGGCCCTTAAGGGATAAATTATTTAACAGGTAGTAAAGTACAGAAGAAACATTCCAGGCAGAGGAAAAAAGCATGAGCAAAGCATGTTTGTTTTTTTCTCAGTGAGGGAAGAACATAGAATATGTGATGGTGAGTGAAGGCAAGCAGTGGGGGCGAAATCACCAACTGGATAACCTGGGGTATGATATTTACATGTCCTCAGAGACTCTAATCACCTATATGATACTGTTTGCCTCGCCTAATCAATAGTGTAGTTGTGGGGGTAAATTGAAACAGGAAAGTGGGATTTTGATAGCTCTGTATCTTATTTCCTACACTGTTATTATCTGTTGGATTCATAATGGGAGATGAGAAGGAAAAGGAGTTATAAAATAGTGGACCAAATAAGATTGAAATGACACTCTAAAATTTAATATACTGAATCTGAATTTAAGTTTTCAGAAATGTTCTTTTAATTAATATGTTAAATTTAGGAAAGAACTCTAGCAAAGGAATACACCTGTTATACCTATGTAGTTTTGTTTTTCTTTTACAGTATAGCGCCATCTAGTTATAATGTGAATACGAACTAAAATTTACTTTTTTTTTTTTTAAGGTGGTGAAAACAGTTGGTTTACGTGAGGTCTGGTTTTTTGGGCTACAGTATGTGGACAGCAAAGGTTATTCTACATGGCTTAAACTAAATAAAAAGGTAAAGTATGCATAATAACGTTCAGCTATAATTAAGTTAACTCTGAAGTTATGATCATCAGTTTGTGCCAGAGAAGCTTGAGGTCTGATTTCAGATCTCCTTTTACAATTATCTCTCTGAATTATTAAAGGTGTCATGTCTTTTAATTCAATAATACACTATCAGCTTATCATCTTAGAAAAAGAAATGTTTATTTTTCCTATTGAAAAAACACAGAACTATTACTAGGTGTAACTTAGTCCTTCGACTTTGATTTAAACCTCTGCAGGATAAGCCTCTCAAGAGAAGTTTCATTCTGGTTATTAGATAGGATCTGTGAGTTATAGATCACATTTGTGAGCATAGAATCTTTTTTTCCTATATATTTTACAGGTTTACAGTCTTACACACCTATAATCTTATTTATAGATTTAGAGTCTTACTAATGTTTCACATCTTACTTTCTTCCAAAAAGAATGTGGTGTGACTAGGTTCAGTTAATTGTGAACTTAAGATTTTTGTTGATTAGCTGAAATTACTGTTCCAGGTGACACAGCAAGATGTTAAAAAAGAGAATCCTTTACAGTTCAAATTTAGAGCTAAATTCTTTCCTGAAGACGTTTCCGAGGAATTAATTCAAGAAATAACCCAGAGACTTTTCTTCTTGCAAGTTAAAGAAGCTATCTTAAATGATGAGATATATTGCCCACCAGAAACTGCAGTCCTTTTGGCTTCCTATGCTGTCCAAGCCAAGTATGGAGATTATAACAAAGAGATTCACAAACAAGGCTACCTGGCTAATGATAGACTCCTACCCCAGCGGTAAGTGAAACATGCTTTTATGTTCTGTTTCTGAAAAGTTTTATTTCAGAAGTTTGTAAATAGATTTTTTAATTTAGATTTTAAGTTGCCAGCTGAATCAGAGAGTATAGTTTTAAAAGTTATGACTCAGTAGCTACGTAGATTTTTATAGTCTGTAATTACCTAAAACTTCTGCCTCTTCTCTTATTTCCACAGATAAACAATAAATGGAGATTTGAGCTTGGGGGGAGGATATGACTGGGCTGCTTGGTAAAAATTCTCACACAGGCAGATAGGTGCTTAATAAATGCTTTTGAGAATAATAGATACCAACTTTTGTTTTCTCCATAGAATTAAAATTAATTTTCTAACTTTTTAAAGGGTGTTTTAAACTCAGTTTTTCAGACTGCTAGTCTAGTGCTCTGTTTTTATCTGCAGTATACTGCTGCCTCTGTAAGTTATTTTAAAATAGCATGGCATAAGAAAAATTAATAAGAGACCTAGATTTTTGAATACCGATTCTACCGTTAGCTAGTTTTGTGACCTTCGGTGCATAACCTAAAATCTCTGAGCCTCCTTACCTGAATCTGCAGAAGGGGATAGTAATTCTGCTGTGCCTACCATACAGTGTATGATTACTGTTCATGAACTGCATGGTTTATAGTTTTAACTGTAAAATGTAAAACAAGCATGTGTTGGTAGTATTACTTCTGAAATTTAGAAAGTATAGCATCAAATATGACTTGCAAATACTTGAAGTCTCAATAGTAGCACACATGTCCCTGATATTAGACTGTACATGGAGACCTTTCTTTTAGAACCTGGAGAGAAATTGTTACTGTTCTTAGTCCGAATTCCCAAATTTGAAAAGTTCCATTTAAAGGCAAACTATATTTTTAACCTAAAATTTAGTTGTGCTCTACTTCCTCATAGTATTTAAGCTCTTAGATATAATTTCTTTTTCATAAGTACTAAATATTAATAAAGACTAAACTATTTCATGTACACTGTTATTAATTTCCTTTGATTATAGGCATTAACATTTATTTTCAGTTAACTGTATTCTGTGGGCATATGCTTTATAAGATACCATTACGTGCAGTAGCTTTAGTATTTAATTATTAAATGTTGCGCTGTTCTCTGCCCTTTAATATTGCAATAATAGTTATCTTAGAAGGTTAAATAATACATGTTGTTCATCAAAAAATCAGACTATAAGATACTTGCTAGCCTGTATGTTTGGTTTTGATTATATTCCAACCCCAAATTCTTTGTCTCAGATTTTTTTAAGCACTGAATTAAGTAATTGATTATTGGCACTGTAGAAATTCCTTTCAGATAAGGATTTGTTTTTATTTTTAGTTAAGGTATAATTTATATATAGTAAAATGCACAGCAGATTAAGTTTTAAGTCAGTACATGAGTTAAATATTATGCCTGATCAAAATTATCTTTCAAAATTTCTCAATTGTTTATAAAAAAACAATTTTATCTCAAAAAATATAACAGATATATTTCAGTGTTAAATCAGATTAATATTTGGTTAAGTACCAGATAATGTCACTGGTGTACATTTAATAGTCATGTGATTTAAAAAAAATATTTTGAACACTGGACTCACACTTAAGCCCAAATAATATCTTTATTTTAAATGCATGTATCAGGATAGGGGGAGGTGGACAGAGGAGAAATTTAAAGGATTTCTTTAATTAAAAAGAAATAATAATAAAAATAAATAAATAAATGCATGTGTGCTGTAACCCACTCTATTTAAGAAGGAAGATAGCACATGCTCTTTAAGATTTAGTCTTCAGCATTGAAGGTCCAGACTTGTTATTCAAGTTGATAGTGTCTGGAGAACTAATTCAAGGTACCTAGACTTAAAAGAGACTTATAATGTCAGAATACTGAGTTTTTGGTTTATAATGAAGAAAATACTTTCACAATGATTGACTTATTTCATTTATGGTATTTAGCACAGTTTTTCTCACTATTTAAATGCCTGAGGAGAAAATTAGTAATCAGAAGGTTATTTGGTGATCCTAAATCAGACACTGTAATTTGATGATGGATGCTTAAAATTCTTGAACTGAGAAACCTGGATAAGCAATCTGTTTTCCCACAGTAGAGTTTAGTTCTCTGGTGATATAATCAGCTCTACGAGATAATATCTCTTTCCTTTTAAAAGAACTTGAGATACATAAATTTTTATATGCCAGGTTTCTGACTTGGCATCTAGGTGGTGGTAATATCTTTTTGCCAAGATGTAGGGGGAAGGAATACATTTTGCAAGAGGAAGATTTCAGTTTTGAACCTCTCGAGTTTGAAAAATCTACAGTATAACCAAGAGAAAGCTAGTACCCATTTGTAGATGTGGGTTCAGGTCTTGGAGAGCAGTTTGAACTCTAGATACAGTTTAGGGAGTAATTAGCAAATAGATGATAATTAAC
>NW_011888891.1:5080154-5082460 GCF_000151845.1 Pteropus vampyrus
TTTAAGATTTAGTCTTCAGCATTGAAGGTCCAGACTTGTTATTCAAGTTGATAGTGTCTGGAGAACTAATTCAAGGTACCTAGACTTAAAAGAGACTTATAATGTCAGAATACTGAGTTTTTGGTTTATAATGAAGAAAATACTTTCACAATGATTGACTTATTTCATTTATGGTATTTAGCACAGTTTTTCTCACTATTTAAATGCCTGAGGAGAAAATTAGTAATCAGAAGGTTATTTGGTGATCCTAAATCAGACACTGTAATTTGATGATGGATGCTTAAAATTCTTGAACTGAGAAACCTGGATAAGCAATCTGTTTTCCCACAGTAGAGTTTAGTTCTCTGGTGATATAATCAGCTCTACGAGATAATATCTCTTTCCTTTTAAAAGAACTTGAGATACATAAATTTTTATATGCCAGGTTTCTGACTTGGCATCTAGGTGGTGGTAATATCTTTTTGCCAAGATGTAGGGGGAAGGAATACATTTTGCAAGAGGAAGATTTCAGTTTTGAACCTCTCGAGTTTGAAAAATCTACAGTATAACCAAGAGAAAGCTAGTACCCATTTGTAGATGTGGGTTCAGGTCTTGGAGAGCAGTTTGAACTCTAGATACAGTTTAGGGAGTAATTAGCAAATAGATGATAATTAACCCATGGGAATGAGAGAGGTGGACCTCGAAAGAATGAGAAAAAGGCCTAGGAGAGACCTCACTGGAACTTAACTTTTAAGTTCAAAGGAAGAGGTTCCTGTAAAGTATATCGAGGTTAAAAAAAATGGCCTAAGATTCAAGAATAATACCAGGAGAACGTTACATCATGGAAGCCAAGGTAAAAGAATGTTTTAAGGAGAAACTGGTCAGCAGTGTCAAATAGTACAAATAGGTTGAGTGTGAGGAGAACTAATGTGTCTTTTGAGTTTAACAAAGGAGATTGGTAGTGACCATAGAAAGAGCAACTTAAGTAGAGTGTCAGGGACTGAAGCCAGAATGTGGTGGACTGGGGACAGTGGATGTGAGGTATGGAAATGAAGGGTAGTGAATATGGACAGTTCTTGAAAGAAGTTTGCTGTTAAAAAGAAAGATAAAACTAGGAGTAGGGAAGCATGGATTTATAGACATGTTCTGTAAAAGATGGGAAAGAATTATTTATTTTAATTCCTTTATTCACTCTACAAATTTTTGAGTATTCTTCAGTGCTGGCACTGGGCATATAGTGGTGAGCAACATGGATGTGGTCTTTGCCTTCTGTAACATAAATAAGTATTGATGATAATATATGTAGGCAGGGGACAATAAATATGTCCCTTGTCATAAATGATGGAGTAAAGATCCTGAGAAATTGGAGGGAGAAGTCATTTAAAGGCCCAGATAGACATGCTTAACGTCAAGTTGGACAAATTGGCCTTAGGCATGAAGAAGGGCTCCTGTGTTCTGGACAGAAGAAAGAGAGGAAGTTTTAGATACCAGCAAATCAGTTATGCAGATTAATAATACAAGTGCATTATGCAAAATGCAAACAAATGAGATTTGAAATGGAAGATATAAAAAGCTATAACATAAATCTTAGTGGCATCCAATTTAAGAAATCCATACCTTTAGATTTAGTAAACATTCTGATAACAGCAATTGATTCAACTAATTGTGCCCTCAGGGCTGATTGTATTCCTTTTGGTAAGCACAGAGGCCAGACAGCAAGAGAAAGAGTATAAAGACAAGAAAAATGTGGAAACTTGAGTGTTTCTTAAGGTAAACTCTTCTCCCCAAAAGCAAGAGCTTAATAGAGAAAGGAGCAGTTCGTAGTAAGAACATAATGGTTTGAGATCCCATCAAAGAATCCACTCAATAGTGAGTAACTTACCTCAGGGAAGATTGCATCCTATTATTCCTTTATACTGCCAAGAAATCTCTGGGTTTCATGTAAAAATCTTGTATAGCAAAATAATATTTTCACATCACAGCTTTTGCTATCAGTAAAGTAGGATCAGAGGATTCACGAATAAAGAAAGATAAATAATTATCATTATATGACCCAAAGAGAATAGAAATACATACTCTATAGTTTACATAGTAGGTAAATTATATGCATGTTGGATTTGCTGATTTGGTGTTAAAATATTAGTAGAAAATAATTCATGTTTGCTTACATTTACTTGCATAAGTGACACTGGAAGGATACAAAAGAAACTAATGTTATTTGGAGGGCATGGGGTAGTAAGAAAAAGTATGACTTTTCACTTGTATACTTTTATATAAAGTATTACCTATAGAAAATAACAATTAAATTTTGCAGGAAAGAAAGTAAA
>NW_011888891.1:5082510-5085883 GCF_000151845.1 Pteropus vampyrus
TTAGGCATGAAGAAGGGCTCCTGTGTTCTGGACAGAAGAAAGAGAGGAAGTTTTAGATACCAGCAAATCAGTTATGCAGATTAATAATACAAGTGCATTATGCAAAATGCAAACAAATGAGATTTGAAATGGAAGATATAAAAAGCTATAACATAAATCTTAGTGGCATCCAATTTAAGAAATCCATACCTTTAGATTTAGTAAACATTCTGATAACAGCAATTGATTCAACTAATTGTGCCCTCAGGGCTGATTGTATTCCTTTTGGTAAGCACAGAGGCCAGACAGCAAGAGAAAGAGTATAAAGACAAGAAAAATGTGGAAACTTAAGTGTTTCTTAAGGTAAACTCTTCTCCCCAAAAGCAAGAGCTTAATAGAGAAAGGAGCAGTTCGTAGTAAGAACATAATGGTTTGAGATCCCATCAAAGAATCCACTCAATAGTGAGTAACTTACCTCAGGGAAGATTGCATCCTATTATTCCTTTATACTGCCAAGAAATCTCTGGGTTTCATGTAAAAATCTTGTATAGCAAAATAATATTTTCACATCACAGCTTTTGCTATCAGTAAAGTAGGATCAGAGGATTCACGAATAAAGAAAGATAAATAATTATCATTATATGACCCAAAGAGAATAGAAATACATACTCTATAGTTTACATAGTAGGTAAATTATATGCATGTTGGATTTGCTGATTTGGTGTTAAAATATTAGTAGAAAATAATTCATGTTTGCTTACATTTACTTGCATAAGTGACACTGGAAGGATACAAAAGAAACTAATGTTATTTGGAGGGCATGGGGTAGTAAGAAAAAGTATGACTTTTCACTTGTATACTTTTATATAAAGTATTACCTATAGAAAATAACAATTAAATTTTGCAGGAAAGAAAGTAAACAGAGTAAAAGAATTAGGGCCCAAGAATTCTGACTTTCTGTTTTCTAATTTTTCTAATAATGAGAAAATAATTTTTCTTTTTTGTCCAATATTTTATTCATTTGAAACATTTGAATTATCATAAACTATCTGTATAATAACTTTAAAACGTGTTCTTTAAAATAATTTCAGGATCCTAGAAACTTGTTATTTTGAGATAATTATAGGTTCTACATACAGTTGTAAAAACTGAGATCCCGTGTATCCTTTTCCCAGCCCTCCCTTATGATAACATCTTGTATAACTTTAATGTAATATAACAATCAAAATGTTATATTAAAGTTATACAAGATGTTATCATTGATACACCCCACCTACCTTATTCAAATTTCATCAGTTTTATATGCAGTGATTTGTGCGTATTTATTAGTTCTGTACAATTTTATCATGTATAGATGTGTATGACAGCTACCACTGTCAAGGTGTGATTATAGACGTTTGAAAGAATATTGATTTTCAATCATAGAGGCTTTTTCATAGATTTTTTTTTTCCTTGTAGTGTTTTAGAACAACACAAACTGACAAAAGAACAGTGGGAAGAAAGAATACAGAACTGGCATGAAGAACATAGAGGAATGCTAAGGTATTCGGATGGCTATTTTCTTAGTGTTTTTCCTCGAATTAAAGTGTTTTTATTTCAAAACACTTATTACTATATCATATTATTCCCAAAAGATCATGACTTATATGAATAAATATAAAGCACTAAATTTTAATCCAAAGTATTTTTGTAGTTTGTTTGGTATTAGATACTCCTAAATATATTATAATAAGCTTATTTCAACAGGGAAGATTCTATGATGGAATACCTGAAGATTGCACAAGATCTAGAAATGTATGGAGTCAACTATTTTGAAATAAAAAATAAAAAAGGAACTGAATTGTGGCTAGGTGTTGATGCTTTGGGTCTGAATATTTATGAGCATGATGACAAGTAAGTAAATAGTGAACTATTCATCAATCAGTGGATTATATGGCTTTAATCTTGTGTTCTAAAAAAGTTCTTTTTTGTCTTGATTAGCCTTACTGCTTTATTTTCCCCTCAAATGAAAAGATTAGTTAATGCCACATAGGCTTTTAAATATATTTTCATTTTCTGAACATCTTGGAGTTTCAGAGTTTTACGTCTCAGTATATTTATCAAATGGGAGGATTCACTTTTATTTGAAGTGTGCATTTTGATCTGATTTCTTGTGACTTACGTCTAGCAACTTAAAATTTGTACTTTCAGTAGGTGAAAAGTAATTCTTTAAATGTTATGCCTAGAATACAGGTTGAAATTGAAATTAATGTATATAAAAAAATCAGGAGCAATGAGACAATGAAGTTAATTGATAGATGATTTATTGTTTCATTTTTCTGAACATTTCTTATAGGAATTGTTTTGATATTTTTGGACATTAATAAAGTAGAATATCCTTGTGTTAGCATAGTATAATTTTATTTTGAAATTGACTAAGTATTAATATTTATATTAACATAAAATACACTAGGCTTGTATAGCATTTTTCAGGAATGATAGGATTGCTTTATACCTTTCTTTAATTTATTTACCATTTTACATAAGCATCCAAGTCTGTGCCAGTAACACGTTATCCTAAGGCAACGGTCCCCAACCTTTTTGGCACCAACCTTTTCTGCTATGAGAATCTAATGCCTGATCTGAGGTGGAGCTGAGGTGGTGATATGTTCTTTCATTATATTGAATTAGTTTTCTGTTTGAGAACTCATAGATACAGAGCAGATAAACACGGACTATGAAAGAGTGGGGTGGTTAGCTCAGGTGGGAGGGACTGGGATTGGGGGTTGTTCTTATCTGTAATGGTGCAATTTCTTTATAAAGAGAATATATTCACCTATTGCCTATATTCCTCATAATTTTTTAAAAATCAGAATGAGGTGCAATTTTAAAAAATTAGTTAAGTTCTTTTACTGGCTTTGCTACTGTTTAACTTTGCAACCCTGGTCAGGTTATTAACTTGAAAATACATGTAAGCCAGGCTCACCTCACAAGATTGTTTTGAGAATAATATGAGAAAATTGCTGTAGGATTTTTCAAAGTAGCATGTAAATATAGTATAATATTACATTAAAAATTCTGTCAACAGTATGTTATGCGTTATATTACACTTTGAAAATCTGGAACTCTGGTCATTCAGATAAATTGGCCCCGTTTAAGTAGGTAATTTGACTTGTTTCGGTGGCCATTAGAGGGCAGTATAATGCCCGCATATGGAGTAAAGAACGTTTTTTTTTTTTTGGTAGGAAAAATTCTTTGCTGTGCTGCGGTTCCTAGGCTGCTTAAGAATTAGAAGGACTATAAATAGGTAGAGACTCATCCTCCATTATCAGAACACTGACTAAAAGATGCCTTTTGGCCAACATAGGTGTCACAGTTATTTCATATTCTTGTTATTGGATAGCAGTGACACATT
>NW_011888891.1:5087023-5089666 GCF_000151845.1 Pteropus vampyrus
TTTTTTTTTTGCAACATACAAATATTATTTTTATTTTAACTGAGATTCAACTATAAGATATTAGGTGGTTGAAAACAATCACCATTTCTAAGAAGCAATTAAAAAAAGCTTGTTTCTTCGTGGCTGGAATGTAGCAGAGGTAGCCCTATTCTACATTATTCTGTTTATAGTTTGCATTATAAACTTTGTATTTTTGTAACTCAGAGCCTTAAACTTAAGAAATCTTTATTTAAATAGTTTCTTTAATTTCTCTAGTGTCAGGTATACTCTGATATTCTGTCAGTTATTGAAAAGACAAAAAGGATAGAAGAACATTTCTAGGTTAAAAAACTTGACAGCCCTGAACAAAGACCAGTTTTGAGATAACTATGGCAAAATGTAAACAAAATAACCCTCTGTGGTGAAGGAACAGATGTTCATAGTTACTTTGGAGAAGAAAAAATAATAAATGACATCTAAGGTATTGAGAGGATAAGATTAGTCTCTACAAAACTGGTGGAGACTGAAAAGATGAGGAACCAATTTTGCGAAAGTATGGCATTACTCACTAGGAGTTAGGAAATTTATGATTTCTAAACTATATGTAATGTGACATTAGGGTTCATACCACATATTGAAATATAGTACAGATTATTGTGAGAGACTATCCTTCAGGACAATTTTAAATTCAGACTACTTTACATTTAGGATTTTGTTTTTTATGCACCTCGTCTGAGAATCAATAAGCGGATTTTGGCCTTGTGTATGGGAAACCACGAACTATACATGCGAAGAAGGAAGCCTGATACTATTGAAGTACAACAGATGAAGGCACAGGCTAGGGAGGAGAAACATCAGAAGCAGTTGGAAAGGTATGGAAATGTATAGCCTTTCATTCTTGATTGATAGCAGTAGCCTGTCTAAAACTTAAGAATGCTCAATTTTTTAACATATGCAGAATTTACATTTTACATTATTTTTATTGTATAATAATTGAATGACAGCATATCACTATGTTCTTTTAAAATGCGTATGTATAATTTTCAATTAGAAATCTTTGACAGATAGTTCTGAGAAAAGAGCTTTTCATGATTTCATAGATGTGCTTTTCTTTTATCATGCTTGCTTTTCACTGACAGACATTGGTTTAGTTATAGTTGTTTGAAATTTTCAAGATTATTTTGCTTACAATTTAAATTCCTTAATTTTTCAGGGTAAGAATGTGCTGCATGTTTTTGAAACAATGTCATTGACATTGTAGAACTCAAGTGAAAAGTCACCAGTACTCCCTGCTGACAGCGCTGATCTTTTTAACCATGATTCGCTTAGACTTTTTGGGGAAAAAACTTAAATATGTTAAATTCAGAGTTTTCGAAATGAAAAGATATTGAATAAAGTCTTTGTCGACCCTTGAAACAGATTACTGGGTCTACAACAAAATTTTCAAATCTGACTCTAGATTAGTTTATGCTTTATGCTTTATTTGAAAAAATCTAGACACCAAACTAAAGTTAACCTTTATTTAGAGGAAGTCTTTGTAGAATACAGGATAATC
The DNA here is from genome assembly GCF_000151845.1 of Pteropus vampyrus. NCBI lineage: Eukaryota > Metazoa > Chordata > Mammalia > Chiroptera > Pteropodidae > Pteropus > Pteropus vampyrus. Next base: position 5,088,558 of record NW_011888891.1, read on the forward strand.
TAAGAAATAGAGTAGGTCCTAAAGAAAACAAAATTGAGGAGCCCTAAACATATAAATTTATATATTTCAAACATATTGGCAATTACGTGAATTGAATCTAACAGTTAGCCTCTGCTAGATAGAATTTTGCTACCTATATACTCTTAGTGTTTGTGTTGAATGATGTAATTTTTTCTTCGATAGTCTGTGTAATTCAGTTATTCTATTCAGATTGTTCCTCTCAACTTATCTGCCTTTTTATATAGGCTTGAAACTTTCCAGTATTTCTGACCCACCATTAAAGATACTAAGTTGGATAATTACTTTGGTTTCTCATTTTTTATTGCTCTGATGTGGCCTAGGATCTAGCTTTACATATTTTTTAAAATAGTTCTTTATTGAGCCTTACTTTTCTATATATTCTTGATCTGTCATAGCCTTTCCCCCTGCTTCTCCCCTTCCTTCCATCTCATCGTCACTTTTTCTCCCTTCCCTTCCCTCCCCTCCCCTCCCCTCCCTTGTCTCCTATCATGAGTTAAATAAGAAATTACAGTCATTCCTTGGTATCCATGGAGAATTTGTTCCAGGTCCCTCATGGATATCCAAATCTCTTATATAAAATGGTGTAGTATTTGCATATAACAACCTATGCATATCCTCCTCTGTATTTTAAATCATCTCGAAATTACAATACCTAATACAATGTAAAAGCTCTAGTAGTAGTTGTACCGTTTAGGGAATAATGACGAACATCTGTACATGTTCAATACAGACACAGCCATTATAGGCTTAACTGCATAGTACATATCAGCAACAATGTAACATTTTTTTTTTTCCCAAATATGTTTGATGTATGGTTGATTGAATCCACTAATGAGGAACTTGGGGATACAGAGGACCAACTGTATTATCTCATACTCATCACTCCATAATGTGTCCTAACTGTTCTGCTGGTCTATAATGTTGATGTTATTTATATTCTTAAGTTAAATATATTTGTCTATTTGTCCTTCTCACACAGAGAGGAGTGCTATATGGCTTCTAGTATATGTAGTATGATTAATAAGACCATTTGGTAATGGTGCTATATATTTTAATTACTCTAAGGCCTAGGTGAAAGTGGAAGACTT
>NW_011888891.1:5089716-5092452 GCF_000151845.1 Pteropus vampyrus
CTCCATTATCAGAACACTGACTAAAAGATGCCTTTTGGCCAACATAGGTGTCACAGTTATTTCATATTCTTGTTATTGGATAGCAGTGACACATTTGATGAGTAGTCTGAAACAGTAAAATTACTTGTTCCCATTACTCGTTCCAATCAGATTGCCTAAATCTCTGTGTGTAGGGTGGTAAAAGGGGCAACTGTTGTATAGTCATAGAGTTAGAATTCAGCTCTACCGTTTATCCAAACATTTGTGTATATGAATGTTTAAATATTTTTTATTGGGTTACAAGTCACATACCATAGAATTATTTTAATGTGTACTGAAAATTTAGTGTTTTCAGTATATTCACAAATACCCTCACACTGAAAATTAAACAGAGGAAGGAATTTTTTTATATTAGCAACTTATGTCCATAATTCATGTGAAAAGCTATAAAGGCTTTTTTATCCCCTCTCTTCTAAAACATTTAAATATAATAATTGCAAACTCCAAGAGACTCAGTTCTATACTCTAGAACTACATAGTTTTTTTCTAGGTAATTTTAGGAAAATCAAGGTTCATACACATTTACAAAATCTTTGGATAGTTATTCTTTGTTTTTTTGTGTGTGTGTGTGTGTGATTTAATTGATCAGATTTCCCCTTAAAAGATAATATCAACAATATGTTATAAGTTAATATATTTTGAAAATCTGGATCTCTTAAGACCAGTCATTCAACTAAATTGGCCCCCAAAAATTCATAGGAGTTTTGTCTGTTGTTTCTGCTTTTAACTGAAGGGATGCTCTCATGTTTTTAAGGTTAACTCCTAAAATTGGTTTTCCCTGGAGTGAAATCAGGAATATTTCATTTAATGATAAAAAATTTGTTATAAAGCCAATCGACAAAAAGGCACCTGTAAGTAAAATTCTTTCATATGTTTTATGTATTATCTTTAAATTTCTGCCTCTGCTATGATATTACTTGAAGAATGGCATTGTTCATTTATGGAATTCCTCCCAAGAAACATTCTTTTTCCACAGTTTAACTTTTTTCATGATGAGATAATGTTACTAAAAACACAAGATTTTCATCTTTTTTTTTTTTGCAACATACAAATATTATTTTTATTTTAACTGAGATTCAACTATAAGATATTAGGTGGTTGAAAACAATCACCATTTCTAAGAAGCAATTAAAAAAAGCTTGTTTCTTCGTGGCTGGAATGTAGCAGAGGTAGCCCTATTCTACATTATTCTGTTTATAGTTTGCATTATAAACTTTGTATTTTTGTAACTCAGAGCCTTAAACTTAAGAAATCTTTATTTAAATAGTTTCTTTAATTTCTCTAGTGTCAGGTATACTCTGATATTCTGTCAGTTATTGAAAAGACAAAAAGGATAGAAGAACATTTCTAGGTTAAAAAACTTGACAGCCCTGAACAAAGACCAGTTTTGAGATAACTATGGCAAAATGTAAACAAAATAACCCTCTGTGGTGAAGGAACAGATGTTCATAGTTACTTTGGAGAAGAAAAAATAATAAATGACATCTAAGGTATTGAGAGGATAAGATTAGTCTCTACAAAACTGGTGGAGACTGAAAAGATGAGGAACCAATTTTGCGAAAGTATGGCATTACTCACTAGGAGTTAGGAAATTTATGATTTCTAAACTATATGTAATGTGACATTAGGGTTCATACCACATATTGAAATATAGTACAGATTATTGTGAGAGACTATCCTTCAGGACAATTTTAAATTCAGACTACTTTACATTTAGGATTTTGTTTTTTATGCACCTCGTCTGAGAATCAATAAGCGGATTTTGGCCTTGTGTATGGGAAACCACGAACTATACATGCGAAGAAGGAAGCCTGATACTATTGAAGTACAACAGATGAAGGCACAGGCTAGGGAGGAGAAACATCAGAAGCAGTTGGAAAGGTATGGAAATGTATAGCCTTTCATTCTTGATTGATAGCAGTAGCCTGTCTAAAACTTAAGAATGCTCAATTTTTTAACATATGCAGAATTTACATTTTACATTATTTTTATTGTATAATAATTGAATGACAGCATATCACTATGTTCTTTTAAAATGCGTATGTATAATTTTCAATTAGAAATCTTTGACAGATAGTTCTGAGAAAAGAGCTTTTCATGATTTCATAGATGTGCTTTTCTTTTATCATGCTTGCTTTTCACTGACAGACATTGGTTTAGTTATAGTTGTTTGAAATTTTCAAGATTATTTTGCTTACAATTTAAATTCCTTAATTTTTCAGGGTAAGAATGTGCTGCATGTTTTTGAAACAATGTCATTGACATTGTAGAACTCAAGTGAAAAGTCACCAGTACTCCCTGCTGACAGCGCTGATCTTTTTAACCATGATTCGCTTAGACTTTTTGGGGAAAAAACTTAAATATGTTAAATTCAGAGTTTTCGAAATGAAAAGATATTGAATAAAGTCTTTGTCGACCCTTGAAACAGATTACTGGGTCTACAACAAAATTTTCAAATCTGACTCTAGATTAGTTTATGCTTTATGCTTTATTTGAAAAAATCTAGACACCAAACTAAAGTTAACCTTTATTTAGAGGAAGTCTTTGTAGAATACAGGATAATCTAAGAAATAGAGTAGGTCCTAAAGAAAACAAAATTGAGGAGCCCTAAACATATAAATTTATATATTTCAAACATATTGGCAATTACGTGAATTGAATCTAACAGTTAGCCTCTGCTAGATAGAATTTTGCTAC
>NW_011888891.1:5095142-5100526 GCF_000151845.1 Pteropus vampyrus
TCTGAGCTGCTGGACTCTGGGGCAAGAACAATAGTTGGGAAGGGGCAACAAGAAAGCCTCTTTCCAAACTATAATACCTTGGTATACGTGACCATAGTCTTTCCCCATAACTCTCATAGCTTTGGGTTTTTCGCAATGAAAATGTTATATACCATGGGTTGTTGATGTCTGTCATCTGTGCTCTGAAGTTATTTGCATCCAAAATTGAACAGTGATTTATTCTGTATTTCTGAACATTTTTTGTATGGCTAAAATGATTACCAAATTTAAAAACAGAACCTCGAGTTTACAATTTCTTGTCAGATAACCCACATGCCAGTCGTTGGTTAGCTATGTGATATTCTTTGTCATGGCTGGCTGCCTGTATCACTAGGGCACAGCTGGAATTATATAAAGAATACAGGCTTTGGAACTAGATAAATCTTCTAATACTTGTTGAACAAAACTTCTAAACCACTGTTCTCTTACCTTTAATATGAAAATAATAGTCCTACTTTCAAGTGTTTTTGTGAGAAATAATGACATTGATATACAAACGTTTAGCAGTGTGCCTGGTACTTAATAAATAGCTATTATAATAGTTCTTAATATATAGTTTGAATAGAAGTTGAATATAAAGTTTTTAATCTTCACTTAAGAAAAATAGAATTTGGCCCATCTGATAGTCTTTAAAAAGTAAGGTATTCTAAAATATTTTTTGCATGTCAGTACAGAGAATTGATAGTTTGTTAATATGTTATTTATGTTCTTGAAATAGAACTTGATCAAATGAGTGTTTTCAAACCCAAACTCTAAATAAAAATATTTATATCTATGGTTTAGGGTTATCATTATACAAGAGGCTTCATGGGGAAAGTGAGACTTTACTAAGGCTTGAAAGTTAGAAATAGGCTTGAGAGTTAGAGAGGGGAATATATTTTCAGAAAAGGAAGCCAGCAAAAGCAAAAGTATAGAAATAAGAATATGCACAGCATGCCTAAGGGCCAGTGAATAGACCAGATTGGTCTCCCAGTTGAACAGTGTTTAGGGGAGAAGCAAGCTCTTCCAGTATCATAAAGGAGACGAGACAGGCCTGTAAAAACTCAGTATCACTAAGGAATGTGGAGAGCCAAAGGCATTTGTATTCATTGAATGGAGTATTAGGTGGCAATGGCTGTAGTTGGGGAATTCTTATAAGATGTGAGACAAGGTTTGTAAGAGTTCAGCAGAGTAAACTTTGTTAAATGTTTTAAATATTATAATCAATTTAAACATCTGCTGTTACATTTATTGTTTTTCAGTATGAAGACTAAATCCCTTCCTCCCACCTGCTTGTGGCCAGGTTATCTTCAGTCTTTTTTCCTATTTCCCTTTCCTCTTACCTCCATCCTTGAGGAAGAAGAAATGAAACATCAATAGGGAAAAACTAAATAAAACCAGCACCCATGTCCAGAAGGGGCCGTACATGTGCCAGAGCTAGACCTGCAAGGTTCTGGGTTCATGGAGTATTATTGTAGCCTTTAGGTCTGGAGATCTGGTTTGTGGTGTGAATCTCAGAGGGAATTATCCGTCTCTGGGAACTATGGCAGCAGTGGATGTGATTGAGCAAAGGCTGGGAGGCTGACCAACATCCTAGGGTAGCAAGCAGCCTGATATGAATACAGAGTAGCTCTTGGCCATATTAGCAGTTATTTGAAAGGTACTGTGCTTTTGCTCTCAGAGACAGACTGTGTTTACAGCTTTCTAAAGAATACAGAAAGTGTAGCAGCCTCTGTGGGGTCCACTAGGCCCTTCTTTTACTCAAAGAAATTGAGAAACTCAAACGTTTGTTTAAGCCTCTATCACTCATGTCTTCTAGAGGGGTGAGGCTCCCAAATTCTTAAATCTCTTTGCCTGTACATACTTGTATATACTTTATAGATTGAAATAGGATAGGAAGTAAAAAAAGGCAATTGTGCTATAGAAGGAGGCCAAGTCGGGGGTAGAAAATTGGTTGTTGACTCTCCTAGCTGTTGAGAACGTACCTCATGGGGACTTGAGGACAGAGATAGAGTTCCCCTCCAGTGGGTGAGCTCTAAGACCTAGAGTCTTAAATCCTTTGAAGTTCATTAAAACCAGTTGGGGAGCTGTGGTGACCCGTAAACCTCGTGTTTTGGTTTGATGCACTGGGAGGTCACCATCAGTTATCTGTCTTATCTCTTGCTGACTCATTACAACTCTACCTGTTTGCCCCAAAGCTGGATTCTCTTTCAGTGTTGGGGGCAGATAGGTACCTAGGAGCTGCAGGAATTTTTAAATTTGGGTCTTATAAAGTAAGGAAAAAGAACTTTGATGAAACTTTGCTAAGTTCATCAGAGACTAGAAGATGAGAAACTACATGGATTTGTGCTTGACATTCACAATTGGCACCAGGTGGCAGTGATGGATTTTGAGGGACATTTAGACATATTCAGATAAGTTTCAGAGATGAAAATACAATGAATTTTTTTAAAGCCATTCCCATTAAAGTAGTGGGAATATTTAATGTTGATTAAACTTCTTATGTAGATATTATCTGATAATAGTGTCTCATCTAACTCTTATTTAACTTTATATTTCTGGCCCTCAACATAGAGTCAGACCTACGGTAGGCACTTGGTAGACGTTTGACAAATGAATTTGGCTGTATGTTAAAGGAATAGTTTCAGGCCCATGGCAGATGCAGCTAAATGATAGAGGCAGTCTTTCCCACAGAGTTCTCATGATGATCTTTTTAAACAGCATTAAATACCTGCTATCATTCTAATGGAATTGTCAAAGGAGATAAAAATGATTGTCATCTTGTATCTGAGCATAAATTGGTACTACCTTAGAATTTAACTTGTATTAATTTATTGTTAATGATTGAAAATTGTTGCCCTGCCAGGTTATTTTACTATTTAAAATAAAAGAGCCTTGTGTGCTACCTTCAGGTTTTTGTTATTACCCCCAGTGGAAGGCCTCTTGCTAATGTAAAGAAGTCATTTTCTTGGGTGTGGCAACTGTGCAGTTAAATCCTTTTGTGCTGACCTATGATATATTGTCAAAGTTCATTGAGCATGCAAGTGATAAATCTAATTTTTTTTTCCACATAAGTCTACATTAAAAACATGTTTTGCACAGAGGAGATGTATTTGACAGTTTTACTTTCCTAGCAGTATTGAAAATTTGTCCTTCGAGACTCTTCCTAAAATGGTTCAGTTTTTAGTTTTTTTAAAAACAGTCATTGACTATATTTATTGTGACCCTATAAGAAACACATATTATAATACAGTATATGTGTATATAACAGGGTAGTCCTGTATTTTTAACTATATGATTTTTTTTAACACAACTGAATATAATGAAGACTTGAAATATGCTGTAGTTTTTTCTTAGTTGATTCACAGTACTTAGGTTTCATGTGAATATTTCTAGTTATTAATTTGTAACAAAGCAATTGCAATTTCTTTTAAGGGCACAATTAGAGAATGAAAAGAAGAAAAGAGAAATAGCAGAAAAGGAAAAGGAAAGAATAGAACGTGAAAAGGAAGAGCTAATGGAACGTTTAAGGCAAATTGAAGAACAAACAATGAAAGCCCAAAAAGGTACAAGTTTCTTTTTGACACTGGATTCAAAATTATTGTTCTGTTGTCAGACAGTAGTATTTCCTTACTACTATTAAACTGTATTTGTTTTATAAAGAGTAATTACATTTAATTACCAAATTAAACTTAGTTGATTACTTCATGAACATGTTTAAGGCACATTCAACTATACAGTGCTCATGTAGTCTTTCTTTCTCTTTCATATACTTACGTATTTTCATGTTTATTATATGTTGTAAATGACTATATCTATTAATTTATTCCTCTTGTTCAGGGTTCCATAAATAAGAATACATTTTCAATACTTTCTGGCATTTAAACAAAAGCATTTATGCAGTGCTTTATGGATATATAAGTACTTTTAAAGCATCTAAGTAATGTAAGGCATTTTAAGCTTTTCTGACTGTATAAACTCTTTTGGAACTCAATCTCTAAATTTGATTTCAGTATATTAAAAAATTCACAACACATGGAAGTGTGTGAAGAACCTATTTTGTAGGCTGTACGTAACCAAAATACTACAATGTATGGAAATGATACATTGGATTTAGAGAGCATGGTTTATATTAAGTAACTCTAGGATATACTACTTTCAAACAGTGAATAGTGAGGAGAACAAAAGAAAAAAAATATTGAGCAAAATAAGATGTTTTCCTCCTTTCTAAGCAGAAAGATCTTGTGGCAACATGAAATTTACACTATTTATAAAACTAGAATTAATACCTTTTTTCCTGACAAATTAGTAGAACCAGCCATTAGTTCTGTTGGAAATAGAATAAGATTATTATTCTGTTTAAGAATTACTAAATCTTATTTAAGGTATAAAAATAACTTTAAGGTTTATCTCTATTCCATACACCAGCCTGCTATGGTTGGGAGATGCCCTTGAGCAGTGAGTAGAATCATTTCCAAATGAATATCTAGAATCACAGAGATTGCTGTAAATTCATAAACTGGTTGATTATTCCAGTTCCTAGAGGACTGGAAATAATTCTATAGGATTAAATAGAAAAAAACCTAGGTTTTATTCTGACGCATTATAAGTCTCACTTCTCAGAGCTAGAAAAGACCTAGAAACTATTTAGTTCAAAGTCCAGAGGTAGCAAAGAGATTTGTTCACAGGCCACAGCACAAGGGCATAATTTGTTTCTTGAATTCCAGCTTGATGCTGTTTCTCCCATTCTAGGTGCCTTTCATTAATTAGACATTCATGAAGTGCCTATTCTATGCTGCACTTTAGGAATACAAATATATAGCATGCATGAGAGTGAAGTTTGGTTGGCAGAAATAAGATATACACATAAAAATATTAATAAAGTGAGGTAATGTGTACTAAATACCATGGGAAGAGTAAAAACAATACTTTTAGAGGAAGAGTAATATAAAATAAGTCCCTGAAATGTATTAAAGTGTGTTAAAAAATAAAGTTTAAAGAAATTATGATACTAGTCTGATTAAAGAAAGATTGATAGCACTTTTTCACTTACGTAATACCTTTTCTGAGAGAACAGCTACTTACTAAACCTTTCAATCTCATTTATTTAGGATGTATAATAAAAATATTAGTGATTTACACACAGAAAACTACTCCAGTAAGAAGCACTAAAGAATATAAGGAAGATAGAACATAAGAAAGAATATAGAGCATCCCTATCAAGACAATTTCATATCAGTCATCTTAAGGCAAAGGACATCCAATTGTTTTTTGTTTTTCTTTCTTTAATAATAAAGCTTTCCCAGGCATCCTAAAATCTGCATGATTGTCTTGTAATTAATGCTAAATTCTCATTCAAATGCAGT
>NW_011888891.1:5100576-5102812 GCF_000151845.1 Pteropus vampyrus
GATACATTGGATTTAGAGAGCATGGTTTATATTAAGTAACTCTAGGATATACTACTTTCAAACAGTGAATAGTGAGGAGAACAAAAGAAAAAAAATATTGAGCAAAATAAGATGTTTTCCTCCTTTCTAAGCAGAAAGATCTTGTGGCAACATGAAATTTACACTATTTATAAAACTAGAATTAATACCTTTTTTCCTGACAAATTAGTAGAACCAGCCATTAGTTCTGTTGGAAATAGAATAAGATTATTATTCTGTTTAAGAATTACTAAATCTTATTTAAGGTATAAAAATAACTTTAAGGTTTATCTCTATTCCATACACCAGCCTGCTATGGTTGGGAGATGCCCTTGAGCAGTGAGTAGAATCATTTCCAAATGAATATCTAGAATCACAGAGATTGCTGTAAATTCATAAACTGGTTGATTATTCCAGTTCCTAGAGGACTGGAAATAATTCTATAGGATTAAATAGAAAAAAACCTAGGTTTTATTCTGACGCATTATAAGTCTCACTTCTCAGAGCTAGAAAAGACCTAGAAACTATTTAGTTCAAAGTCCAGAGGTAGCAAAGAGATTTGTTCACAGGCCACAGCACAAGGGCATAATTTGTTTCTTGAATTCCAGCTTGATGCTGTTTCTCCCATTCTAGGTGCCTTTCATTAATTAGACATTCATGAAGTGCCTATTCTATGCTGCACTTTAGGAATACAAATATATAGCATGCATGAGAGTGAAGTTTGGTTGGCAGAAATAAGATATACACATAAAAATATTAATAAAGTGAGGTAATGTGTACTAAATACCATGGGAAGAGTAAAAACAATACTTTTAGAGGAAGAGTAATATAAAATAAGTCCCTGAAATGTATTAAAGTGTGTTAAAAAATAAAGTTTAAAGAAATTATGATACTAGTCTGATTAAAGAAAGATTGATAGCACTTTTTCACTTACGTAATACCTTTTCTGAGAGAACAGCTACTTACTAAACCTTTCAATCTCATTTATTTAGGATGTATAATAAAAATATTAGTGATTTACACACAGAAAACTACTCCAGTAAGAAGCACTAAAGAATATAAGGAAGATAGAACATAAGAAAGAATATAGAGCATCCCTATCAAGACAATTTCATATCAGTCATCTTAAGGCAAAGGACATCCAATTGTTTTTTGTTTTTCTTTCTTTAATAATAAAGCTTTCCCAGGCATCCTAAAATCTGCATGATTGTCTTGTAATTAATGCTAAATTCTCATTCAAATGCAGTGACTCTGGCCATATCTAAGTCATATTTAGTAGATAAACCTGTAATTTTTTGTTTGAGAAGAAACTTTTCTATACTTCATTAATGTCATTCTTAAATAAAAATGTTTTTATTCAAGTAATTATTTGAAATGAATCACAAATCATTAAATAGAACCATTCTACTATTTTACATTTTTCTAATTCATCATTGTTAAATTATTTATCTTTATCATTTTTAACCATCTACAAGGTGTATCGATTACTATATTTGAGATATAATACAATCAGACTTGCATTCAGTTACTGTTTGAATAATTAACAAAACGAATTTCTACCTTCAAAAAGACTAACCACAGGGAAGAGTTGGGGTTTAGTGATTTCCTTCTGGATACTTACTAGACACCTAGTGGGTAAGAACACCTAGGCACTGTTCTTAAAAGATAGTGAAAATTGTTTGTTTTAGTCTTAAGTGCAATGAAGGAAGTAAGTATGTTGATGTGATAAAAGAAGTTGTGAGTAGGAGGGGGTTGTCCCCTTTAGGTGTACATTGTTTACAGTTAGTAGTCAAGCTTTAATTGTCATTAACTTAGAATATGACCATAAGCAAGCCATTTTAACCTCGATTTCCTTTCGTTCGTATTTCTGCAATGGAAGTAAAGAATCCCTTAGTTTTCTGAGATTTTTCAAAATTTATAGTAATATTAAAAATTATTTTTCTTTGAAGTATAGTACAGATACAGTGATGTGCATACCTCTTAGGTGTAAGGGTCTATGAATTTTTACAAAGCATCTAATAGCTTTGTTGAGATATAATTCGCATACTATGCAATTAACCATTTAAAATGTGCAATTCAGTGGTTTTTAGTATATTCTTAGAGCTGTGTAACCATCAACACAATTTTAAAACAATTTCATCACCCCAAAAGGAAATCCCATACCCTTTATCTGTCACTCCCATTTCTTTCCAATCTCTCCCCGCTGGCTCAAGCAACT
>NW_011888891.1:5102862-5115670 GCF_000151845.1 Pteropus vampyrus
TGGAAGTAAAGAATCCCTTAGTTTTCTGAGATTTTTCAAAATTTATAGTAATATTAAAAATTATTTTTCTTTGAAGTATAGTACAGATACAGTGATGTGCATACCTCTTAGGTGTAAGGGTCTATGAATTTTTACAAAGCATCTAATAGCTTTGTTGAGATATAATTCGCATACTATGCAATTAACCATTTAAAATGTGCAATTCAGTGGTTTTTAGTATATTCTTAGAGCTGTGTAACCATCAACACAATTTTAAAACAATTTCATCACCCCAAAAGGAAATCCCATACCCTTTATCTGTCACTCCCATTTCTTTCCAATCTCTCCCCGCTGGCTCAAGCAACTACTAATCTATGTTCTCTCTTTATGGACTCACTCATTCTATATATTTCATTTTAATGGACTCATGCAAATGTGGTCTTTTGTGACTTTCTTTCACTGAGCATAGTGTTTTCAAGGTTCATCCATGTTGTAGCATGTATCAAGTACATTCTTTTTTGTTGCTGAGTAATATTTCATTCTGTGGATAATACTACATTTTATTTATTCATCAGTTTTGGACATTTGGGTTTCTACTATTTTGCTGCTGTGGCTATGCTGATATGAACATTTGTGTGCTAATTGTTGTGTATTCATATGTATTCATTTCTTTTGGGTGTAAACCTGGCAGTGGAATTGCTGGGTCATGTAGTAACTTTGTTTAACTTTTTGAGGAACTACCAAACTGGTTTCTAAACCCACTGTGCCATTTTATGTTCCCACTAGTAGTGTGTGATTTCTCCACTCCTCACAATACTTGTTAATGTTTGTCTTTTGGACTATAGTTATCCTAATGGGTGTGAAATGGTTTTGATTTATGTATTCCTAATGGTTTATGATGCTGAGCATCTTTCCATATTGGCTGCTTATACATCTTCTTTGAAAAAATATGTTTTCAAAATTTCTGCCCATTTTTTAATTGCATTATTTGTCTTCTTGATGTCGAGAGGTAAGAGTGTTTTATATGTCTGGGTCAAGGTTTCTTTTCTCATATGTATTTCCAGTTGATCCAGACCCGTTTATTGGAAAGACCATTTTTTTCCTATTATACTACAGCATCACCTTTGTCACAAATCCAAAGACTGTATATTTATGTATGAGTATTTCTAGACTCTGTTCCACTTACCTATTTGTCTATCCTATTGCTAGTGCCACACTGTTCAATTATCAGTTTTGTCTAGAAAAATTTGTAACTGACATGTTTTATAAATGAGTAATAGGTGTACAACAAAATACATTCAGTCAGTGCAGTAGGAAGCATGTTTCAAAGACACCTCTTGGGCTTACTATTAGATTTTACATTACCTTTTATGGCATTAATTATTGTTACACATTGCATATTTTTATAAATTAAAATGCTGAAGTTGAAGAAAGGAAAATAATTATTTGAAAAGGTATTATAAGGAGTCATTTAGTTTGTAACAGGACAAACTAGATCTCCAGAAGAATTTAGTATCTGCCAAGACTGGACTCCTTGGTTTGAGTCAACAGTTCAGATATTCTGCATATTTTATACCATACCCTCTTCTCCTATGGTATTGCTAGGTGATGCACCTCCTGGATCATGCCTGCATTCGTAGTTTTCTGTTTTTATTTACTATGTTATACTTTTTTTATCCTCTCATCTTCTATAGCCTCTCATTCTAGTTACTTATAATCGTTTTTGAGTAGAGACCTTCAGAAAAAGAAGTTCTGGAAATGGCAAGTTCAAGAAAGGAGGATCAGTTGTTGGGATGTCTTTGCTGCAAGCGTCTGTGGGTTGAGGATGTCATAACAGTTTCCGAAAGCAGGTGTTCTATTGGGTTTCCTACACCCCAAATCTGGCCTTTTCAGATGTTTTTTCCTTAACCTTTCATTCTCAGCCACAGAAGGAGTTTCCCATGCTTTTTACATTTGCAGTTTTGATGATTATTTGGTGGTAATATATGTTTTTCTTCGGAGGGAGGCTTTTTTTAAAATGTATGATTCTAGTGGCTTGCTGATTTGATAAAATAAAATTAATGTATCTGGGTCTCTGTCAAAGATCTGAATTTTTAGCAGATGTTTCTCAGTGGAGGGACTTTGGACTGTGAGCCTACATGTTAAAAGTAACACGAAGTTTCTGGAAGACAGCAAAAGGAGAATATGGTCATAACCATAGGATAAAGTTAGATAAATTTAATTTTTTTATTATTATAATGGGTACTCTGACCCTTAGCATCTTTGCAGAGGAATTGTAAGATGACTGAAGGTTAGTTTCTACATTATTTATTGTCATTGTTCCTCTGGTCTTTGATTCTTTCCTCATGCTTTGCTTTTTTCCTGGCTCTCCTAGATAAGCAATCATCATAGTTATTTTAACATCCTTGTTTACTAACTCTAATAAAATCCATTATAATACAGGATAATCTCTGGATCTGTTTTATAGTCTGATTTTCTTTTTTTTGGCAGGGGAGGAGGGTGACTTGGAGGAGGTCATTTGGTCCCATCTCTTGGTATGCCTGGTAATTTTGGTTGAATGCCCAACATTGTGTGTGAAAAGTTAGACTTTGGATGATATTATTTTCCTTTAGAGAGGACTTAATTTTCTTTTGACAAGCAGAATATGTATGGATCACCTTGAAGGGGTTGAGCTGAGTCTCACGCTATACTAAGGTTGGTCTCTTTCTGGTTTTCCTCACCGCTTGTCTGTAGCCCTTTGGGGACATCATCTGAAAGGCTGCACATTTATGAGGGCTCTATCATCTTAGAGGACCCTAAACTCCAACTTTGACTGCCCAACTGCAAGAGAGTGTTGATATCTCTGCTAAGTTCTTTAGCCTTTTAGCTTGTTTACTAGTGTCTAAATAGTTTTGCTTGATTTTTTGTTTGTTTACTAGTATCTAACCCCCTATGTGTACATTTTAGGAGTTGACAAACATCTTGAGAAGAAATAGCATGCAGATTTAGGGCTAACTTTTCTATTCAGTCTTCTTCAAGTCTTGGATGCCTTGGTATCCACAAAGTCTAAATCTCTGTGTTCTGCTCCACCTTATTCCACTCTACTGGGAACATTAAATACTTATTTTTTACATCTACAAAATAAGCAAATACACAATACACATACACAGATATTCTTGTTTCTTTTTTCTTACACAAGACAGTATATTACATATATCCTTTTGTACCTTGCTGTTTTCAGTTAATATAATCTTAAAAGTCATTTCATCTGTATTCATAAAGATCTTCTCTTTTTTTATGGTGATACAGTACTCCATTGCTGACATGTACAGATATTTTTATATTGCTCTTTCAGTGAGTAATTTATAATCACTTTCTTCTATGATTTCTAGGAATTTTGATTGTGGGACTTTTATTTGCTTTTGTTTTTATGATAGTATTCTTTTCCCAAGGTAAAAAAAATATGTAATACTTAATAAACTATTCCCCTAGATTGGAAAGAGGAAGAAAAGTCTTTAATCCTTTTGGGATATTTTGTTTATTAATATAATTTTTACTAATACTGTTGCAATTATATAGCTTCTAAGCTTTCCCCTCAGGGTACCATAGATGTCATTTGGGTTGTGAAATCTCAGACCTGTCAAAATCAAGTAATGCTTGTGTTCAAGCCAGACTAAGAAAGAGAAGCTTTTACAAATTTTATGAGCTTGAACTTAGAATAACTTCCCTGGTCTTCTCCCGATTAAACGCCATAATCATCCACATCAATATAATGCTGCTAATGATAGAAGCAATTTATTCTTGAAACTTTTAACCTTCATCCTTAAAGGAGTGATGTTCTAAAGTCAGATTCCTTTTCCTACATGCCACGCCACATCTCAAAACTTGTAGGTTCTAGATTTTTATGAACCGGATAGGCAAAACATTGATATTTTTCATTTTTATCATCTAATCTTTCTCTGCAGGGGTTCTAACTGAATCCAAGATATGAGGAACATTTGTTTCATAGAAATATTCTAACTCATGGGTTTGCAAACTTTTTTTAATAAAGGACCAGATAGTAATATTTCAGGCTTTTCAGGCTACACAATAATGTTGTAATTATCGGCTCTGCCCTTGCAGCATGAAAGCAGTCATGTACAATACCAAAATGAATAAGAATATTGTATAGTCATTGAATGAGGATATGCATTCCAATGAAACTTAATTTACAAAAATAAGGCATTAGGTGGGTTTGGTCAGTGGGCCATAGTTTGCCAATTTTTGTTTTAACTCAACCAGACAGGAAAGAAACAAGAAAAGTCATTTATGAGATATATGGCTGTTCAAATCCTTTCTAGAAGAGACTAGAGTTAGATTTGAAGCTTTCAGTTCATTTTCAACATTTAAAAAAATTCAGACTTTTGTATAATCCTTAATTTATCACAAAAACAACCATTGCCTTGTCTACCATTCTTCAACTTGATGTTTATTACAGAAAAGTTGATAGAAAATAATGAATATTGGGGAATATTTTAAAATTTAACTTTGTAACCCAAACTTAATTTTTCTTGTTTCATAGTACAGGAAGAATTTTTATTGTGAGAGAAAACATAGCATTGTTTTTATTTGCAAACTTTAGTTATATGTTTGCTTGTTTAGATAAATGATAAAGTCATGAGCTTTGTAGATTTTATATACTTTGTAGATGGCAGGAATGATCATAAGAAAAATTTGTAAGTTTAGCTTCACGTCCAAGTGTAAGAAGGCAAATTCTAAACAATAATCTTAGAATTTAGCCGTGGTAACATCCAGCGTTATATATGTTTCATCGTTTTAGCCAAATTGCCACATAGAATTTTTACATTATTTTGTCAAGAATTTAAAGCCAGTCAGTCATTTTTCTTCCTAACCCTCTGAAAAACTCCCAAATCTTAACTGCAGTTACTTAAATTAGTTCTGACAAAGACCAACAAAATTAAGAATAGTAAAGAGAAGTGGGTATATTAGTTAGCTTCCAAACTTCATAACATACAGATTTTTAGTTTTTCTTTGCTAAAGTATACAGAACGGAGAGTCATACTTTGTAGGACACTGCACCCTAATAAATGACATTCTGTCATCTGTCACAAAAATGTCTTGTTATTAAACAAGAATTTTCAGAATAATATTTAAATTAGTACTTTTAAACTCATGTAAATATTTTAGGCTTTGTGTTAGTA
The DNA here is from genome assembly GCF_000151845.1 of Pteropus vampyrus. Classification (NCBI taxonomy): domain Eukaryota; kingdom Metazoa; phylum Chordata; class Mammalia; order Chiroptera; family Pteropodidae; genus Pteropus; species Pteropus vampyrus. The sequence continues at coordinate 5,108,022 of NW_011888891.1, forward strand.
ATATTTTCCTTTCTTATTCAACTCATTGGAATAAGAAAGAAAATTAACTTTAGGATTCTTACACTTAAGGATTAAAATTCATGTCATTCATCTCCAAATACTAAATTGTCTTCATGCCCGAGCAATGGATATGTACCAATTACTCAAAATTTTCAGTAATTCATATAATTCACATCAAAATTCCTATTTTGAATTAGTATTGTTTTCAGTCTTAATGTCTTGGGTTTACTTATCTAATTAGATAAGTAAAAACTTAGGTAAGTTTTGAAGTGTGTTTTTTTAATAGATTTTTGAAAAAGATGGCAAATCGTTTTGGTCAAAACTTTGTAGAGATTATTTTTTTAAAAGGATATGCTTCTAGGTTTACGATATTACTTGAATTACAAAGGATTTTCAGTTCTTTATTATATATTTTAATTTTGAAACATTTTTTAAAAATTAGGCTTTTGCAAAGTCAAAAATTAGGCATATATTCATTTGCAGATGTGCTAATTTTTAGAAACTACAGATTAGATTCTTTACTACTATTTTGCCTTCTTCTGATAATGAAAATAATTTCAATTATTGTCGGGGGGTGGGCCATACATATATTTTACAGAACTAGAAGAGCAGACTCGAAAAGCTCTAGAACTGGACCAGGAACGAAAACGAGCAAAAGAAGAAGCAGAAAGGCTTGAAAAGGAGCGTCGAGCTGCTGAAGAGGCCAAGTCTGCTATAGCAAAACAAGCTGCTGACCAGATGAAGAATCAGGAACAACTAGTAAAGAACCTTAGTTCTATCTTAGAGAATAAGAAACATTTAGACAAAAGCATGGAGCGAACCTTGTAAAACTAAGTATATTAGAGCTTTTGGAAAGCAAACCAAAGATACAAGTAACTTAGTATCAGAGTGTGAAAATCTAAAAATTTTATTTCTGTCTTAAAAAGAAACCTAAAAATGAAACAAGATAAATAGAACCAGTTGTTAACAAAAGATTCTGGTTCACTTAACCTTTATATAAGCCGCTGGCATGTTTTGCTTTAGATAAAATTGACAATATATTCTAACTTCTATAAGAAAGCCATAGGCCATGATTGGGTTTTTTGTTTATTAGACTTGCAAATAATGAGTCAGCATGACACTTAGAAGATCCTGGATTTGAATACTGGTTCAGGCATTTACTTGTTATGCGTCTTTGGGTCTTTCTGACCCTCAGATCCCTCTCTTTGAGAAAAGAAATAATACCATCTAATAGAATTGTTGGGAAATCAAATGAAGCTTATTTGAAAAGCATTCTTTAAACTATAAAGCATTATGTAAATATAATTCTTTTTGTAGCTTTAGCAAATACTTTATTGCTAAAAGTTTAAAAATAACTCCTTAGTCACATATGTTAAATCCCTACTACTGAAACAAATAACTTCCTATCTATAGAATAGTAAAAATTCTTTCACTTTTTCTCTTTATTAGCTCATTATTAGCTCCTTAGACCTACTGTGAATTAGATATTTCTGATCTTAAAGAAATATTACCTTTTTTTAAAATGGAGGGGTATCTAAGAAAAACGTAAAACAGCCTAGGCGTGTATATTAAAGCTTTGTTGACTTAATATGAATTATGGAAAATGTATTAAGTTTTTTAGTACACGTAGTTATATTGTTTATTTTAGGCAGCAGAACTTGCCGAATTCACTGCCAAGATTGCACTTCTGGAAGAAGCCAAGAAGAAAAAGGAAGAGGAAGCTACTGAGTGGCAACACAAAGTAATCATTTTTTTGTTCATTCACCATCATTTATTGAATACCTGTTTTGTACCCAGTGTTATGCTGAATTTATAGCGCTGAGTCCAGGCTACTATTACAATTTAGAGGGAAAGATACCTATGTGCATGAATGTGTGTGTATTATAGTAAGTATTAAACTATTGATGTAAACTAAGTACTTTGGAAACACAGGAGAGGTGATTAACTTCTGTGGGAATGAGGCAGGTGTTGGGGAAACCCTTAAAAGTTGAAGCTGAGTCTTGAATAATAAATTCACTTTTAGGGTAGATTGGAAATGGTTGGAGACTGAAGAGGAAGTCATTTCAGACAAAGAGAACTGTGTAGTATAGGAAGTATGAAAGTACAAGACAGATTTGAGGACAGCCAGTGAGCGGGCAAAGCTTAAAGTACAGGTTCAGAAATTTCGGGAGAGGTAGCTGGAAAGGTAGTAAAAGAGGAAATTAAGTTGTGAAAGGCTTTAAGTAAATGCCCTGCTAAGTAAGGCAAGATGATAGGGAGTATCTGTAGACACTGGGCTCCGAAGATTTCAAAACAGGATTATAATGTGATCAGGTCTGGTTTTATAAAAATAACTTATTGGTCAGTGAGAAGGATGGATTGAGATACTGGGTAGGATTACTTAAGAGCTAAAGACCCAAACTAAGGACGTGGCAGTGAGAATAAAGAAGAACAGGAATTTTGGGGAGATACTTTGTGGTAGACTCAAAAGGACCTGGCAACCAAATGATTTGATATAAAGTTGAATTAGACAAATGCAATGAAGATGAGTTCTAATATGAGTTCCTAAGTAGATAAAAGCACTATTGTCTGAAATAGCACACAAGTGAAAAATCAGGCTTTTAGTTGGAGGGGAGTGGGAAATATAAGATAATGAGAGTTTAATTCAACTTTAATTCTTAAACGTTACTATAATAATTTTTTACACCCACAGGTATATAGTTATATGACTTTTCTAAAATAAAATGTGTATATAGTGTTCTTTTACTTAAATTTTCTTTGTAACAGTTTAAATTTCACAGGGAAGTTTTTTATATATTGAGAATTATATATTTATGTATACATGACTCCACAAAAGGAATAAAACTGTTAACCTACCTGTTACACTAAGAATTTTATAGAGACACATAAACTTTAAAAAATAACATAACAGGGGCTAATCCTGTGAATTGTAGAGATTAGAAAATTCACACAAAAAATCACATTCCCATAAACTAAGATTGCTATTTTAGTACTCTAGTGCATATCCTTTCAGGATCTTTTCTTGTTTGTGTATGTGTATCATATACATAAATATGTTAAGAATGAGGTCATATTGTAGATACTATTTCATTTTAGCCAGTTTTTATCCCATCTAATATAAAACTATATTCAAAATTTTAAAAAATTTGGATTTTATTGACATGTTTCAGCTGTACAACATAATTTCATATTTGTATACATTGTGAAGTGATCACCACAATAAGTCACCATATATAGCAACAAATTTTTTTCCTTGTGATGAAAACTTAAGATTTACTCAACTTTCAAACTTAAAATGCTGTATTATCAACCGTAGTTATCATGCTGTACATTACATCCCCATGACTTATTTGTAGCTGGGAATTTGTATTTATTAACTCCTTTCTCAATGTTTCACCCACTGCCGCCTCCAATAACAACCACTCTGTTCTCTGTGTCCATAAGCTCAGTTTTTTTGTTTGTTTTCACATTCCACATGTAGGTGAGATCATATGGTACTTTCTCTGACTTATTTCACTTAGCATAATACCCCCTGGGTCCAACCATATTGTTACGAGTAGCATGATTTCCTTCCTTTTTTTATGGCTGAATTATATTTCTGTGTGTGTGCATCCACAGAGCACATTTTCTTCATTCATCAGTGGACACTTAGGTTGCTTTCATATCCTGGCTATTGTAAATGCCGCAGTCATAGGGGAATTTATATATCTTTTCGAGTTAGTGTTTTTTTGTTTCCTTTGGGTAAATAACCCAGAAGTAGAATTCCTGGGTCAGATAGTTCTATTTTTAATTTTTTGAGGGATCTTCATGCTGTTTTCTATAGTGGCTACACAATTTACATACCCACCAACAGTGCACAAGGGTTCCCTTTTCTCCATATCCCCACCAACACTTGCTATCTTTTTGATAATAGCCATTCTGGCAGGCATGAGGTGATACCTCACTGTGGTTATGATTTTCACTTCCCCGATGATTAGTCATGTTGAGCACCTTTTCATGTACCTTGTGGCCATTCGTATATCTTCTTTGGAAAAATGTCTATTCAGGTCCTCTGCCCATTTTTTAATTGGATTGTTTTTATAAAACTATTGGATTGTATAAGTTTTTTTTATATTATTAACCCCTCTTCAGATAAATGACTTGCAAATATTTTCTCCCATTTGGTAGGTTGCCTTTTTGTATTATTAATGGTTTCCTTTGCTTTGCAAAAGCTTTTTAATTTGATGTAGTCCCACTTTTTTATTTTTGCTTTTGTTGGCTTTGCTTTTGGTGTCAAATCCAAAAAATTGTTGTTGGGGAGCTTGTTGCCTATGATTTCTTCCAGAAGTTTTCTGGTTTTAGGTCTTAAATCTTTTATCCATTTTTAGTTGATTTTTGAGTATGGCATGACGTAGTGGTCCAGTTTCATTCTTTTGCATGTGGCTGTCCAATTTTTCCAATACCATTTATCGAAGGACTGTCTTTTCTTCATTATATATTCTTGACTGCTTTGTTCTAAATTAATTGAATATACATGTGTAGGTTTATTTCTGGGCAAATTATATTCAAAATTGACTCCAAAAGTCTTCTATAACTAATTTGCCAGGCCAGTGTCCAAAGTCAGACTTTGAGTTGCATCTCTTTGCTCCTATTTTAAAGTAGGATCATTCTTATTTTTATGATATCGATTAATTGAAAGGAGCTGCAGATTTTTCCTCCCCCTATATTTGTCTAGTTTGCTTTTTTATGGTGTCATTCAACTTGTCCTTTTATCATTAATATTTCCTATAAAGTGGAAAATAGATCTAAAAGTTTAAAGAGTTCAAGTCAAGTTTTTGGCTACAGTGCCTCATAGGTGAGATTTCCATATAATTTATCATCCACATTAGGATTTTTTTTTCGAAAGTGAAAGTGGGTATTATTAATAATTACAGCAGGACAACAGGGTAGAGCAGAACTTTCCAGGCAGACCAGCACAATGTGATCACCCAAATAATTGGTGATGTTGGCTACCTACTATTGTATCATATTAGAAGACACTTAATATCTAGTTAACTCACCATTATTGATTTTGACTGATTATTGTATTAGAGTAATTACAGTCTGATTCCTTCATTGCTTTGGTTACAGTTGTGGCTAAAATGTAAGTAGGTGTGTCATTCTTTGGCAGTATACTAATATCCACTTTTCATCAGCTGTTTGCGGAACAATTTTAGCAGCAACTAATAATCCTTGCCAGAATTAATAATTTTATTAGGGTTTCCAAAGTAATGTTTTTTAATTCTATCACTCCTACCTGCTGGCATTCTTCTATAAAAATAGAGCTTTCATCAATAGGGCCTATTTTCATTACCCTGAAGGGAAGAATAACTTGATTCTTTTAATTACCAATTTTTAAAGTAAGTTGCTGATAAACTTATTTTTAATGTTCAGGCTTTTGCAGCCCAGGAAGACTTGGAAAAGACCAAAGAAGAGTTAAAAACTGTGATGTCTGCTCCACCTCCCCCTCCACCACCACCAGTCATTCCTCCAACAGAAAATGAAAATGATGAACATGATGAGAATAATGCCGAGGCTAGTGCTGAGTTATCAAATGATGGGGTAATGAACCACAGAAGTGAGGAGGAACGTGTAACAGAAACACAGAAAAATGAGCGTGTTAAGAAGCAACTTCAGGTATTTAAAATTTGCAGCTGTATGCATATTTAAAATATAGTTCGCATTTTCCCCATTTATCAAGACTGACTTATTAAAAAGGAACATTTGATTTTTGGAAGCTTTAACACTAGCTGGCCTTGTGATTGGTTTATGAGTGCTTGGCCTACAGGCACATCATTTCATTTCTTCCATTGTATGATCCCTTTAGCAAATGCCGTTAGCCTTGTGTAATCAGGCCTTAACCAGTATGTAAGTTATTCTTTATTTTCATTTATTTTAAACAACAGAAATTTATTCTCTTCTGAGAATAGAGACTGGAGGCTAGAAGTTCAAGATCAAGGTGTAGGCAGGGTTCGTTCCTTCTAGGGGGCTTATGAGGGAGAATCTGTTCCATGCCTCTCTCCTTGCTTCTGGTGGTTTGCTGGCAGTCTTTGGTGGTTCTGGCTTGTAGACACATCATCCCTATCTCTGCCTTCATCTTCACGTGGTGTTCTCCTTGTGTGCAGTAAGTTATTCTTTAAATTATAGCTTGACCCATGTTAAAAGATGGAATGTATTTTAATGCTATATTTAAAAAAAACAAATGAATCTAGTCTTTAAACAGTAAAGTGTACATTAAAAAGCAGTGATAATTTAATAGACTACCTGTATGACATTATGTAATGTGAATTATTTATTTGTTGATCTAATTGTCTAATTAGATCATAATAAGAAATTTTAATATTCTCAGACTTTTCCAGATAAGTTCCCTAATTTTTTAATTGGTGAAATCTTTAGATATTAATAAAGAAAATGAAGTGACAGTTGTAATAAATATATTAAGACTTTTGGAGAAAGCGTCTCATGATGTATAGATTTTAGGTCTTCACGGTGTTATTTTCTAATGGCTACTCTGACTCTTTTGTAAATCGTTTCAAGTGTTGTGAGAAAGTTAAGGAAATTTAGAATAATAACAAAATCATCAAGGTTGATGGGTATAGAAATGAAAGGCCATAGGTATTCTTCCCTAACCACTACCCTCACCACTACTAAAAGTAAAACAAACCTATACACTTTAAAGAAAAAGATTTGACAATGGATTTTTAATATACTAAAAAACAAATTTCTCATATGTTTATTTTTGTCTTTAAGCCTTTTTCATAAGTTTTTAAAATCTAAGAAAAAAATAATAGTTATACTTTTTTTTATTTTTTAAACATAGGCATTAAGTTCAGAATTAGCCCAAGCCAGAGATGAAACCAAGAAAACACAAAATGATGTTCTTCATGCTGAGAATGTTAAAGCAGGCCGTGATAAATACAAGACTCTGCGACAGATTCGACAAGGCAATACAAAGCAACGTATTGATGAGTTTGAAGCAATGTGAGAGCTGTTATTTTGCATACATGTTCTTCATAAGCTGAACCACCAACAGAGAAAAGCAGGCCTTTGCAGATGTGATGGAATGCATCCCACCTTGCCAAAGCACTATACCAGTTTGACTGTGGTGTCTAAAAGACATATTTAAGGGGAGCTTTTCAACATTAAGGCAGTGTGATATCATCCTTGGTTTTCTTTTTCTTTTGGGCCAGGGAATGGAGAACAGTGTTCCATCACCTCCTTTCACATTTTGCATTTTTCCATTTTTTTTTTTCTGTTGAAGACTAATACTGATTATTACGTCTGACAAATGTGTATGTGTGATTTAAGCACTTTGTATATTTTAAAGGATGTTGGTGACTTAATGAGTGTTTAGGTTGAGCACTCTGTTTTCCCTTGCCCTTCCCATATTTTACCTGCATGTATTTCCACATTCTCATTATATTTTCTCAGCGTGCCCTTCTCATATCTTGCCATACCCATTAGCCCTTAATTCTGTCACCATACAGGTCATTGGCAGTGTTTAAAATGAGAGAGGTCACAGATGGACAGTCTTTGTTCATTGTGTAGAAGATGACTGTGAATCATGAAAAAGATCAGAATGTTTACCAGCATAGTGTGCAGCTGGTGGTTAATTTTTTTTTTTTAAATCC
>NW_011888891.1:5115720-5119447 GCF_000151845.1 Pteropus vampyrus
CATTTTTTTTTTTCTGTTGAAGACTAATACTGATTATTACGTCTGACAAATGTGTATGTGTGATTTAAGCACTTTGTATATTTTAAAGGATGTTGGTGACTTAATGAGTGTTTAGGTTGAGCACTCTGTTTTCCCTTGCCCTTCCCATATTTTACCTGCATGTATTTCCACATTCTCATTATATTTTCTCAGCGTGCCCTTCTCATATCTTGCCATACCCATTAGCCCTTAATTCTGTCACCATACAGGTCATTGGCAGTGTTTAAAATGAGAGAGGTCACAGATGGACAGTCTTTGTTCATTGTGTAGAAGATGACTGTGAATCATGAAAAAGATCAGAATGTTTACCAGCATAGTGTGCAGCTGGTGGTTAATTTTTTTTTTTTAAATCCCAGTTTTGTTACATTATTGGATATTTGCTTACTGAATTAGTCATCTTTTACAGCTGAATTGGTGGTGTTTCATCTTCTGTCATCCTTTGGTTTTCTTTGCCTGCCGATTCACACAGGTATAGACAGCAAGTAGCAGTAGTTCCCTCGGAGAGTTCATTGGTGAAACACTACCTTCAAGTAACAGTGGTCTCTGAAAGATTTTAAAAGTTTTGCTCTTTCATAGATTGATTTAGGCAAACATATATGTCATATGAGAAAATACACATTTGTTGATATTTGATTATAATCATGAAAAAAATCCTGGACCTTCCTGGAAGGGCAGCATATGAAAACATCAGTCCCATGAGGGGACAGTAATACTACCTCACTACTACACCTGCGATGACTGGTTGTTCAGACACAATGGAGTGTGTAAGCTACTTTCAATCATGAAGGAGTATTTTCGAGATTTCTTTTTCCTTTTGAATATCTTAGAGTGCTAAATTTTTAACTACCTTTTTGTTGAGCTGATTTGTAGGACTCTTATTTATATTAAAATCATAAGCTCCCATTGGCATACTATCTTCCTGGAGGGGTGTTGTATGTTCGAGGAAGTTTGTGTGTGTGTGTGTCTGAGAGAGAGAATGTTGCCTTGTAGCATAGGAAGAGTGTCTGTATCTTCGTTTCTTGATGTAATTGTTACATAATCATTTTAGTATATTTGGTTCCTAAATCATTGTGCTTATTTTTTTTTAGTCTCCTACTAAGTGTACTTAAATTTGGTTTGTTAATCCTATTTTAGAAATTATAATTTTAGGTTACATTAAGTTTAGTTATGTCTTATGAAGAAATCTTTCTAGTTTGAAAGATGTTCTAATATATTCACATGTTCTAACATTTTCTTTATTGTAAAACATCTGGATTTGGAGATAAGGAAAGCCTCGTTTTCTCTGTGTGGTTCAGCTACTTTCCATTTGGTATTACGTATTCAAATTTACATTTATCTATTAAAATTGCCATTTTGTTAATACATTTTTCATGCACAGTAGATTCAAGTTGTGTCTGAAAATATCTCTTGTGCTTTTTTGATTTTGCTGACTTTAAAAGGATTAATCTGGGCAGACATGGAAAGGAAAGGTTGCATTTAATATATTTTTTGGATTTTGTAGGACAAAAGATAACTGGTTAACCTTGAAGTGACTGTTGTACAGTGGTTGTGCACATGCTTCAAAATACTGAAAGAGAATCTTTCTACTTGCAGCTCATTAGAGAAATAGATGGTGAACCCTACTATTGATGCTTTAAAGCATAAGTGTTCACTTTTCCCAAGCATTAAAGCAATCGCCATAACAGGTGAAAACTTGGACAACCATTGGATTTTAATTAATTTTCTTCATTTTGAATTGTGTGCACTACCATTGCTACATCGGTTTGATATCAGTGTTGAAAAATTACCAGTTATATTGCTGTTTATAATATTCGTAGATTAGGATTAAAATGGATTTAATCCATTTTTAAAGCTGTGTGAATTTTTCTAAACAGGAACAACTATTTGAAATATGGGTTTTCATAGTGATTAAACCAATTATAACTTTTATTAGCAGTTGAGAGCACATGTTCATATAGAAATGTAAAAATATATTAATGAGTATTTGGTAAATTCCAACAGGCTTTTACCATTAGCATAATTTTGTGTTGTACAATTAAGTTACAATTACATCTCTCATTTTGGATAACATGCATTGGTTAACAATAAAGTGACAAAAGCTCATGCCTTTAAGGTCCACTGTTGTTATTTACCATGGATTTTTTTGGTATATTTTCCGAAAATTATAATTTCTATTAAATCCGTGAAATCATCACATCTTAAAAATGTGCAGTGGTTAGGAAAAATTTCAAAATCCTCTTAGATTTACTTTGTCCCCCAAAGTATACCTCTTTTTAGTAATAGTGATTACTCTGTGGAAAGATCAAATCATTAAATCAATTCTCTATACAGAAATCATTTAGAGTTTTCAGTCATTGCTTTTATTGCATATGGTTTAGTTTTTTTTTCCTAAGGAGGATACAGTTTTATTGTCATTGATTAACCTCACTATTAAAATGTTCTTTAAAGAACTGTATATTAACTGCATATATTGAGATACATATTCTTACTTTAAAGCAACATTATAGAGCAATTACCATGAATTTAGAAGTTAATTGTCATTTTAAAAGTTTCTTACTAAGTTTTAACATAAAGATTGTTACCCTTAAACAAGTGATAAATCTAAGAATAGGAAAAGCCGGGTGTCTTCTCAGTTCATAGCAATACTTAACAGCTAATTTCTGTTCTCAAAGGCAAGTACTGACTTACTTATTCTGATCCTGCCAGAAAAGAAAAAACGGAATTTTATATTATTAAGATTTCACTTTATATCTAATCAGAGTTTTTTTTAAAGAACTAGAATTACCACTTAGAAAATTCACTTAGACTGTATTGGAACTCTCCTTATCATTAGAAAAGAGTTTCAATGTCAGTATTCTGATTGGAGGTAAAAAAAAAAAAAAAAGCCTACCACTCTGTCTCAGTTTTGATTACTTTGCTGATTGGTGATGTTCTTAGAAGTAACCATAAAAACTTTCTAAATCTAAAAGCATCCTATTCTGTGTATGCATGATGAAAACAATTAGTCTTTTTAAAATCTAAAGCTTAAAACTGAAGTATAAGGAATTACTGCCTTTAGCATCAATTTACTGAACTGATTAGTAAAACCAAACCTTAGATATCTTTAATAACGGAAAACATTTAAATATAGAGTTACATGGTAGACAAATTTAAGTTTGTTCTAAATGGACAGAACTTTAACATTTTCTTATTCTGTACTTCTTTCTTTAAAAGATTATGTATCAAATATTCTGATGTGGTTTATCATGTAGAATGACAGCATTCTAGTACATTTCAAAAGCGCAGTGGATTCTGCAGATGTTTTGATAACTTCATCAAATGTCAAGGCAGTCTGACTCACATTCTGCACTGGCAACCAGGAAAAAGTGGCTCACAATCGTGTTTCATATATCAAAGCTTATAGCCTTCCCATCCTTGACTTTTCCAATTAAATCTTAACTCTCGTTTTTTCCTAGTGGACCTATGTCTTAATATGCCCATCTTTCAGGAATTTTAAGAGCTGCTGTTTTCCCTTTGGAAAGATTGTAACTCCTTGCTTTGTTGCCTCAATAGTTTGACCTCCCTTAAACTCTGATACAAGAGTTTTCTGATTTCAGGTTACATATACCGCTTTAGGAGTTGAAATATCCATCATTTTCCATAGACTTTTAAGGTTAACGGTCATAACTGACATAATTACCCTATGGCA
>NW_011888891.1:5119497-5134085 GCF_000151845.1 Pteropus vampyrus
TTTTTCTAAACAGGAACAACTATTTGAAATATGGGTTTTCATAGTGATTAAACCAATTATAACTTTTATTAGCAGTTGAGAGCACATGTTCATATAGAAATGTAAAAATATATTAATGAGTATTTGGTAAATTCCAACAGGCTTTTACCATTAGCATAATTTTGTGTTGTACAATTAAGTTACAATTACATCTCTCATTTTGGATAACATGCATTGGTTAACAATAAAGTGACAAAAGCTCATGCCTTTAAGGTCCACTGTTGTTATTTACCATGGATTTTTTTGGTATATTTTCCGAAAATTATAATTTCTATTAAATCCGTGAAATCATCACATCTTAAAAATGTGCAGTGGTTAGGAAAAATTTCAAAATCCTCTTAGATTTACTTTGTCCCCCAAAGTATACCTCTTTTTAGTAATAGTGATTACTCTGTGGAAAGATCAAATCATTAAATCAATTCTCTATACAGAAATCATTTAGAGTTTTCAGTCATTGCTTTTATTGCATATGGTTTAGTTTTTTTTTCCTAAGGAGGATACAGTTTTATTGTCATTGATTAACCTCACTATTAAAATGTTCTTTAAAGAACTGTATATTAACTGCATATATTGAGATACATATTCTTACTTTAAAGCAACATTATAGAGCAATTACCATGAATTTAGAAGTTAATTGTCATTTTAAAAGTTTCTTACTAAGTTTTAACATAAAGATTGTTACCCTTAAACAAGTGATAAATCTAAGAATAGGAAAAGCCGGGTGTCTTCTCAGTTCATAGCAATACTTAACAGCTAATTTCTGTTCTCAAAGGCAAGTACTGACTTACTTATTCTGATCCTGCCAGAAAAGAAAAAACGGAATTTTATATTATTAAGATTTCACTTTATATCTAATCAGAGTTTTTTTTAAAGAACTAGAATTACCACTTAGAAAATTCACTTAGACTGTATTGGAACTCTCCTTATCATTAGAAAAGAGTTTCAATGTCAGTATTCTGATTGGAGGTAAAAAAAAAAAAAAAAGCCTACCACTCTGTCTCAGTTTTGATTACTTTGCTGATTGGTGATGTTCTTAGAAGTAACCATAAAAACTTTCTAAATCTAAAAGCATCCTATTCTGTGTATGCATGATGAAAACAATTAGTCTTTTTAAAATCTAAAGCTTAAAACTGAAGTATAAGGAATTACTGCCTTTAGCATCAATTTACTGAACTGATTAGTAAAACCAAACCTTAGATATCTTTAATAACGGAAAACATTTAAATATAGAGTTACATGGTAGACAAATTTAAGTTTGTTCTAAATGGACAGAACTTTAACATTTTCTTATTCTGTACTTCTTTCTTTAAAAGATTATGTATCAAATATTCTGATGTGGTTTATCATGTAGAATGACAGCATTCTAGTACATTTCAAAAGCGCAGTGGATTCTGCAGATGTTTTGATAACTTCATCAAATGTCAAGGCAGTCTGACTCACATTCTGCACTGGCAACCAGGAAAAAGTGGCTCACAATCGTGTTTCATATATCAAAGCTTATAGCCTTCCCATCCTTGACTTTTCCAATTAAATCTTAACTCTCGTTTTTTCCTAGTGGACCTATGTCTTAATATGCCCATCTTTCAGGAATTTTAAGAGCTGCTGTTTTCCCTTTGGAAAGATTTTAACTCCTTGCTTTGTTGCCTCAATAGTTTGACCTCCCTTAAACTCTGATACAAGAGTTTTCTGATTTCAGGTTACATATACCGCTTTAGGAGTTGAAATATCCATCATTTTCCATAGACTTTTAAGGTTAACGGTCATAACTGACATAATTACCCTATGGCACATCTTCTAAATTCAGGTTTATGTTTGGCGCTGGACTTCAGATTCTTATTTAATGATCATCATTCAGACAGTATGTTTTATTAAGTACCAGCTATCTTCTGGAATATAAAAAGCAAGATTAGAATGACTGTGACCCTTTGTTATGGCCCATCTTCAAATGTAGAACTTCAAATATTAATTATCTTAGATCTTAGATAATTTGCATTAATTTGTTAAAATACTAGATTTCTTTTAAAATGGCAATACCATTTTGTTGATTCATGTAATTCGTATGCCCAGATTCCTCCGTGCTTGTATCTAGTCAGTTGCTTCCATCAATGTAATTTATTATTTTTGTTATTCTGATTGTTCACATTTGTTTAATGATCATTCAAAAATTTAGATATACTTTGATATTTATGCATGTCATTTAGTTTGTTCCTAAAACTAGTGATATTGGTTTTCTTTTATTTTCACTAAGTCTGTATAGCCAAATGTCCATCTTCCTAGTGGTAATAGCGGTAATAGGAATCAGAATTTCTGAGATATGTGTGATGATCTTTGGCAGAGTTCCTTCTGATAAAACATGAATTTATTACGTGAAATTCTTCACTGTGTTAAAATGTATGCTAAAATATCCCTTTTAGTTTTTTATAAGATGTTTTCTCTTTCATTTTAGACCTAGAAATGCATGTGTATCTTCGACCCATAAGGCAGTACCTCTTCCCTCCCTTTCCTGTTGTTTATTCTGAAAAGTCTATAATTCAAGTCTAGCATTTGAATTCTGAACGCCATCATTACATTTATATAATTATTTAAAATTTTAGCTATTTTGGGTAAAAGATACAGTTGCGTGATGAAAGAAGCTACTACAATGTCAAGAAGATCATTAGTGCAAAATTAGTGATGGAGAGAATAAGAATACACAGAATAGTTTCTCAAGTATGCTTGTTCTTTGATAAAGTACTTAATTTTTATTTCATAGGTCAAATTATAAACACCGGTCAGTATTTAAAGGTCCTAAAACAAATGCCTAATTTTAAAAGTTTTCCTAATTTTATAGGCAGACTCATTCTATACCCAAATGACAAACCATTCAAGTATTATAATTAGTAATAATCCTTATTAAATATTGAGAAGTTTAATGTCATTAGGAGTTTTGGGTTAAATCTTCATTTTTTTAAGTGTTAAAATACACGTAACTTAAAATTTACCATTTAAACCATTTTTAAGTGTACAGTTTAGTAATAGCACATTCACATTGTGTGTAGCGGTCACTACTATCCGTCTATATAACTTTTTAATCATGTCAAACAATCTCTGTACTCATTAACGGTTAACTGTCTTCTCATTCCTCCCTCTTCTTAGTCCCTGGTAACCACTAACCTACTTTCTGTTTCTTTGAATTTGACTCTTCTAAATTCCTCATGTAAGTGGACTCATATAATATTTGCCCTTTTGTGTTGGACATATTTTAACTAGCATAATGCTTTCAAGGTTCATCCATGTTAAAGCATGTATCAAAATTTTATTTTTTTTAAGGTTGAATATTCCACTGTATGTATGTACCACCATTTGTTTATGCATTCATCGGTAGACATTTGGATTGTTTCTACATTTCGACACTTGTCAACAATGCTGTTATATGTGTTCAAATATCTGTTCAAGTTCCTGCTTTCAGTTCCTTTGGGTGCATGCCCCAAGTGAAATTGTTGAATCATATAGTCATTCTGTCTTTAATTTTTGAAGGAACTGCTATGCTATCTTTCATGGCATCTGTACCATTTTACATTTTCACCACCAGTGGATAAGGGTTCCCGTTTCTCCATATCCTCACCAAAATTGTTACCTTTTGTTTGTTTTTGATAATAGTCATCCTGTTGATGAAGTGGTATGTCATTGTGATTTTGATTTGCATCTTTTCATGTGCTTATTGACCATATGTATATCTCCTTTGTCAGACTTTTTATTCACATTTTGTCCATTTTTAATTGTTTTTTGTTATTTAGTTGTAGTTCTTTATATTTTCTGAATATTATCCCTTATCAGATAATACGAGTTACAGATATTCTCCCAATCTGTAGGTTGCTCCTTTTCACTCAATTTTTGGTGTACAAAAATTTTTAATTTTGATGAAGTTCAATTTATTTTTTCTTTTGCCTGTGCTTTTCGTCTTCATGTGTTTTAAAGAGAAAAAAGTAATGAGAAGGTATTACTAAAAGAAGACAGACCAGAAAGGATATTATATGTAGTAGTTAGAGTCAAGAGATGAAAAATAGACTGTCTTGACTGGAATAGAAAATGTGATTCACTGTGCACTGACTGTGGGATTGTGAAGCTAGAGTGGATTGGGTCAGAAATTTATGGAGTCTTGAATCCTGTGCTGAGGTGGTTTAGTTTGATTTAAAGACATCTGGTGCCTTGTGGGAATGCAGTTACAAAAGGGAACAATAATTAAAACTTTGCTCCAAAGGAAAATTCATGTTGCTATGTAAGTAAGCAAAGCTCAGTAGGAGAACGAATACTATAGCCTGAAAAAAGGCTGTGGCATGGGAAAGAATTATATTACTACCTTTTGAGAATTTAAAGTAAACATCTAGATATAATTTGCTCTCGTATTTGCGATGTGTAATAATGTATTTTCTTTTGCTTATTTTCTAAATGACCTTTTTTGTGACAGTTAAGACCTATATTTTTTATTTTATCCAACCTCTGGGGGATGGGTTCTTCAGTGGCACAAAAAGGAAGAAATTGAAGACATTCCAGGAAAATAAGCCTTGGATTCTGAATTCTGGTTCCAGATCTGGATTCTCTCTTATACTCTACTTTTTATAAGCAGTTTCATAGTTCTGAATTAGGTTGTTTGTTTTAGAGCATTTCCCTGGAATCAGATTTAGACACTGAGATTCCAGATGCATTGTCTTCCCAAAAACATAATGCCTGACCAAGGGTTAATATCCATGTACTTTGAATTAGTAATACTTGTTTATAGTTGAAAACCTATTCTTTGTAAGCACAGATTGTGCTTACAACAGTTCTGTCATTATCCTTTTGCTCCTAGATGATCCTAACATTGTCTGGACTGGAAGAATCTTACAGGGTTTTTAAAAACAGGTTTTTAAGGAGTTAGAAAAACAGTTCTTAAAAGATCATCATGAAAGGGTTATAGTCACCAAAATACAACTCAGTGTCTCAATTATACACCACAATTATTCACTGGCTGTGATAGCTTTGAATAACTTACTTTGGAAATTTCTGTAGGTTTTTTAAAGTTTAAAATCATATTGGATTGTACTTCATCAACTTAGCTTTTGCTAGAGGTGCGATTTGATCTGCTTATGCCCAAATGATATTTTAGAGTTTTTTCTTATTTTTGCTTATTCCTCCGTATAATTCTTAATATTTTCGCAGTTTTTAGGCCATAAGAGTTTATAGGTATATATAATACATATAGTCTTTTGGTAATCTAAGTTACAAGTAGATGGTTTTCCTTTTCACTAACTTTATAAAATACAGCTTACTGCTGGTATGTAGGTAGTATTTGATAATAGGTCATTTTAGTTGTTTAGAACCTTTATGTTGATTAAACTATCATTTTTTCCCCTTAGAAATACTAACATCTCTTTAGTGGAAAAGTGTCCTTGTTGGTAGGTGCAAAATGAAGTAAAATCATTGTTATTTAGTAGTTTTTATGCATTCTTAAAGTATCCTGAGCTAATTCCTCCATTTTGTAAAAACTAGAGTACCAAGCAGTATAAAACCTAGAATTAGGACCCAGAACCTAATTATATGTATAGTTTACAATATAGTTTCATGTACCAGCCACGTTACATTCCAGAATAAGCTAAGGTTTTAGGAATATTTATAATGAGTTGTGGGGGAGGGGCATAGGCTGTATCAAAGGCTTTGCATCAAAAGGTATGGATAGTGTGTCTGTCCATTGAGAAAGTGGTTTTACATTTTTAGAGGAGATTATTGACATTGATATTTTTGGAATGTTCTCAAGCATTGAGAAGACTGGAAGCAAGTATGTCTTCTAGATTATTGGTATGATGTCTACAGGTAAGAAACCATTCTTTACCACTTCTTATTTCTGAGCCATTATGCTTTAGTTCTTAGACATTAGAAATTTAAAAGGTTTTCAACTGCACTGTTATGAAAGAAATTCTGAATGGAAGACAAAGAGGCATGGCTTTTTTCCCCATAAAGTAATCAGACTAAGACATGTATACATGTGCATTCATATAGTCATTCATTCATTCTAGTGATTTACAGCAATGGCTATTGATGTGTAAAGCATTGTTAGAGTTATGGGAGGTAAAGAGACCCTGCGACTATGTCATTCAAGTTGTAGTTAAGTTAGGGAGCTGAGACAGACTCAAATTAAGATATAAAAAGTATAGTAGTAATTACCAGAAAAATTGAGATAAAATGTACAGGAGTTATAGAAATAAGTCACTTAGAAGGTGCTATTAGCAAACAAGAAGCATGATACTGACTAATAAGGCTGGGAAATGTTTTCTTTGTAAAATTACAGCAGCTGGGGAGCATCAAAAGATATAAATTCATCACTAGGCTAGCTAATGTTTTAGACTTGTTAACTTAGTTCTCTGCCACAAAGGAACTGCATATTCTTTAATATCAATGTGTCTGGTTTCCTGAGGAGTCTTGAATATAAGCAACCTTAATAATGGTTTATATTAGGATAGTGAATATTGAAACAATTTACCAATTAAAGTTTTCTTATGGCGTTTTTCTTTACTGTATTTTACTTGCAATTAAGTACCACTTTTGACTCCATATTATTTTTCTACTTTAAGTAAATATCAGGATATCCACTACCTCAAGCAGTACAAGTAGAATTTCCTTCTCAAACAATTGTTAATTGTCTGTGTTGATTCTTGTAAGTTTATATAGCAATAGCTTATATCAAAGCATCAGAAAACGGGGGTATTCAAGGACTTTGAGGGAGTTATTTTTTCCTTTGGAGATTTTTTTAAACATCAGAATAATCAAGTTATTGCCAAATTTCTTCCTTTTTATTCAAAAGAAATTTCAGCTGTGCTTAAAGACAATTGTTTTTAAAAACTTAGAAAAGTAGGTGTTAAATTACAAAGGTTTTTAGGAAAGTATATTTTCATCAGCTGCCAACTTCTAAAGCCGCTTTAGGCCACATTTAGCTAGCTACTTTATGGCTAAAGCCTTATTTTTAAAAACTTAGTTAAATCATTAAAATTATTAAAAGTGATACATTAACATGAAATAATTTAATAGCTATAGTAGGATAACACTCAAAAAAATAATAACCTTTCTCTGCCATGTAGTCTCCAGCTCTCCCCAGAGGTACCTATTGTTTTTGACTTGTGCCTCCTTCTGGAGATTACCCATACAAGTGTGCATATGCTATGGACATTTTGTTGCTTACATAAGTTATAGCATTCTGTAAACACGATCTTGCACTTGTCTCAATGAACGATGGTGTGTTTTGGAAACCATTTATTTCAGTACAAAAATACCACGGTATAAACATACATGAATGCTCTTTAACTTCTGATGAAGATTTATATTTTTACCAATTCTTTGCTGTTATAAATAGTACTGTGCTGTGTTCTTGTACAAACACTGCTTGTGTTTTATCCTCTTTAAGAAACTGTAGTCCAGTGAATGGGGTGAAATTACATAAGGTTGTCTATAGCTTCGTCATTCCTAAAATATAGGAAATTATTTTTTAAATGATGGTGTACTTTTTTATTTAAAAAAATTTAATAGTAATATATGCTTATTGTACACTTCATAAATTGGATTTCTGTATATCAGGTTTACTAAAAAGGTGACAGCTATAATGATCATGTTTTACTTTTGAGAGCCCAAGTGAAAGAGATCTGCCAATAATTAAAACTCCTCTGACTTCTTCAAATTCTATAATCAGAAAATATTTTTTAAAAGAAGCAGATCAATAGGGTAGGATTTTCTAAATGTACTTTGGTAGCTTTTTGATTTTTAATTTCCTTTGCCACTATTTCTTCAGTGATTAGAGTTTTCATTTGCCTACTTTTGTTAGAATGGCAAATGACAAGCTCAAATTGCCAAACACATTAATACGTTACGTAAGACACTTTACCGTGCCACCCCAAACCAGCAAAAGTATTTAAAAGAAATCTGACTGCAAATTTTCTTCGATTTGTAAGGAAGTAGGTCAACTTAATGTTTTTGATCATAACATCTAAGTTAAATATAAGCATAGTCTTAATGTATTATTGTGATCTTTCTGAAGTTAAGAAAATGTCCTTTGATTTCAGAGCTTGCTTTTTAGACCAAACATTGCTCTTGTGCCTACAAACTTTGGCCTAATTCTTAAATGATTTTCTTGGGCCACAGATATTTTGGGGGGTACAGCCTAGATTTGTTTGAAAAGTGCTAATGCTCATTCATGTTAACCAGTGAGAAGAAACTGATCTTAGTGGTTTGCGATCTTCCTCTCCCCCTTTCCTGAGATTCACACTGAATTCTAAGCTGTTGTACCAGAGAGACTCAGCAGTCTATAGTTCTCACCGTTTTCCCATTGTTCTTTCTGCATAATTTGGGTATGCTAAGAAACTGTCAATAGTGAAATTACAGATTCTGAGGCCTATGGTTCTCCCCAGTCTAGAGTACAGGAGATCTTTCCCAGATTCTCCTGCTGCTTCAGCAAATGATTTTTTTTGTTTTTTGTTTTTTTGTTGTTCGTTTGTTTTGTTTTTTGATTTTCACAGAATATGGTTAGATCCAGGTTTTATCAGTTCAGAGCACATTAGATACATAGCCAGTCCAGCTGGCGTTCAGAGAGTGTTTGGGACAGGTGTGTAGCAGCATAATGTACAGATAATTGCATGGGAGTTGGAGTCCCACATTTGGGTTTGAATGGTCTAGCTGCTTACTGTCTGTGTGACCTGGGGAAGCCACTCGGCCATTTGGAGCCTAAGTTTCCTCTTCTGTTAAAAGGGAGTAACACTACTGGTCTTGTGAACATTGATTGTGATAATATCCATGAAATACTTTGTTTGCAGCCTGGCATATTAAAGGTATTAAATAAATAGTAACTTCTGTCATTTTGTATTTCATAATGTTTTTGTTCATCTGTCAGTGTTGTGAATATTAGTATTTGTACCCAAATCCTTTGGATTCCATTTTCAGTGTCTTCTGTTTGCCTTTTAAGGATTTTACTTTGATTTTCTTAGCAAGTCTTCCTCAGCATATGTTTATCAGCATGTGTGCTAGGTCCTGTGCTAAGTATGTGGAGATAGAAAGAGACATGGTCTGTCCTGAGAAGTGAATAGTTTCTGGTTTACTCCCAGTAGAAAAATAATTTATGTTTGTCTGTTCTGGATAAGCGAGGTTCCCTTCTCAGCCTTTTAACACTGGAGTGTTCCAAGGCCCAGGCCTTCTCCATCTACATTTGGCTCTCTTTGCAACCTTGTCCAGTGTCCCATCTGCATGCTGAAAATTCTCAAGTCTCCAGCCAAAGCTCTCCACAGAACCTTGGACTTGTATATACAGTTTTATACCTGAAATTCCACTTCGATATCTAATAAGCACCCAAGGCTTATTATGTCAGGCCAAACTCAAGATCTCAACTCCCCCGCCCCTTCAACTTGCTTGTCTTCCTCTTCTCAGCCAATAAGCAGCAAGTCCGTTTTTTCGCGAATCAGGCCAAAACCTTCACTATACACATAGCTCTTCTTTCTCATAACCCACATCCAACCCGAGCACAAACTGTTGGCCCAACATTCAAAATACATGATGTATCCAGAATATGACCACTTTATACATCCTGCAAAATCATCACCCAGTTCCACACACCAGGATTGCTTGGATTATTACTAGTGCCTTCTGATGGGTTTTCTTGATTCTTGCTACTCTACAGTCTATTAAGACAGTAGTCTTAAAAAGGTAAATGAGATCCTGTGACTTCTGCTGAAATTCCTCCTGAGGTTTCCCAAGTCAGTAAAAGCCACATCCTTCCCAATGGCCATCCAGAGCCCAAAATGATCTGGTCTCTAGTCATTCTTGGATATTCATCTACTGACTTTTCCTTCTCTCACTGAATTGAAGTCAACTGGTTTCTTTTTTTTTTTATTCTTCAAACTAGCCGGTGCTCCTGTTAACCTCAGCTGGAATGCCCTTTTTTCCTTGGATATTTTTTATGATTCACTTCCTGAATGTTGCTGGTTTGAATGGTCTAGCTGCTTACTGTCTGTGTGACCTGGGGAAGCCACTCGGCCATTTGGAGCCTAAGTTTCCTCTTCTGTTAAAAGGGAGTAACACTACTGGTCTTGTGAACATTGATGGTGATAATATCCATGAAATACTTTGTTTGCAGCCTGGCATATTAAAGGTATTAAATAAATAGTAACTTCTGTCATTTTGTATTTCATAATATTTTTGTTCATCTGTCAGTGTTGTGAATATTAGTATTTGTACCCAAATCCTTTGGATTCCATTTTCAGTGTCTTCTGTTTGCCTTTTAAGGATTTTACGTTGATTTTCTTAGCAAGTCTTCCTCAGCATATGTTTATCAGCATGTGTGCTAGGTCCTGTGCTAAGTATGTGGAGATAGAAAGAGACATGGTCTGTCCTGAGAAGTGAATAGTTTCTGGTTTACTCCCAGTAGAAAAATAATTTATGTTTGTCTGTTCTGGATAAGCGAGGTTCCCTTCTCAGCCTTTTAACACTGGAGTGTTCCAAGGCCCAGGCCTTCTCCATCTACATTTGGCTCTCTTTGCAACCTTGTCCAGTGTCCCATCTGCATGCTGAAAATTCTCAAGTCTCCAGCCAAAGCTCTCCACAGAACCTTGGACTTGTATATACAGTTTTATACCTGAAATTCCACTTCGATATCTAATAAGCACCCAAGGCTTATTATGTCAGGCCAAACTCAAGATCTCAACTCCCCCGCCCCTTCAACTTGCTTGTCTTCCTCTTCTCAGCCAATAAGTAGCAAGTCCGTTTTTTCGCGAATCAGGCCAAAACCTTCACTATACACATAGCTCTTCTTTCTCATAACCCACATCCAACCCGAGCACAAACTGTTGGCCCAACATTCAAAATACATGATGTATCCAGAATATGACCACTTTATACATCCTGCAAAATCATCACCCAGTTCCACACACCAGGATTGCTTGGATTATTACTAGTGCCTTCTGATGGGTTTTCTTGATTCTTGCTACTCTACAGTCTATTAAGACAGCAGTCTTAAAAAGGTAAATGAGATCCTGTGACTTCTGCTGAAATTCCTCCTGAGGTTTCCCAAGTCAGTAAAAGCCACATCCTTCCCAATGGCCATCCAGAGCCCAGAATGATCTGGTCTCTAGTCACTCTTGGATATTCATCTACTGACTTTTCCTTCTCTCACTGAATTGAAGTCAACTGGTTTCTTTTTTTTTTTATTCTTCAAACTAGCCGGTGCTCCTGTTACCTCAGCTGGAATGCCCTTTTTTCCTTGGATATTTTTTATGATTCACTTCCTGAATGTTGCTTAAATGTCATTTTAGTGTGACCTTTCCTTACCATCCTATTTAGGATTACACCTTCCCCAGTATTCTCTACCCATTTTTTCATTATTTTTCTCTATAGCACTTCCTATATTCATTTTACCTATCTGTTTTCTCCCACGAGAATGTAAGTTCCATGAGAACAAGAATTTTACTGTTTTCTGCAGTGATGTGTGCTCAGTGCCTAGAGCAATGCCTGGCACATGGTAGATGCTCATCATTATCTGTTAAATGAATGGGACAGATAAGTTCTGGGAGCTCAGAAGAGAGACGCCTGATCTTGCTGGAGGGTTGCAGGGGAGGCTTCCTGGAGATGATCCCTAAGCCAAAGCCTTAAGAACGAGTTATTCTTAATCAGGGGTGCAGAGACAGGTGGGCTATTCAGATAGAAGAATTATATATACAAATCCATCAAAGCATGAAAGGACTTAGAGTGTGGTGGAACTGCCTATTTGTATTGAAAAAATATTTAAAAAATACGAAGTTTGAGATTCAGAAGGTAGTGTAATGAAACACTAGAAAATCATGAGGAGAAGAAGGTATGGATGTGCCTGTGAATTTTTTTTTTTTTGGATAATTTTAAGTTTAGAATGCTGATGGAATGTCAGACAAAATTTCCCAAGGGGAAAGTGCAAGGAGAGAAACAGTTTAGCGCAGAACCCTGGTAAGCACCTCATGTAAGAGGAGTACATTCAGAAGAGACAAAATGTCAAGAAGGCCAGGAGAGAGAAGTGCACGAACACTAAGGGACAGACAGAGGTGAATAGTACGAAAAAGGTCTCTTACAATATATAAATGTACACCGCTTTTGGCAACAACAACAAAAAATGATTGAAAAGAGTGATTTGCTTAGAATAGTTTTTGACTTAGCTCAACTGTACAGTGTCTGGAAAGTGTTTCCCAGAATAAGAAAACGCTCTTTCTCTCAGGGTCCTCTGTCACCTCCAGATGTTTGAAGCTGACACTCTGGTGTGAACTCCATCCCATACCCCTGCTCATGTCCATGAGATTATACCTAGTAGATGAAAGTTTATTACCATGTTTAACTTCTAGCGATGCTCTATATAGCACTTGAATGATTTTAATTCATTCAAAATTTCATTCAGTCATTAAACATTATAAGTGCCTAAAGTTGGGTCCTGAGGAGTCATACTTTTTAAAAGCATTCATAATCTAGAGGAAGAAACAGGAGAATTAAGAAATGTGTGACAAGACATGTAAACAAGAGAATACATGCAAAGATATGGGGAACAAGCAACCTCTTGCTAACATGGCCAAGGCTGTAGAAGTTATTTATTGTGACTGTCACCAGTCACCTCAAGAACAAGTACCATTTTCCCCAGCTTCCTTTTGGGGCTTGAGGGAACATCTCAGTGCATGTCCAGTGGTGGTATCAATGCTGTTTTGCACAGGGGTTCCAGGTCACACTTCAGGAGTAATTTCCAATACTAGGACCAGGGACATCAGCTGTATGAGCAGAGGCTGATAAAGTGTGGAATTAAAGCCAGCTCCAGAGCTGAGTAGGGCAGTGCTAAGTAGTGGTAGGATGGCCTTGGGCTCCGGGTTATTAAAGTCCCCTATAACTTAGGCTAACTCTAGAGACCTCATGATAGGTTAAAATGGATTTTGTGTATGTCCTGGAGCTGCTGAGGAACTTTTGGTGGAAGGAGTCTTTTCATTTATTCATCCAAATATTTTAGTGCCTTGTGCCTGCCAGGTGCTGTGTGCGTCCAAGTCATTGAGAATATAATAGCGAATAAAGCTAGATCCTTATCCTAAAAGACTTAGTTTCTATAGGCAGACATGAAACACAAACAGAATAATTTAAAAGTTGTGAATTGCATTAGATTGAAACATGAAATCGTCAATATTCAACCATCTTCGACCTAGAAAGTAGTAAATTTATATCAACTTAATACTATGAAAAAAACAAGAGAATGAGCTGGGGGACAAAAGGGGATGATAATTTGGGATAGAAAGGTCAGAAAAAGTCTCTGTGAGGAGGTAGCATATGAGATGCCACCTGAAAGATTATTTAAATCAAGATGCAAATGCCACAGGGGTCCCCAAGTGCGCTGGGGATAACGTAAGTTGAAATATAACTTTTACGTAAAATCTTCCAAATTTTACATGATGGCTATCCTTTAAAATTTAGAAAATGTTTTGCAAACCAAAGGATGTATCTGCTTGCCAGAAGTGGCTCACTCAACACCAGTTTACAGTCTTTGCTTTAAAGCATTCCAAGCAGAAGGAACAGCATATGCAAAGACCTTAAGCAAGAAAAGGCTTGACTTGTTCAAGGAACAAAAAGGAGGGCAGTGTATCCAGAACCAAGTGCCCCCAGAGGAGGGTGGTGTGTGAGATGAAGTTGGAAAGGAGCCAGACGACAGAAGCTCAGAGAAGTGTAGGGGGAAAAGTTCAGGGACAGAAGTCTAAATTTAGTGTGTACTCCACTTGACAAGCGTGTACCCAGGGGCTACACAGGGTTGAATCTGCCTGGAGGAAGGGGCGCCTTTTCCCAATCCATACAAAGATATCATGAATACTGCAGGTCTCCTTGAAGGCAGGTGATTTATTCCACTTTACAGTTCAGTAATGTGCCCAAACAGTGGCGAAGTCCCATTTAGGTTTCGATTTTCTTTGAATTGGAGGCCCATATCCTTTTAACTACAAAACTACCTTTTCAATTGAGAGAGATTTACCATGACAATGCCCTTCCTTTGGAGGGTTTCCCTGTCTGCATAACCCAAAGTGAATGTCCATTAATTTAGTGGCCAAAGAATGCTTAAATATCAAGTTGAATATAGAATGACAGGGACCTGGAGCTCAAACCTCACCACATTGAATACCAGACTTATTCAACTATTTTGTGTGAGCTACAGACTTGTTCAACAATTTCATGTGGGCTGGTAACACTGACCTGTCAAGAAGTTAGTGCTCTCATTTTCAAGCTAAAGTGAATATACCTTAAAGATTTAAAGTTGAGATACATGATTTTTTTCTGGTGAGAAATCAAAAGAAGGGTCTCATTTCAAGAGATCTTAGAACTGTAGAGGAAGATGAAATTCAAGAAAGTGGATATGGATAAAAATGATATTTCAGCCACCCAATAGGTGTTGACTAAAGTATTTCAGGAACTCAGTGAGCAGGTCTTCAGTGATATAAACTATACTTCACTTGGTCTGGAAAAAAATTTGAGAGGTGGAGGATCAGAGGGAAGAAGTCTCGGGCTTGGAGAGCTCCAGCCTG
>NW_011888891.1:5134135-5149706 GCF_000151845.1 Pteropus vampyrus
ACGTAAGTTGAAATATAACTTTTACGTAAAATCTTCCAAATTTTACATGATGGCTATCCTTTAAAATTTAGAAAATGTTTTGCAAACCAAAGGATGTATCTGCTTGCCAGAAGTGGCTCACTCAACACCAGTTTACAGTCTTTGCTTTAAAGCATTCCAAGCAGAAGGAACAGCATATGCAAAGACCTTAAGCAAGAAAAGGCTTGACTTGTTCAAGGAACAAAAAGGAGGGCAGTGTATCCAGAACCAAGTGCCCCCAGAGGAGGGTGGTGTGTGAGATGAAGTTGGAAAGGAGCCAGACGACAGAAGCTCAGAGAAGTGTAGGGGGAAAAGTTCAGGGACAGAAGTCTAAATTTAGTGTGTACTCCACTTGACAAGCGTGTACCCAGGGGCTACACAGGGTTGAATCTGCCTGGAGGAAGGGGCGCCTTTTCCCAATCCATACAAAGATATCATGAATACTGCAGGTCTCCTTGAAGGCAGGTGATTTATTCCACTTTACAGTTCAGTAATGTGCCCAAACAGTGGCGAAGTCCCATTTAGGTTTCGATTTTCTTTGAATTGGAGGCCCATATCCTTTTAACTACAAAACTACCTTTTCAATTGAGAGAGATTTACCATGACAATGCCCTTCCTTTGGAGGGTTTCCCTGTCTGCATAACCCAAAGTGAATGTCCATTAATTTAGTGGCCAAAGAATGCTTAAATATCAAGTTGAATATAGAATGACAGGGACCTGGAGCTCAAACCTCACCACATTGAATACCAGACTTATTCAACTATTTTGTGTGAGCTACAGACTTGTTCAACAATTTCATGTGGGCTGGTAACACTGACCTGTCAAGAAGTTAGTGCTCTCATTTTCAAGCTAAAGTGAATATACCTTAAAGATTTAAAGTTGAGATACATGATTTTTTTCTGGTGAGAAATCAAAAGAAGGGTCTCATTTCAAGAGATCTTAGAACTGTAGAGGAAGATGAAATTCAAGAAAGTGGATATGGATAAAAATGATATTTCAGCCACCCAATAGGTGTTGACTAAAGTATTTCAGGAACTCAGTGAGCAGGTCTTCAGTGATATAAACTATACTTCACTTGGTCTGGAAAAAAATTTGAGAGGTGGAGGATCAGAGGGAAGAAGTCTCGGGCTTGGAGAGCTCCAGCCTGAGAAAGGGAGGAAGGTGGCCACAGTGCGAGGCCTGAGAAGTGAAGCCAACGTGCAGCGTTAGAGACAGGCTTACAGTTTAAGTTAACCACCTGAGTAAATGACAGTGGGAAGAGATTGCTAAATTAGTTTTCAGAACTGTGATAGAGTGCTTCATTAATATTCACCGTCAGTTCTTTGTCATTTATTAGACTATTTGAACAGAGAAAGCAGCATAATAACATTTTCCAGATGCTCCATGTGGGTTATTTAATTTACATTGTAGATAAAAATAGATCTGATTTAACTTTCCTTATGATTCGTTAAACTGCTAGATTTTTGCCTGTAGGATTAAAATGAAAATTGTATTTTTAAGAGAAAATCACTGATTATATTTTGCTTTTAGATTAGTGGATTCTAATTATTGTATTAAAGCAGAAGGTGGCAAACATTTTCTGTAAAGGTGAAGATATTAAATATTTTTGACTTTATAGGCCAAATAGTCTGTCACAATGACACAGCTCTGCCGCTGTGTTACAGAAGCAGCTATAGGCACATGAAAATGAGTGAGCATGGCTACCCTTTAATAAAACTTTATTTATGGACAGTGAAATCTGAATTTTATTCAATTTTTATCTGTTATCTGAAATATCTGTCTTTTGATTAATAAATTTTTATAATCACGGTCTCTACGAAAATAAATGGAGAGCTGGATTTGGTTCACAGCCATAGTTTGCTGACCCCTGAATTAAAGGATTTAAAAAATGGTCTGGTTTTCTCAGTCATCTATAATGTTGATTTGATCATAGGAGGGCGTCTTGTTTTGTTGTAATGGAGAGGTTTCCTTACACATTTGAAAAACTTTCAGCAGCAGTTCTCAATTCTGCATCCGAATCACCTGAAGAGCATATTAAAATGGAGATCGCAGGGTCACCTCCCTGAGTTCCTGATTCAGTAAATCTGTGTGGGGGCCAAGAACTCGCATTTTCAACAGATGAGGTTGGTGCTCTTATTCTGGGACCACACTTTGGGGATCACTGGTTTAGAGATCATCCTGGGAACAATGAGGTTGCCTCTTTTACTCAGTGTCCTTAGAGGAACTATTCACTCTTTTACCTAGATGATTTCTTAGAGACATTCAAAATTCGAATGGTTCAAAGACTAAAGATAATTGGAACCAAATTTATAACTTCCCTGTCTACTGTAGTATTTTTCCTCCATTAATTTCTGTTTTAAACATTTAAAACCTAGAGGTTGTTTTACAACAGTGTTAGGGAAAGATGTGTGCCTAGGAACATATGCCTAGGAACAAATAAAGGAACATATGTTATATATAGTATATATTATTAAAACGTATTTTATATAAGATACTCACGTATCAGTTTTGAAAACAGTACATTGCCAGTAGCTTTGGCATTTGTATTTCTCCTCTATCACATCATCCTTTTCTTTGATTTTTACTGTTTGTATCCACAAGCAATATAAAGTCTAGTGTTACACACATGAACTTTATGTAGTTTCATTACACACACATACACCCATGTTGATGAACGTAGCAATAGTTCATTCACTTGCGCGTCTATGAGAATATCTGTTTCGTGAATGCATTACAATTTATCCATTCCCCTAGTCATGGGCATTTGGATTGTTTCCAGTTTTATTTTGCAAATGATATAGCGGTAACTGTTCTTGAATGGTGTCTCCTAGTGAATGTGAACAACAGTATCCTCACAGCCGAGATGGGGGAATTGTTCAGTTATGGTGTGTGCACAGCTTCAGTTTTACTATGTAACCATCAAATTGATTTCCAAAGTAGGAATTTATCTTCACCACCTTGATATCACTAGATTTTTACATTTCTGCCAATTCAATAGGCTTGAAATGATACCTTACTGTGCTTTTAATGTGCATTTTCTTGATTACTAGTATAATTTATATTTTTTCTTTTATTTATGGGCCTTTCATGTGTCTTCTTTTTTGAAATGACTGTTTTCTATTAGCTTCTTTATCTTGATTTAATCAGTTTATAGAATTTATATTCTGGTTACTAATATTTTGACATTTAGATTTTTACAGATATCTCCATCCTTGTCGTGCCTTGTCTTTTCTTATCTTTATGATTTTTTTGATGGATAAAAGTTTTAGATTTTATTGTAGCTTAATTTAGAACTCTTTCTCCTTGTGATTTGTGTGTGTGTGTGTGTGTGTGTGTGTGTCTTAAGAAATTCTTCCCCTGAGGTCGTGAAGATATTCTATATTTTCTTCTAAAGTTTTGAGTTTTTAAATTTTTCTCTAAAATTTGGTTATTTTACACAAGTCTTTAGTTCAGCCAGAAATAACTTTTGTTTATAGTATGAAGTATAGATCCTTTTTTTTTTTTTTTATCTGGATGACTCGTTGTCTTAATACTTTTATAGTTCATCCACTGATCACATTGTGACTTTTTACCTATGTCAAGTGTACACATGTATAGTTCCTATTTTGTTCCACGGTCAGTTGTCTATCTCTGTGTCGAGATCATTCTGTCTTCATTCCTATAGCTATAGCTTATAATGATTTATAATATGTGATAGAGCTTTTAAAAAAGGTAATCTACTTTTTTTTTTATAATAAACTCCTGGTTAGTTTTGGCCCTTTGTTCTTCTACATAAATTTTAGAATTCTTTTAAATTTTGTGGAAAAAATGAATTTGGGTTGGAGATGTATTAATAGATTAATTTGGGAAGGAGTAACATCTGTATAATATTGAGTATTCCTGATCGTGAATATGTAATATCTTTCCATTTATTGATGTCTTAATACATTTCAGTAAAGTTGTTTTGTTTTTTGCATTAAGATAATATATTTCTTTTGTTAAGTTTATTAGTAAGCATCTTATTTTTTACTATCTTTTAAGAGTTTGTCTCTGATGTATAGAAATGAAACTGATTTTTGTTTGCTGACCTTATATTCAAAAACCTTAATTCTTATTGTTTCTAATAATTCGTGAAGTCTTTTGGGCTTTTTCCATGAAGAGTCATCTTCTGCAAATAATGACAGTTCTCAGTTTGTCTTCTCAAGCTATATGTTTACTTCTTTTTCTTTCCTTACTGAATTGACCTGACTGAAACTTCTAGTACAATGTGAAACATAAGCGGCATCTCATTTCTGATTTAAGAGGAATGCTTCTAACATTTCTAACATTTGCTGCTACGTGTTTGCTGGAGGTTTTAGACACATGCCCTTTATCAGGTTAATGAGATGTCGTTTTATATACATATGCCTATTTTGCTAGAGTTTTTTTTTAATAAAAAGATTTAAAATTTATCAAATGCAATTTATGTGTATATTATGATAATATGTGTGTGCTTTTTGTTTGTTAATATACTGAATTAGATAAATCGATTTTCTAATGTTAAACCAAGTCTGTGTTCCCGGGATAACTTGATATATGTCCTAACCTATGGTCTGGCGCTCCCCCTAATCCAGGGTCGCCTGTATTGTGAATATACTCACTCCCCTGATTTGTTGGTATCTCCCCCTCACTCTCCTTCAGGGGTTGCTGTCTTCAACCAAATTATTTTAATCTCATATCGCCACCTAGTGGCACACGTTGGAAATTTCCAACTTGATACCTTCACCTCCTTTAGTATGCATGTAGTTTCCCCTGTTATCACTGTAACCCCTCGTTAATTCTGTTGTCTTTCTTGTACCTTACATTTAGCTTCTTTTCTCCCCTATCCTCCTTTCTCTTGCGCTTCCAGATTTTCTCAATATACTTATTGAAATCTTTCTCTTTTCCTTCCTTTGCTCGTTTTCCCTTTGTTCCTTTATGAGGATAAATCTACCTTAATTATGGTTAATCGGAGTGAGAGTAGGACTGATGACAAAAGAAAAAAATACAGCAATACATTTTTAAATGACACTTGATACAATAAAGTGCCAACTCCGCTAACCTTCTAAGT
Organism: Pteropus vampyrus; assembly: GCF_000151845.1. Taxonomy (NCBI): domain Eukaryota; kingdom Metazoa; phylum Chordata; class Mammalia; order Chiroptera; family Pteropodidae; genus Pteropus; species Pteropus vampyrus. The sequence goes on from NW_011888891.1 coordinate 5,139,222, forward strand.
CCTTGAAAATTCTTAAAATTTCCTTTAAAATGTTCTTAAATTTCAAGTATTACTTAGTCATCTAATTAATTCTACCCAGTTTAACATCCAGCTCAATTACTAAAGATAAATTATAAAAATGTTAATAAGTTTCTTTGTTTCTCTGTTTTTTTATTACTAGCTCTGACAAATTTGGGGTTTCTACTGTATTTTACTGCAAAGACTCAGTTTTTATGGGTTAAACTGCCTGGAAACTGGACTGACATCTATAATGTGGTTTCTATGGGAAACAGCTCACCATGGATGCCCTTTTGGTATATGGCCAATTTATAAGACAGAGATTGCTAGTAACTGAATTTCTAATTGCTTAACCCAAGAGCATAGAAAATACTGTAAGCAATATTCTCCCCACTCAGTGAACTGACACATGGATAAACATGGCTGATTTAGCAGTTTCTCTGTAGAGTTAATCAAGACTTTGTTTTTGGTGTCTCCAAGGACTGTATCTGAGAATGGCAGAGTCAGCTGAAGAAGACAGACCAGAGAAAGTAGGGCTGAAATTGGTCTCTTTAACCACGGCAATGCCAACATGGCTGAAGGAGAGGTTGTTTTTGTTGTTTGTTTTAACCCACCCCAGTCTTTTAGTAGGCAGATATAGCAGAGTATATTGAGAACTTGCTGATTCAAGGATAGCAACTGTTGACTTCAAAGTAGGTACCACAGAGTATTTGGGGTCTATAAGTCTGGTTGGTGCCTGAAAGACATTTAACAGTGCATACATTAATCAGAGAGAATCTCAAACGAAAAGTAAAATCTGTCTTCAGCAGTACTCTAATACTTACAAAGCTTTGATGTGTATGGCTTTGCGATCCATTATTCTTGTGAAACTGTAAAGTTTGTGTAGAGTTGTTGCAACTATTAGAATTCTAACATCTATTTAAAAGGGAGGTTTAACGTTAGTCTTATTTCCATATTGTAATAATGGAGATTCAAAAGTAGATTGAAGAAAAAAATTAAAGATTAATAAGGAGATAACTTTGGCAATTTGGTTACCCAGAGACCCTACGTAATCCAGAATGATAAGGTGGCCCTGGCATTCTATACTCTTTAGCTTCCTTCTGTGTTCTTTTGCTAAATGCTTTCTAACCTCTTGATGTCTCTTTTGAAAGGTGGGGACCCAAACTGTATGCATTGTTCCAGATGCGCTCTTGCCAAAACAGCATAAAGCAAATGTAACAGTTAAGAAGAAGGCTCCCTCCCTCACCAGGTAAGTACAACTGGCAGCTGTGGCTAGGCCAGCCCACCTTCTCATTAGACCTGCCATACCTCTCCGCTAGTGGGACCCCATAAAATCCGAACTGTTAATCCACAGCCCAGAGCCTTATTCTGGCCTAGTGAATTCTCAGTCAAAGGGTCTGACCCAGAGCATCCCCTACCCATTACAGCGTCTAGTTTCTCTCCCTCCAGGTTCTTTCTTGCTTTTTTACATCTCTTGGGCTCTTTGCTAGTCAAGAACATCTTCCTCTAATTTAAATTTTGAGGTCAGATAGTTTATGAAATTGAGATTTTACCTGTAGTCTTGGTGAACTGATTGGACATGCTACTTTAGTCTGTTCTTTTACCTTTGTGAAAGAACCTTCTTGATGTAGAGTGAATATTATAGTGCAAAAGCTCACATGTGTGACACTTGTGTGCTGCCGTTAGGTTTTATTCTTATTTTTTAAAAATACTCAGATATACTTAAAAATGAGGTGCCATACAAATATATTGAATAGAAGGATTCCATGATTGGTTAATTATGCATTGATCTCAATTTGGAAATATTTTAAAATCATTGATAAACATGATTCTCATGATAACAGGTTGTTTTAAAATTCCTTAATTTTGTTGGCAGAGACTGTTTTTTCCTATCCCCTTTCTAAATAAAACCACAGCAGTGCAGTTTATCTTACAGATCTTGAATGGTTCATTGGAGTTCCCCCAATTTGCTGATTAAGCCTGCAAAAGTTCTATAAACCTAACTCTAGTTCTATGTGACTATAGTTGAGATAATACCTGAGATGTGGGATAAATGTCCGTCGTAACAATATTATTTTTAAGTTTTTTTCGTGAGACATATAAAAATGGTCATATATGTTCAGTTTGGGTGGGGAATTTTTAGAAATGATTTGCTTCTTTGGCCTCGAATTTTGGATTGCTCTGAAATGAGTTTAAAGTCATGCAAGAATTTCTGACATTCCACGACATCACCAAAACACTTCATTGTTTTAAACCCACTTGAAAGGCTTGTGACACATCCATCACCATTCTTTCTCACTTGATTTGAAAGGGGTGGAGCATTGTGAATTTATGTAATCCTGTTAGACTTATTCCTGATATTTAAGCTAAAATCCTTGGTTAAAACGTGTTCTTAGAATTCCATATATTGCCATAAACGATATTCTTCTTAGCTTTAAACTACTTCTTCCAATGCAGGAATTTATGTAACTCTTTCCATTTTGTTTGCCAATTGGTAAAATTCCCCAAATTAAAACTTGCCTGATATTTGGCAGTTTTCCTCATTGATTTTTATCTGTTAATTTTGCTTTTTTAGAGCAAGGCTTTGAGTGAGTTTGACTCTTGCTACTGTCATCAGAAGTAGAAAAATGAATTTCCTGCATGACTCACTAGAAAAGTCAAGATCAAATGACAGAGATTTTGAATCATCCAGAGATTAACTTATTAAAGGATCAAGGGAACTGGCAATTGCCACATCCTTCAGCTTGAAATGTCACAGAGCTGGCAGCCTTGGAAGAACTGCTGGCCCCCTCCAAAGCTGATTATAATGTTATTGACCCAAGAAAGAGCACAAGGACTTCCGAGTGGTTTTGCAATTCTTTTCCTATAGTCTTTAGGGTTTTTGCATCGAACTCTCATTTAGTCTTCCTTTGGCTTCTGGGATTGTCGTGGTGAGGAATTTGAGGTGACATTTATAGCCATGGACAAGCTGTAGCTGGCTGGTTTCTTCAGGGATAGAATGCCCTACAGCCTCAGGTACAGGCCGTATCCAAATTACTAATCAGCCCCAACGCCTCTGATGGTCGGACCCACACACTTCTTGCTTTCAACCTTCAGGCCTGCTCTTTCTTTGAGGGACTAGGCTGATTTTAGCTTAGGAGGCCATGTTAGACCTGATCCGAAGACCCTCTTTCCTAGACCCCTGGGCTGGGAAGTGGCCCGAGGTGGGAAAGACGGAACTGGTGTAAATACAGTGAGTTCATATGACTCTTGGGCACACATGTCCCATAGGCTGCTCAGCGACTTCTCTTGTGATTCATGTCACAAAGGTTTATAAGACCATGACCTGAAAGGGAGTGTGTTTACATCATATCTACATCATAATTCTGGATCGGAACATTGCGAGGTCTGCTGTGTTCGATTCCCTTTGAGACCAAACATAATTCTAGCTGGGCTGAGCTCAGGGTATTGTCCATGGAATCACTTTTGTTTTGCTGTGATCCGTATGTCATGACATTTCTTCAGCATCCATTCCCCTTCCTAATTCAATAGTAAATTCAACCATGGCTAACAGTTATCTATGAAATGTTCCCATTTCAATCAGGGTCATCTCTATTTCAATCCTATTATAGTCACATCTGTTGCATTTTCTTCTTTCTTGCCTAACTTTCTTGTTCACTTTCTCTGTCTTCACACAGGCCCCTGGCATCTGACGTATGGCGAGCTTTAGCATAAGGACCTACCAAGACCTGCCTGATGTTCTGAACATGTATATCCTCCAAAGTCTAGAATCTCAGCTGGAACCAGATGGACACTTGTTCCCGCAACCAGGGCTCTTGCTGATGGTTCTCTCCACATCTCAGTTGATTGCTGGTTTTCTCTTTCTTGCTCTCCTGTCTCTCTCCAAACACCTCTTGGTTGCCTTTTCTAGGGACAGACCTTAGAAAGATGGGCCAGGACTTGGGATTCTGCATTGTACCCTGCAGTCCTAAGCCAGCATCCACTGCACCCCATCTTCAAGGCACCAACCCCCAAACAGATGCTTGAAGGCATCAGCTTCTGAGAGCCCACTTTTTGTCTGCATGACTAGCTTGTAAGGAGGGATATATAGAGAGAATTTCCAAGAATTTTCCACTTTTTCAAAAAATGTATGTGACTTATTTTCGGCTTTGAACGGAAAGCAGATTCATGGTGTACATCTCTGTCTACTTGTGCACATCTGTGAACTCTGGAGAAATTGATGCAACGTTCTCCTTCCTATCTGGGCTGTTTGTATAATTGTATATAAATGTAGCAATAAATATATTCTAACACCAGCCTGGTATTACTCTCCACTTGATTCTGCATCTGATAGTAGGTAGTAACTATCACATTCTCAGCTACCCTACTGACCAGTGGGGCTTGCCTTCCCCATCTCAGGTTTTCATCTTCTCTGATTTCACAAAGTGTTAGTTTGCAGTTGGCCAGTGTTTGGAGAAAGAAGGTTGAGGAGTATTGTGGCAGAGCTGGGAGTGAAGCAGCATTATTAATTCACTAGGTGGCACTATTCCTGGCTGTCTGAGGTGGCTTGCATGTCCAAGGACTGAAGCTTAGAGGACTGGGTGACTGACGGTTTGTGACATGAGTACTACCAGCTAGTTTACTAATCACTCTTACATTCTCCAAAAATTTATTATGCTGCAATTATATGGCAGGTACTTACCTGCCAGGCACAAAGGTACCCTTTTTATTTTTTATTTTTCAGAAAAACCACATAAAACATGCCAACATGATATTAAATTTTTTATCTGTCTCTGATGTTTTTCAAGGGTACTGTCTGTCTAGTTGTTTTAGAAACAGTGTCCTCTCCTAAAGGGAGACACATGAGCATATAACCTTTTGTTCGGCAGCAATACTATTTGTCTAACATCAAGGAATATTTGTTCCCAAATTGGTATCATAATTTACTTGAAATCTTTGGTTATTGGGCATTTTTTATCACTTGAAAGATAACCACATACTTTGTGTGATTTCCTATTAAATTGCTCTCTCTCAGGCCTCTCCGCCTTTATAGTGGAAGTTGGTGGAAAACCATTTGGCCATAGAACCCGGGAATGCAGTGGAGCTGGAAGTTGGGTTTCCTATGGCAGAGGTTTGCGAGCAGCACCTGAAGAGATAACTTTTTATGTATTAAAACAAGATAGACTGGAAGCCCTCGAGGAAACCATCAGGTTGAGCTCTTTGAACCACTGATCAGACAACTGATCATGCCAGGTCGGTTCTTACTTTCACCTTTTAGTAGGTTCATCAGACAACCTGAGGCTCAGGGTCCAGAGTTAAAGAAGGCACACTGCAGGCCGCTGCCTTCCACAGCAAATACCCATGTGATAGCACTTGACACACTTCCTTCACATAGATTTGTCTGGCCAAGACTGGCAATACAGGCAGAAATGATTTGAAAAGATACATGACAAATTATCAGTGGCTTCTTGTTATAGTGTGGTATAAGATAAGCTTAGTTATAGATAACACTATACAAGCAACAGTTCCTAAGCTTGTTTATGGAGCTGTGGAGGATTGAGGGTTTTCAGCCTGCGGGTGTTAAACCTGGACGTGCGTTGTGGGTTTGCCACTAATTAGTAGTTAGAACTTACACATATCACTGCAACCCTCTGATTTGTCTGCTGGAAAATGAGGTGTTTGGACTAAATGGTTTCTAAGATCTTTTTTGTTCTTTGAATCTCTCCCCCTTTGGGAAAGGGAAAGGAGTAGCAGACTTTTAATGCTAAAAAGGAAAGTCATGGGATGGCAAATATGGGCAATTGAGAGGCAGAAGAGAGTTATGAAGATCACTTATTTATTTATTTATTTATTTTTTAAAAAAACAATCCCACAGCATTTATTGTTATCTGCTAATAACATAAGGGAAATCAAAGCGATATGAATAAATGTTCATGAACAAAGTATACCTAAAAAACACAAACTCTATTGCCTTCTCAACAATTTCTCACTTCATCAGTCATTTCTAGTTGGAGACACTTTGGAGCAGAGTAATATTATCTCCTTTTAGCATGATCCAGCCCAACTGTTTTCTTGACTTTGTTTTAGAATGAATCTCTTCTGCATCATCTAATACGAGGTTCATATACTCATCAAAACCAACGATACAGCTTTCTATCCTCATATTCACTTGTTCATAAAGCCACACCTGAATCTGAGATCTATTTTGCAAGTATCTGAAGATGAGGTTGATGGGCTGCACCATCACCTTCTGCACTTTTTGGCCCTGGTCCTGGACATCACCTGGTCCAACTCCTTCTGAGGAAACAATATATTCAGCTCTCTCTCCCCTTTCGCATCTTAGCGACTGGATTTTTTCTTGGGGTCTGTTCTGCCAAGAGCGGAAAGACTGTAGTCTACACTTGCTGGGACAGGTGGGTGGGATGTTGAGACCTCGGAATAAGAAGCCACTTTTCTTCACGAACCGCCCACCCAGCCACGGGGCAGCGCTGTGAAGAGTGCCCCCTGGCCCTTGTAAACTGTTGGACTTCAGTCCTGATCTAGGAGGCAGAGCTGACAGGGGTGCAGCAACCCAAAAGGGAAGAAAGCTGATCACTTCCGGTCAGTAATAATCCACACTCACACTCAAACACGGTGGCGGACAGTTCCCTCCTTCGGCACAGATACAACACAGGCACAACACTCCTGCCCTCTTGGCCAGCCTGCATCCCCTTCTGGGCAGATGGGATGAATTATTTTACCGGTGAGTTTGGAAAAGAGCTGTGTACCAGTCCTTCCTCCTCTTATTCTGTTGAGAGCTGGCTGTCTACAGGAAACAGAGATTTATGGTCTGCTACTTCATAGCCTAGCAGGACCGGGCTCCCACAGGAAGGGTAAGTCCACCTAATTTGGGGTTCAATATTAGGAAATCAGTTGCCACAGGTATAAGCTGCACTCTCCAGTACTTGCTTTGTCAGTGATCAAGATGATCTTGACCTTCACCTGCTTATTTTTTGGCTTCAATTCCCAACTGATTTAGCACAGTGGTTCTCACTTTAATGTGCATCAGAATCGCCTGGAGGATCTGTTAAAGCATTGATGTCGATGTCGGTTGGGCTCCACTCCCACAGTTTCTGATTCACAGGTCAGGGATAGGGCTCAAGAATGTGCATCTCTAACATGTTGCCAGCTGAAGCTGTGGGCTGTGGCTGCTGAACTGGGGACCACAGTGACAGCCTGAGGGAGCATTTGGCTGAGGGAAGGAGTTCTATTTCTTGGTCCCCTCACACTCTGGAACTGAATGTTCTCGGGGCTGAGTCAGCCTGGCGTCCTTCAGAAAACCGGAGCCGGCAGGCAGTTTTCGGTCAGCATGAGTAAGTAACTCTTACAAATCAATATCCTCTTCTAGCCCACGGCCTTGGGAAGAAACAAATGGTTATGGATTATACTCATTTCTGTTCTAAGTGGAACAGCAGCAGAATCAATGCCAGCCATAAATCAGCCCTGAAATGCCAGTTTAAACATAGAATCCAAGAGATGTGTGCAGTTCTCCTTTGGTAAAACCTTGTAGAACATTGTGCACAAATAAACATTTCACTGAGGCTTTTCAATAATGATGAAACTAGTGCATTTTAAAAGCCTTTAACTGAAATATAAAATACAAACATTTACAAATAAGTCGACAGCGTGAAGAATCTTCACAATCTGTACCAGTGGAATCAGCGCTAGACCAGAAAGAGAACTTTATCCCCGCAAAGTTGCCCTGTTTTTTTTCTCAGTTCCCGATGCTCCCTCCCTCTCAGGGTAAGTGGATCTTGAATAGTAACAGGGGAGGTATGTTTTACTGTTTGCTACATTACATAAATGTAGCCATTCAGCACGTACTCTCTAGAGTCTGCTTTCTTTTACGCAACAAACTCCTGAATTCTTAAAAATCGCTCTCACCCAGTCTGCCTCGTTGCCCGCTCCACTCAGGCCCACCTCTCAGGCCTCTGTTCAGGAGCTGCGCCCCGCCTGCTGCAGAACCACAGAGACTGGTGAACCCCGCAGGCGCTTCCAGCACCTCACCCAGGAGCAACACTGGTCTCTTCTCATATTACTTTGGTCAGAAGTAGTCACAGGGCCACTCTTAGCCACATGGCGCCTGGGGAGGTAGGAGGATATTTGGTGAACATCACTGTCTCTGCTGCACCAACTCTTTCTTAAGGCCAGAATATGTCCTTCTTTGCCCTTTGCCTCAAGTACAGCAGACAGCAAGGGCAGGGGCCGAACACCTCTCTGCACACAGGCCCACGCTGACCTCAGGCCGCCTCTGAGGGGCCCTGGAGGCCTGGGAGTGTGTGCAAACAGATCTCTTGCACCCTGAACCTCACGTATTTCTTTAGCATTGCTTTTTTTTTTTTTTTTTTTCGTTTGGTGGTTGATCCAAGCAAGGTGAAGTCCACCCAAGTTTGAGTGAGTCATTGCTCTTCCTTGTTCTCACAGTGATCAGGCCTCTGTGGTCTGAAAATGAGACTGTTCTGATTCCAACTCACTTTCTGCTGTGTGACTTTAGGCAAGTTTTTTAACTTCTCAACTTTAATTTCTACCGGCAAAATAATGGATCTCTCTAATTTATATTAATTTTTTTCCTCCAACAAATAAAGTCTGTTGGACTTTATGGTAAAACCAAAAAGGAATCCATTTTCTGTTCCTTTTGTCTTAACTTAATGCAGTAATGTTACTCAGGGGTCCTGTTATCCTGTTAGCCTGTTCACTTAGCCCTGGTGGACTCGTGCCAAAAAGTGTCTTAAGGGTAGAAATGAAGAGACTTGGTACAAGTTCTGAAAAATAGGGTTACCTGAGGGAATACTATTATTTTATTCATTCATTCAAAAACCATTCAGTGCCACCCACTGTATGCTGGGCTGGAAGGCATCCTGCCCTCCTCCTGCTTTCCCATGTCCCACTTCCCTTAGGGCCAGGGCCAGGCCTGGGTGGCACTCGTCAGTCTTCACTCACTGATAATTCAAGGGAGAACGTGAGGCTGATAATTCATGGTAATATTGGGAATTGCAACTTTTTCCTCCGAGAAAGCTGCTCATGCAGCAAGTCCAGAGGCTGTGTTTCTACCTTCTCTGTGCTCTGGCCTGGTCCTGAGGCCAGCCAGGGAGGTCAAGGCAGGCTTCGAGAGGGATAAGGAGGGCTCTAGACTATACGGATGGCCATATGACAGAGCGCTTATATCCAAATCAAGAGTTGACTCCTGGGTGTGCCCTGGGCCTGGGTCTGAAGTGACTAATGATGTCTGGGGGCGAGAGCTGCCCTTTTCTCCAGGCTGCTCCTGGGGTGGTGCAGCTGATTTAGAATGTCTCTGCCCTAGCAAATTTCACCCTGGTGTGTGTGGTGTAACTGGCTCTTAGATGTCTCCCTTGCCTTGCTCTGTTGGGAGGTGATAGCTCAGCTCTGGACCGCACAGCCCAGGTCCTGACTCTGTCCATTGCCAGCTCTGAGAACACCCTTCAGATCCACCCAACATAACACGAGGGCACAGGGGCCATGGCCCTATTCCTAGCCAAGCCCCAAGGCTCCACCACCCAAATTCCTCTAGGCCCTGACCTTCTGCCCACCCAACAGGGGGCAGTGGGAGATACTGGGAAGGGGCCAACCTCAAGCAGCTCCTGACCTTGGAGGAGGATGAGGACACACAGTCCTGAGCCACAGGGTGTGGAGTAGCCTGGGTCCCGCCACCGCCCAAGCTGTGTTCACTCTTGCAGATCCAGAGACATTCCAAGGAGATGCCTGGAATGGGGCAATAAAGGAACTTTGTCTATTTGTTCACCATATATGTACTGAGCACATAGAATGATGAACTGAAGACAAGGTAAATCTACATACTTGGCCTCAAATTTTGCAACTGAGTAGCTTTCATCCAGAGTGTGAAGAGAGGCCTAAAGTATAAAGTGTGTCATAACAGAGTCCGTAAATCCTTTGGAGAGTTTTCAGCAGGGGAGTGACTGACCTTCTTTATAATTTTAAGAGAATATTCTGGTTGCTCTGTGGAGAGTGGATTTGAGGGATAAGCGTGGAATTGAGAAGATGAGGCCTTAATGTTCTCGAGAGAACACATAGGCCAAAGCAGTAACAGGAATGGACATTTGCTGGGCAGCTCTGGGCCAGGCGCAGTGCTTAGAGTGTGGTTTTACATGTCATAGATGGCCATGTGGCAAAACCCTTGTCCAGCATCACTCTTATCTGAGCTGGGTTTGATTCAATTTCAGAAGTGTGTCCCCAGTGGGCTTCTCTTTACCCACTGAGTCAGTCTGCTTTACATTGTCATGGGGAAGGGCAATCACAGGAGTCTCCCCAAGTCCGAGCAGTGGGGTGGGCTGGAGAGATGAATGTTAGAGCTATTAAGAGGGCCGAATGGAGGGCTTGGGGAACTGTGCGTGCGTGCGTGCTGTGGGGCAAGGAGAAAGGGCTCAGGTCTCTGTCTTGCACTTAGAATGCCCTGGGCTTCAATGCTGGACATTTTACACACATGTCTTCTTA
>NW_011888891.1:5151276-5153483 GCF_000151845.1 Pteropus vampyrus
TATTCTTTAACTATTCTGTCTCTCACAGAGCTCTCCTGGGGAACTGGGAAGGGAATCTATTCCACCACCTAATTAAACTTCTATTTCTAATCTCATGCTGCATTTGTGCAAATAGAAAGCATGGGAAACGCAAATGGCAGCTGCTTCACATAAGAGGTGTTGTGTTTGCTGTGGGCATTGTCAAGAGTCTGAAAGCTAAGAGGAGCTTCTCGAAAGACACTGGAGAAGGGCTCTGTGCATGGCTGGAGACAGGAGAAGTGACTGCTGCCTCTGCTCTCTAGGCCTACAAAGAATGCTAGGGAGTGCTAGGGAGTGCCGACAGGAGTCCAGACTCTAAAATAATCTCTTTCCTGCACAAAACCGACCGGTCTTGCTTATCAGAGTCTGCAGGAAGTGGGTTTTCCTGAGGCCCTGAGTACTGAGCCCTGGGTCAAGGCCATCATCACAAGCCTCAGGACACGTAGAGTGCTGGGTAATCTCACCAGTACAGTGACCACGAAAGCAGAGCATTGAAGGTGTGCAGGTCTACTGAAGTAGAGAAACGAAAGTTCTAATTCATATTTTTCCTAGTCTTTCTCTGCCTCCCCCTGCCCAGTACTCATAGCATGTCTTAGAATGTGCAGTTTCAGCATCACTGGTGTCCATTCCTTAGACCTAAATTTTTATAGAACAACCCATAGCAGGAGGATCATGGCCCGTTCCCAATGTTGTGGCACAGTAAAAAGGAACAAAAAGGATTTTGGAAGCATGTAGAGAGGCATTTGCCCTTGAGTTTTAACATTTTCTCATTTCTAAAATAGGGATAAAGCCTGATTTGTAAGATTTTAGTTTTAACTTATCTACAGTTCTGGACCCTCAAAATGTGAGTGGTCTCAGCAGCCCTGTCTCTCCAACTTTGAGAGCAGCAGTTATAAACTAGAAGGAAATGCTCAAAGTGAAAGACAATCACCCAATATCATCTGACGTCTCCCCAGAAATGTGCATTGTCCATCTGAGGCCACAGAACTCCTATTGCTCTGTCCGGGTTGGCTCTGGAGGTTCCTTCAGTGAGAACATTTTCTTTCACTCAGGTCAGGGGGAAGGGATGCAGACAGGTTTGCTGAGCGTCGCCTTCGGGAATAAAAGCAGAGCTCAGAGGGGTCAGTAACGCAGTCCGTGAACTACTGAGCTGTGAGTTTCTAGAAGATTTACCCTATGTTTTGTTATCATTGTTTTTATTATTGCATTTATTTCCCTATTATGAAATATAGAAATCCCTTAAGCCAAGAAGGGCCTAACAACAGGAAATGGGGTACCAAGATCTCTTTTATTAAAAAAATTATTTTTATTATTAATGATGTTTCAGATGTACAACATAGTGAGTCAACAATTATATATACCTTATACGATAACCACAATAAGTTTAGTACCCATCTGTCACTGTATATAGTTATTATGCTATTATTGACTATATTCATTCTGCTATACTTACATTCCCGTGACTTATAATGGAAAAGTTTGAACTTCTTAATCCCATCACCTTTTCTGTCTGTCCCTTCACCCCTCTCCCCTCTGGTAACTATCAGTTGTTCTCTGTATCTATGAATTTGTTTCTGTTTGTTTTGTTCGTTCATTTGTTTTTTAAATTCCATATTTAAAGAAAATTATATAGTATTTGTCTTTCTCTGTTTGACTTATTTCACTTAACATAATACTCTAGGTCCATCCATTTTATGCAAATGGCAAGATTTTATTTTACTTAGGCCATGTTAAAACAGTAAACTGGCAAGAAGTTAATTTTAAAAAGGAAACTTTCTCAATTTTACTATATTTTAACAAGTAAAATGATGGCTCTAGTTGTCAATTTTTACTTTAAAAATAAAACATCTAAGATGTTTATCACATGGGTTATATGCCTTTTCAGGAACTGTTCAGAAATATAATTATGTTGCTGGAAAGAAACCATTTGAGTTCTAAGATTAAAATGAGATATTAAAATAAGATTATTCCTCACAGTCACATTTATTACTTTCATCCTACCAAGTAATTATTATAGCAAAAACTGGGGGGAGGGAATCATTTGCATAAAATATTCCACAATAATAAATCCCATTATAAGTAGATGAACAGGTATAATATCTCCCCCAGAGCATCACAAATTCAAATAAGACTGCCAGTTTCAGCCATGTTTTGGTTCTTAATGTGAGTAAATGGTCATAATTAATAAA
>NW_011888891.1:5157393-5157793 GCF_000151845.1 Pteropus vampyrus
CATCCCCGGAATACAACCCACTTGATCATGGTATATGATCTTTTTAATGTATTGCTGAATCCTATTTGCTAATATTTTGCTGAGGATTTTTATATCTATGTCTATTAGGAATATTGACTTGTAACTTTCTTTTTTTTTTGTAGTGTCTTTCTTTGGTTTTGGTACCAGAGTAATGATGGTTTTCTGAAATGAGTTTGGAAACTTTCCTTTCTCTTCAATTTTTTTGGAATAGTTTGAGAAGGATAGCTATTAATTCTTCTTTGAATGTTTGGTAGAATTTACCTGTGAAGCCATCTGGTCTTTGGCTTTTATTTATTGGGAGTTGTTTGATTACTGATTCAATTTTGTTTCTAGTAATTGGTCTGTTCAGATTTTCTGTTTCTTTCAGATTCTTGAAAGA
>NW_011888891.1:5157843-5217472 GCF_000151845.1 Pteropus vampyrus
CTTTTATTTATTGGGAGTTGTTTGATTACTGATTCAATTTTGTTTCTAGTAATTGGTCTGTTCAGATTTTCTGTTTCTTTCAGATTCTTGAAAGAGTATGTGTTTCTAGGAATTTACCCACTTTTTTTCTAGGTTGTCCAATTTGTTGGCATATAATTATTCATAATATTCTCTTAAAATTCTTTGTATTTCTGTGGTGTCAGATGTCACTTCTCTTTCATTTCTGATTTTATTTGGGCCCTCTTTTTTTTTCTCGATGAATTTGGCTAAAAGTTTATCAATTTTGTTTTTCTTTTTAAAGAACTAGCTCTTAGTTTTTGTTGATCTTTTTTACTGTTTTTTTTTTAGTCTGTTTCATTTATTTATGCTCTCATCTTTATGATTTTCTTCCTTCTACTTGCTTTGGGATTTGTTCTTCTTTTCCTAGTTCTATAGGTATAAAATTAATTGTTTGAGTTTTTCTTGTTTCTTGAGGTAGGGCTGCATGGTTATGGATTTCTCTCAGTGATTTTGGATAATTATTTCCATTTTCATTTGTCTTGATATTTTTTGATTTCCTCCTTGATTTCTTTGTTAACTCATTGATTGCTTAGTAGCATGTTGTTTAGCTTCCATGTGTTTGTTTTTACCAGTTTTCTTCTTGTAACTGATACCTAGTTTTATATCATTGTGATCAGAGAAGATGCTTGATATTATTTCAGTTTTCTTAAATTTACTGAGACTTGTTTTGAGGTCTAACATGTGGTTTATCCTGAAAAATGTTACATGTGCACTTGAAAAGAATGTATGTTCTGCTGTTTTAGGGCCAGATGTTCTGTAAATATCATATTAAGTTCATCTGACCTAATGTGTAAATGCCATTGTTTCCTTGTTGAAATTATCTGGATGATTTTTCCATTGATGTAAGAGGAGTGTTAAAGTTCCCTAGTAACATTATGTTACTGTCTATCTCTCCTTTTATGTCTGTTAATATTTGCTTTATGCATTTAGGTGTCCCTACGCTGGGTACATAAATATTTACAGGTGTTATATCTTCTTGTTGGATTAATCCCCTTATAATTATGTAATGTCCTCTTTGTTTTTTGTTACAGTCTTTGTTTTAAAATTCATTTTCTCTGACGTAAGTATTGCTACCCAATATTTCATTTCCATTTGCATAAATTATCTTCTTCCATCTTTTCACCTTTGTTCTGTGTCTTTCGATCTGAAGTGAGTCTCCTGTAGGCAGCATAGCACAGATTTTTTTTTTTTTTTATCCATTCAGCCACCCTATGTCCTTTGATTGCAACATTTCGTCCATTTTACACTTAAATTACGGACAGTTATGTACTTACTGCCATTTTATTGTTTTCTGGTTGTTTTTGTAGTTCTGTTCCTTTTCTTGCTCTTTTTTTCTTGTACATTGAGGACTCTAGTGATTTGTTTAGGTTCCCTTCATTTTTTGTGCACCTATTATAGGTTTTTGGTTTGTAGTTACCGTGAGATTCCTACATAACAAGTGGCTTACAGTGGTCTTTTTTAACTTGATGGTTGCTTAAATTTGAACACATTTTAAAAGCACTACATGTTTTACTCACCCTCCATTTGTTTTCGACATCATCTTTTACTTCTTTTGTGTGTATGTGTACATGTGCATCCCTTAATTCATCACTGTAGTTACACATGCTCTTATTACTTTTGTCTTTTAACCTTGATTAACTTTATAATTGGTTGATCCACTATATTTATGAAATGTTTGCCTTTATCAGTGAGATTTCCCCCCAGGTTTTATTTTTAGTTTAGGCCTTTTCTTTCCAACTTAAAGAAGGCCCTTTAACATTTCTTATAATGCCAGTTTAGTGGTGATACACTTTATTTTAGCTTTTGCTTCTCTGGGAAACTTTCTCCTTCAATTTTGAATTCTGAATTGAGTTTTGCTGGGTATTCTTGGTGGTAGGCTTTTCCCTTTTACGTTTGAATATATTGTGCCATTGCCTTCTAGCCCGCAATGTTTCTGCTGAAAAATCAGTTTATAGTCTTATGGGGGAATCCCTTGTATGAAACTAGCTGCTTTTCTCTGGGCTCAGGCCATGGGGAATCCCAGAGGCAAGCTGTGCCAAAGCTCAGTGCTATAGCTAAAGAGAGAGTGCTCTGTGGGAATTCCCACGGACAAACTGCACCAGGGTGGCAGCTGTGGCTAGAGTGAGTGTGAGCCTTGGGGAGTCCCAGGGGCAAGCAGTATTGGGGCCACCTTGGCAGGCCAGCTGGAAGCTGAAACTGGAGAAGGCTGAGGGGAGACTGAGGGATAAGCTGCTCTAGGGCCCAGAGCTGTGACTGGAGAGGGCAAGGGCTGTGAAGAGTCCTGGGGCCAAGCCTTGGAACTGGTGTGGGCCTCGAGGGTGCTGGGATGGCCTTGGTTGGTGGTTAGAGTACCTGGATTGTGCTCCTGCCCGTGATCAAGGTGCTCTCTGGTGCTCTCTCCAACATTGGAGAGAGGTCCCACAGTTTCCCTCCTGTTTGTCAGGTGCCCTAGGGTTAGTAAATGGGTCTCTCTCCTGTGTAGTCTAGTTGCCCTTTAAACCACTGAGTTTTCACTGTGCTCCAGGACGGGCTGGTCTGTGTGTGAACCCTTCAGTGATACCTCCATACTGCAGGTTGGTGTACTGGGAGTGAAGTTCCCATGATACCATGTCTCTCCCTCCTACGCATTTTTGTGTTCTCTCTCAGAAGCTGTTTAGTTAGCCCTCAGTTCAAGAACTCTTTAAAATTTAAAATGTCACTCCTGCAATAGACCTTACCATTGAATATATTACACTTACACTGATTGTTAGAACTGAAACTTTTCAATAACATTCCTGTAGGATAGGAAGAATCTAATAACATCTGAAAACGACTGTATTTAAATACCTAACATTTACATAACATCTGTCTTTTATTAAACACACACTAAGGATCTGTCTGTTCAAAGGGTTTAACTTATTGTCTTAACAACCCTAGGAGATGAGGCAGTTATTACCTCCATTTGGTAACTTGCCCACCTCTAGCTATAGGATGTGTGCAGAGGGATTCAGCCTCCAGAGGCTGATGGTTGCACATAGAAAGGAATTCATTTTTTAGGTTACTTTAAAAATCTTAAAACCTTTAAAATGTTGGAAGATTTAAAAAAATCCTTTAAAAAGTCTTTAAAAACCTCAATGAATATCATTAGCCCTAAAAGAGCATCTGAGGCTGAGGCACAAATGTTAGTAAGCTCATAGGTTTAACAAAGAGGCCCAACAATAGGTATTTTGTTTTGAATACATTCATTGTTATAGTTGCTTTTTACACCTCTTCCTTTCCAAGACATTACTTGATTCATCAATGTGTATGAATCCTTTCTCATTAGACAAAGGGACTAGGTGGGTGGAAGGTGGACGAAGGGATAAACTACTAGCTCTAGTGGACACTGTAGTTTAATACACTATGCTCCTAGATTCTCAGCTCAGCCTCTCACCTAATACTTGGGATATGCTGAGTTCTCTGTTAACTACAGCTGAACATCAATAATCAAATCTGCTATGGAGCGGAAATAAATTACTAAATCTGTAAGATCCCAGGTAAACAGCTTGGGGGGGCGGGGAATACTGACAATGGCAAATAGCAATTTTAGGGAGAAAATAACAAGGAAAGCAAATATCTGAAAAGTAATGGAGGGTAGTAATCTGCTACCTGAAATAAAAGTTTCTTATGTACTGACACTGAGTGCGAGTATGTTAAATCATGAAGATCAGAACATCTTGTAATTGTGACCATATCTGAAAGAATATTTTCAATTCCTAGAAGGTCATAAAAGAAGGGAAGTGAACCTACTTAGGGGAGGCATTAGTAAGATACTAAGCTTGATTCATGCAAAGACAGAGGCAGAAAACTAGAAAGATCTATACAATAGAGACCTCATCAGCTTACAGGAGGGGACATAGAAACCTCCAGATAAAGCCAGAAACAGAGTAGGTATTAACCTAATACTGATAGAAAATTAGAACAATAAGGTATGAATAGTTGTCTTCATCATTTAATTTTGTTTCATATGAGTTAACTGTGGCTCTAATACTGATACTGAATGCATGCTTTTCCTATAGAAGATTCACGTTATTAACCATAGACTGCAGGTGAGCCGTGGGACTAGAGAAGGATGCTTTTACTTATTTAGCATCTGTGCTGCTGCGTGAGGTCCATTTCTTTATGAAACAAAAACAAACCACCATAAAAAAATGAATTTTTTAATTTTTTTTTTCAGTGGCAGAATCACATAGCTGTTTTGATATGATTTCCAGTTGGTCTAAAATACTGCTTTTTGGAGTTGTAAAACTTCCATTACAGAAACACACAGAACAGACAGTGGATAAACAGAATCACAACGGTTTATCGGATGGTTGTTCTAAACATATTCTTTGCCTTATTTTCCTATAAGAAAAGTCTGAAAGATCAAATTGGAAATTCTATCAAGATACAACCATAGTGGGAGAGGAAAAAAACCTAAAAGGAAAAGATAAAATCAGTAATCTGGTTCACTTGCAATGCTATGTCTGTGTCTGCAGAAATTTGCATGTTTGTGGGTATTTTGTGTCAGCTAGGAAATTAATAATTTCAAAAAATCTAAGGAAAACTGAAACATATTTTTTATAAAAGCAAACCATTGCTCTTCAATGTCTTTTTCCCTTGAGACATAAGCTGCTTTAAGAAAGGGGTCAAAAGCGTTAATGAACAACCACCATTTGTTATTTATCTGAAATAGCATCTGGACAGAAAATTGGCAAATTTGGTACATGGTTTAGAAAGTGAAACTTTATAAATTTATCAAACTAAATTAAAATATTCAGACATTTCTTTTTACTGCCAAATGGTCAAAACTTTAAATTGTTTTTAAATCTGAAAGACTTAGGACCTTAGAGAAAAAGCCACTAACACAAGCAGTATTATTGTTAACAGAAGTAAAAAAGCAGGTTAACAGATGGCATTAAAGGAAAAAAATAAGTAACCAGGAACTGTTAAAAGCTAGAGTTGTATTCTGATTTTAAGAGAAAGGCTAACTACTTAAGTGAATGTAATGTTCAAAACTAATGGAAATGATGTTATCGATGTAACAATCTGTAAAGCACTGTGAATGAACATGCTCAGCAGTGTTTACTTCCAATGAATTTAAAACTACACATGATCTGTTAAAAATAGCATTCACCAAGGACAGTCCTAAGGTGCTTAAAAAAAAAAAAATCTATACTAAAGATTTGGACAGCGAAAGCAGGGATACACATTGTTTCCTATAGAGTCATCGATACAGCAAAGACACTCATATTATAGCTACGATTACACTAGTCACAATTTTTAACCTTACAGAATAAAGCTACAGTATGTGAAATTACAATATATTTATCTTCTTTAAAACCATTTTTAAAGAAGGGCAGATTTGTCATTTTTATACAAGTCAAAAACCGGCAGAAAAATGTAACTGATAAAAACAGTCTTTAAAATATTTTGTGTCTAATTATATGCTAATTTTCAGAACCCAACAGAATTTTTGGTCCATGAGGCCCTTAAGAAACAAAGGTAGGTAGGGAATTCCCATTTATCAATAAAGATACAAAGTTCATTAAAAAATTTCAATACTTATTACAACATTTTTACAGAATTTTTGGTAGTTAAATGTAAGAAATCTCTCAAATAATGGGTGTGAGCAGGTAAAAACATAAGTGAATTAAGATGCTTTAATATGACTATCTCACAATCTTTTGAAGGCAATAAAAGGTTTTAATGTCAACTGAAATATAATTATTTCTTATATTAACAGATCAGGATTTAATGCTTAATGTGTCTGTTTTTCTCCCTCTAGGACAGGGATTAGCAAATTGTGGCACACAGACCAAATCTGGTCAGCTGCTAGTTTCTGTAAATAAAGTTTTACAGGCATACCGCCACACCCATTCATTTACATCCTGTCTGAGGCTGCTCTCATGCTGTGAGGGCAGAAGTGAATAGAGAACATATAAAAATTCTCAAAGCCTGAATTATTTGCTATCTGATACTTTACAGAAAAAGTCTGTCAACCCTTGCCCTAGGGGGTTTCCCAGACCAACCTAAAATAGTGCATGTTTCTCTTTTATTAACACTCTGATTGCTCTTATCCTAATGCATGTGTACTGTTCACATATTTTATACTTCATTTTATTTGTTGGTGAATGCCTAGGAAGCTCAATATCCTAGCTGAGTTCCTATGTTTAGTATATTTGGAACATAAGCATTCTCTCTGGCCATAATCTGTTTGATAGCAGGTCACCCAGGAATTCTCCAGGAGCTGAATGATAATAAAATGGAAGAGCCATACTCTTAACACAATGGCTAGAAAACTGTACAAATATCTTAGTGTAAATGCCATCCAATTGGGAAAAAGAGTTTTTCAAGACACACACACATACATAGCCAGAGCCACCCTCCCACCTATTGCAAACTAATAGCTACAACATAATCAAAGTATATTTGTTTCATAAATATATTACTGTCTATATACATATAGATACATCCATAAAAGACATGTTAAATAATTATCTGTATAATCACTACTTTAAGGTCTTTTGTATGTTTTAAAATTACACATTCTATTAAAATTATCAAAATAATTCTTTAAAAATACCAGGAATAAAACCAGTGAAGAGTTGCTTTCCACTCAAGTGGTTCTAAATCTTATCATTGGTCATTTAGACTCCAGACTTGATTGTCTACAACTCAAGGAAACATAGTTCAATTAAGGAAAAGTTAGCCATCAAAAACCTAACACCTCCCCCATTGTTAATACTTCATAACAAATATGTATGCATGTATGTATATATACAAAAATGCTCTTTTTAGTTATATTACATATTCTCATAAATGAATTTTCATAAAAACACGAAGTTCGAGTTTCTACCAGTATCAAATATTTTATACTGGTGTGCATTTCTCTCAAATGTTTAGGTCAATGAGAAACTATCAGGATATAGAGATCATAAAAAGGAGACTGAAAATTATGTATCACATGCAAGAAAGGAGGAAATACTAAGGGCCAGTATTTGGCCAGCTGGGTACTATTCCCTCTGTACTAAGACACAGAGACAATGAACCGGGTAATTACTGTGTAAAGTACAGTCAACCCTCAATTATTCAGGGGCAGAATATTCCAATCTGAATCCTTTTTCCTGGTAGTTTCGCTACTACTCACTAACACGCATCTCTCTGGTTATTTATCACCAAGTCTGGTAAAAGATATGATTAAGGTGAAAATTTTGGCTAAAATGAAGGACTGGAATTAGCTATGGATTTAACGATGGATCCTTTTACTTACGGCTTTAGATAATTACGAATTCGCTGTACCTAAGTCTGCTAAATATGATTCTTAAGCTCTGAAAGCAACACTGGTGCTTCAAAAAAAAAAAACAAAAACAAAAATTATCCTCCTGACAGAAGAACACAGCTGTATCTTAACTCACAATTATACTGAAGAACTTCAGTGTGGGTAGTTCAGAGCTATTCGCTTCAGGACAGGTGGTGGCAAGCTACAACTATTTCCCATAGTCTAAAATCCATGAAGCAATGAAAAACAGCTAAAAATATTAGAAGGTTAAAGGTGTGATATACACTTCACCTAAGATCTCATTTAAATAAATCTAGTAGTTTGGCAGAATCTTCAAATTAAAATGCTAAAATTAAGAAAATGGAAGCAAACCTATATGTACAATTTAAAAATGATTTCATACTAAAACAAACAAACAAAAAAGGCATAGACTATGACTAAAATTAAAGGTACTACACATTTGTAACCCTATTTTTGGCACTGGTTTAGCCTCTACATTTAAGCTTGTTCTACGGACAGTGACCAACAAAATCAAGGAGAACAATTTCACAAGTGAGTGGGGTTGCTCTCAGACAGACACCACTCGGAATGGTTTATGAGGCATCATTTGTATTATTTCTGGGTACAGATGAGTGCCACACTCACCTCAAAAACAACAGCAATAATTGTGTAGAACACCACTTTCCTGAATTAAGTTTGCTGAACACGGTTCAGATTATTGGATATGTCAATATGCACAATGCCTTTTAGAAGCATTTACTGTTTACCCAAATCCTACTTCATGCAACACACAGTGTTGCACAAGTAGTGAAAATGTTATCCTAGTCAAAGGTGCTTGGACATTATTTTCAGGCAGCATTTTACCTTTATTTTAAGTTCACACTAGATAAGTTTTAGGAGAAAGAAAATGTCAATAAACTTATTTAATATATTTTAATATATAAAACTAGGACAGACACTTCTATTTTCCTAAATTATTACTTTAATTTTCTACCCTATTCAAGACCTCAATTTCACTTTAAAAATTGGTATTTAAATAAGGGATAAAATGTTGCCCAAAAGTCTAATCATAGTTACACATTTGTGTTTTAACTAGATCTACAAATCAAAATAGTTCTTATAGTTAAAAAGATACAATTTGTATCAACAGTAAAAGGTACTTTCTGGTTTTTCAGGGCTTTACTTCAAACTGTAGCACATGGAATAATCAGAATAACCAGGGCATCTTGGCAGACTACAGAAACAGATCGGAACGAGTCTGTTATACTATGTAAAATTCGAAACCTGGAAGCAACAGAGAAATCGTGTCAATCGCACAACTGTCTGCCACTGATTGCAGTATCTATCTTCTAACTGACAAAAATGAATCTGCATCTAGCAAAACCCATGACTTTAAAACCAGAAATATCCCTTACTAATACTAAAACAGACTTTAGTCTGTATCTAAAACTACACTATTTGTGGCAAGAATCTGGCCTTAATAATATAACAGGCCCCTCAAAAAACTACCTCCAGGAAAATGGAAAATATACAGTATCTTACAAAAATTTTAAGTTACCATTTACAACTCCTCCATCACCATTTCCATAGTGCAGTATCGATAAATGTTGCATATCCTCAACACATAAAACCACCTCAGGCCAGCCTTGATAAATAGCAGGAAAGCTAAAGAGCATATTAAATATAAAAGTTGCATTGAGAATAATTAGATTCATTAAAAAGAGGCAAGTACTGCGAAAAGGTTATTTTATCCAGTATTGTTGTGCCCCCAAACAAAAAGACAAACACGTTAAAAATACAGGTCAATGGGAATCTAGGAATTCAATTCCATTTCTACTATCTAGAAGCACATCATAGCTGGATAACAAAGCTCTAAACTGTTAACAGTTACGGCTTTTGCCTTATTTATAAAAAAATGGAAACAATTTTTTCCATTGATTGCATCTGCTTTCCTTTAAATCAACCATATTAAATTAACTAATTACTTAACAGACAAAAAATCCAAACAAAAATAAAACAATGAAAAGTGCCATATTGTAAATTATTCTAATATATAGTGTTACCCATTTCCGTATAAACTGGTAACTGACATTTTGTTTAAAATATAAAGTCAGTGCTTTAGTATATCTTTGTTTCTATAAATAATGATTATAGCACAAAGAAGCCCACTTTCCCCAAATAAAAATAACTTAAAAAGCTGTAAAAGATTCCAATTAAGCTTGGCTTGAAAAAATAGTTTGTTAGGTCTAGTCAAATGTTCGACATTCTGAAGGTATTGTAATTGCTTGCAATTGAGAGAGAAACACCAAGTTAATAAAACATGAAATAAGGATAAAAAGTGCTGCATATAAACCCCTGATGCACCAAAGATTAATATCAAAGATCACAGATACACTTAATAAATCAAACTGGAAAAATTTCCAGCCAAGGATATAGCTTTAAAAAGGAAATGTTAAAAAAAAGTTTGAATGTAAAGCAATCCCGTGATACTTCCACTATGTGGGGCTATACATACAGATTCCATGATACAGTATTTCACATAAATGGATACTATATAACCTCCTTGCTGAGAAGGAGATCACATGTGCTATTGTAGCAAACCTCCCTCAGCATTTGAGCTGAACAAAAAACTACTAAACACCACAAAGATGCATCATCTTTCAATAACCCAGCTGTGATTTCTCCACTAAAATGGCTGCAGCTAGCTGCTGGGCATCTGTCATGTGAGGGTTCCTTTTCATGACAATTCTCACAAGGTCAGGTGGGAAGATGTTGCACAAGTTGATAAATATCTTTTCTCGGTTGTCTTGGTATCTCGGAGGATCTTGCTGCGGCAGTCCACAGTACGGTATTCGCCATGTCGGCTCCTGCTGCTCAGGAAGGCTCTGGAAGGTGAACTGCTCATAGCATGGCTGTGTAGAGTTATCAGGCAAGGAGTAAGTCTGCCGATAGCCATATGCATCGATCCCATAACTCTGCCTGTCCCAGCTTCCCAGCCCTTCCTGGCGGGAGTAAGGCTTTCTCTGTCTTGAAGGAGAACTATCGTACAGCCGAGAGTCAGAAATGCTGTCTATTCTTGTGGCCACTAAGGATCGCCCTAGGTGTGGTGCCTTAGAGTGTGCTGAACTTGGAGGAGAGGGGTAATCGCCAGGACAACTGGACCGGGCTCCCACAGCTGGGTGCTGCAGATGCATAGCCAGATGTGGAAGAGGAGGCTTATGATGGTACTTTGGTTCTTCATGACTGTAACTCTGTACTCTGGTTAAGGGGTCGTGGAAATTCTGCAGGAAGGGTTGGGAATTAAGGCGGCTGTGAGGGTGCATGTGTTGACACTTTAAATTCTCTTCTAGCTGTGGGTCAGGAGAACTGACATAGGACCGGTCATTGTACCCCACATATGAATCACTGCTCCCACAGCTCATGCTCCCTTCACTGCTGCAGTCAGAAGCTACAGAACTTATCCTATAATCTGTGTCTAAAGAGAAACGCCTTTCAGGACTTCGCGGGCCTGAGACACTCAGATTTGAATATGCATTCAACATGGAATAATATCCAATGTCGACAGGTGAGTCACATTTTGGATACTGATCATAAGGCATTGGCGTTCCATGATTTTTGGTTGCCATTATCATTGGAGGATATTGTCCCTGTGGTCTTTGATCCTGAGGTGGGAAATGAACTCCAGATGGAAGGCCATTGCTTAAAGATGTAGTGCTTTGGGGTTTTGCAGTAGAAGTGGCCGGTATACTAACCAAGGAAGGTACAGACCTGGTTTCCAATTTGTTTTTGGTGGGAAGCTTTTCCTCTAGGTCTTGGTAGACTTGAGTCCTAATGCTTGGATCCGATTGCCTCTTTGGAGCACCTCGTTTGACATCAGAAGTGCTATCAGCCTTAGTGCTGCAGGGAACACTGTTGCTTTTCACCAGTCCGCCTTCATTTGCAGTTTTAGCAGCTGTATTTCTAGACATGGCACGGAGTTCATCAGCCACTGACCGCTGAGGCTGACTGCCCCTTTCTGGATGATAATATTTGCACTTGTGTCCATAGGTACACTTCTTTCCTATGGAGAGTAAAATAATTAGGCAAAGGAGCACATCACTGGATTCTGAAAACTCAGTTTGGCACTACTACTTTAATTTGTGAAAGAAATGAAGGCAGAAATGGGAGGTATACTGAGCGTTACTCCGGTCCTTCCTTGTAAGAAATGTCACCTTTCAGTCTTCCCACTTCAGTACTATTAACAGCAGTAAGAAAGCTGGCCGAATGATTAACAATCACTTCTAGAATTTTTGGCTAATATCCTGTGTCCTCAATTCCTACCTGCTTTTTCACTCCCTGTATGATTTTATAAGTAGGTAGGACATTCTGTTTTGAAAAAAAAAAAAAAATGTATTGCTGTAATGTGATAAAACCATGCTCATCTGATGTATGTCTAGCTGTAAGAACTCTAAATTTTTATCTACCTGAAAACTAACTTCATGTAGAAGTAATTGAGTTTTTGGAACTCAGGGAAATTCAAGGAACTGCATTTGCATTGAACCAAACTAGGTAAAAATAATATTTTTTTTCATGGCTTTTAAATTTAATTATAATCAAAAGAAGGATATACCATGCCATTCAAAATTAAAAATGTTTATCTTTATTAACAAACATTTAACAACATATTGTGTTCTAAAGGCATATATTAAATACTCATAAAGAAAGTTACCGTATGGACAAGGCTGCTTTTTGTGTTCGGGAACAATAGGTTTCTTCCTCAGAAAATTATCCAGGCTTGGGCCATGTCTGCCAAGAGGGTCGTCAGGGGGCATGAACCTGTCATGGATAAAATACAAAATAATACCCAAGAAAGGAGGTTGCTAATTTAATTATAAAGACGGTGTAAAGGTTTATTTATCTAAGATATTTTTTTCTTGCAATTTTAATTCAAGTATTTTGATTCAACATTTATAGGAAAGAAAAATCAGTACATGAAACTGTCTTCTCAATGAAAACAAAATTAAAATGTTTTAAGCTGAACTCATATTTGTTCTGATTCAAATGAATTTTGAGGCTAGCATGTTCTAATTATTTCTTCCTTCTTCTGTCCTAGGATTTTGTAGGAACTTTAGAAAATGATCACAGTGACATTTTAGGAGAGTTCTGTAGACATCAATCTTGTGAAGTAGTATGAAGCAGGTGGGGAGTGAGGAGGGACGGCTGAGGGAGAAGGGAGAGGTAGGAAAAAGTGAGGGAGAAAGCTGAAACCAACCAAACACCTAGTATGTGTCAGATACTGTGCACACATTATCTCATTTCATCCTAGCATGATCTCTGATGTACTAGCTCCACTTTATAGATTAATACACATTTCTAATTTAGGCTTCGATGAATTAAGTTACTTTTATCTAAGTTCACATGGTATAGTCAAGATTCAATTATACCTAACTCCACAGTTCATCCTCTTCTCACTCAGGTGCTTCTCAGCTGAGAAAGAATTATGTCTTAAGGAAATAAACTTATTATTTTGGATTGATTGTCCAATGAAAGGAAGAATTCATGGCATGCATAATAAAAAGCAGTTGTAACTGAAGAGTTCTAGTAGTTATGCCACTGTTTGAACTTGAAAAAAAACCCAAGCATTTACCCATAAAATGTGAATAATGTATAAACTCTTAAGGGAGTGTTAAAATGGCTGAGTAATAACACTTGGCAAATATAGTGTTTCATATTAATATAAAAACACCATGGCAACATTGAAAGTTTAAAATAGAAAATAGTCACTCAATTCTGTAGTCTTAATACAATTATTTTCCACTTATGTGTTGTAGTTTAGTCATTTTTCTGTATGCATACACCATTTTACAAACACATATTTTTTGTCTTTTTAACATATTTTTCCATGTTTCTTAATAGCTTTTCATAATCAGAATTCTGAACAGCTGAACAATATTCCACTAGGAGATGTATTGCAATTTAATTGGTTTCTCTATTGTACCTTTAGTTGCCTTTAAATTCTTACAATTAAAAAAAAACAGAAATAAATATGTCTGGTCATTTTCCTTTATTATATATCCCAAGAAATGAGACTATTGGCTTAAGAGGGTATAAATATTTTTAAGGCTTCTGCTAAATCTTGCCAAACTGTATATCAGTTTTATTATATCTTTAACACCATAAGGCATGTGCAACAGTATTTTTGTCAATTAGATGGAAGAAAAAAATATATACATTGTTGATTTAGTTTGCATTTTGATTATCAACAAGTGAACTTTTTCTACATATGTGTAAATATATTCACTTCTTAGGAGACACACTTGTTTATGTCATTTATCCATTCTACTTAATCATAACTAGAGCCTTACACTGATATAACATTTTAAAAAATCATATATTTAAAATATATTTAAGTAAACTATCAATGCTCTAAGTAGATTTTTAAAGGTAGTGCACTGGGGGTCAATATGTTCAAACTTTTATTTGCATTATTTGAAGACAGAAATTCTCCCTCTGTCAGTTATTACACATTACTCAGAGTCTTAGAGACTTGCTCTGTTAGTGACCTATAGGGGATGGCAGGGGCCTGTCACTCAGAGAGGCCTCCTGAGGCATGACTGCAGTTTTTCTGACTCCCACTGAGGATTAGTGGGGAAATCAGTTGTTGGAAGTAACCTGCCTTCAGCCTGGTCAGTGGCAAAAAGAGAGGGCTTCTGTAGTTGTTGCCAGTGCTAGTTAAATTTTCAAGAAAGCAGTACTACTTATAAGTAAATGATTTTACTTACTTGTCATTGACAAATGAATACATTAATAATCGCTCATCTATGAACTTCTTCCATTCTGGTTTTTCATTAGCCAAATCCCTGTAGTTATCATTGGACACAATTATACCATCTGACTCGAAAGCCAGCTTCACGATGAACCTGTCATCGTAGCACACCACTCGCCTCCCCTGGACGCGCCGGGATGGTGTGAACACCAGGATTTTCTCCTTTTCTAACTTACGAAGAATTTCTTGATCTGCAGGGTAGAATTTCAGAAAGAAATACATACACAACACATATAGCAACTTTCATACAATGTGAACTTTTATAAGATAAACTAGATATATATAATCATTTAATTAGAGATTTTGATTTGCAGTTTGTAGATATAGTAAATGTGTAACCTCCAATATTTTTCCTTCAAGATTTTCAATAATAAAGGCTTTAAAAATAGCCAAAAAAGTGGACTTAAAAATATAAAAAGTTTAAAATTTCAAAAACTTTTAAAAGTTTAAAAAATTTAAAAGCATAAAACTTAAATATATCCTAGTAACTTCTGATTTCATTATATAAAGGTTCTGCTTGAGAGCTGGAGCCACCAGCACTACCGCTATGCATACAGCTTCTTACACAATCCTAGCACAATGCCATTCCAACAAAGCAGTTGTGTTGGACCCAGGTGTGAACAACTGATTTCCCTCCCCGCCAGTGTGTATGAGCTCTTTACTATGTGGATGTGATGGGGGGAGAGTGTGAAAAGTAGTAGAGGTAGCTGAGGTGGCAAAGCAAAACAGTCTTAAAATGCAGACGGCTCAAAGAGAAAAGTGGTGAAGTCAGGACTGCTGTTGTGGATATGGCCATTATATGTAATGTGTCCTGTCCTAGGAAACATGTGGTAACAAGGGCCAGCATTCTTGTGGGGGTTGTACTGAATGAATAAGAGATTAGAAGTGATTATGTGGCGAAAACAGCCATCGATAGAAAAAGGATAGGTACGGGGATGCTCACTTTTTCTTTGGTTGGCATAGTCTTAGAGTACTTTGTAACTCGACTTGTTTGTTGGTTTAGAGAAAAAGGTATAGGAGTTCATATTTTGATTAATGATAAAAATTCTCACCCATCCCTTCTTCCTACTTTTGCTCTTCCACTCCCTGGTCTTCCCATCATTGTACATTCTGGCACTGAGTGCCAGGTATAAGCTGACAGATGTCACCATTAAAAAAAAAAGGCTCACAACTTCTCATTGCTTATTAACTGCAGCTACTTTTTTTTTTTTTAAACTCTCTTCAGCAGACAGTTACTACATGCCTACCGCATGGTGTGTGCAATGCAAGGTGTCAGTCGCCACTCAGATTAAGAATAACCTTTCCTGAAGGAGGTCTCGGGTGCTGGATTGGACAGGTGTAAAGTAGGTAATGAGGGTTGTTATTGCCACAACAGAACTACGAGCAGAGTATGAGGCTCCAATATTGGCATATAGATTTCATGATGTTCCTGATAAATGAGTTCATTAAGACCAGGACTTTGGTTTAGAAAAGCAGCAGAGAAGTGGAAGAAATGTGAGTCTTTAGACCAGCAAATCGTGGATAAATCTCAGTTCTGCTAATTTCTATATATGGCAATCAGTCTTATTGAGCCTGTTTCTTCATGTCCTCAAGTGCAGTTCATAGGCCATGAGGAGTCAATGAGTTATTACATGTAAAAGCACCTAGCACAGTGCCTGGAAAGTTCTCAACAAAACTGTGTTCTTCAACTTAATTTTGTTTAATAAGTGTATATAGTTGTTGATCTCTTTTAA
Organism: Pteropus vampyrus; assembly: GCF_000151845.1. Classification (NCBI taxonomy): domain Eukaryota; kingdom Metazoa; phylum Chordata; class Mammalia; order Chiroptera; family Pteropodidae; genus Pteropus; species Pteropus vampyrus. Next base: position 5,173,721 of record NW_011888891.1, read on the forward strand.
AAGTCACAGAAAACCAATACATAATCAAAAGCCCAGTCTCAATACAGGATTTGTCATCTTATAGTTATTTTGTGTGTTCCCCTGATAAACATTCTGAGGGCAAGCACCATGTCTCATTTATTTTTGTATTCATCAGCACTCAGCACACCAATAGATACTCAAAAATGTCTGTGGAATGAATACATCAGCTACTTAATGATGCATATTTTAAGGTCTTACAGTTTATTTACTGTCTATGTTCATGAATAATCCACAGTTCTTTATTTGTGGGAGTGTTTACTCATATATGATATGTCTGGATCCTCCAAGTGATTGGAGGAACAAGTGTGCTGGCCTAATAGTCATCATCTTGCTTAATTTGCATTTCTTTAACAGCTAAATAATCCTAACTTAAATAAATATTGGTTCAGTAGAGCTAGTAAGTTAACCAAATCTCTAGTTCCTAGCACAGCACTTGCTTATTAAGTATTTGTTAAATCAATGGAAGACTGGCAAAAGTGCTAGTCTGAATCTATATCTGAGAACTTTCAAATATTTCTTATCTTTTTTGGTACAGTGAAAAAATACTGGACTATTAAATTTGCCAGGTATTACCTGGCTGAGGCTTTTTTGTCAAGAGAATAACTATCTTGGGGAGGAAATATCTAACCTCTGACAGTAATTGTATACAAAGTAAACTGCATACTGATGTGTTCCAGATACCTGGCATGCTGGTATTTTAAAAATTAAACTTAGCCACAACTCACATTTTCCCTTTTCTTGATCTCACATTCCGTTTGTGCTCAAGAGTCTTTCCAGTCACTTACATGTTTAAATAGTTTTTTTCCCAGTTTTTCTCTCTGATTATTAAAGTATTATAAATTCCTTGTATCAAATTAGTAAAGTAAGGAAAAGTACTAAGAAGTAGTGAGAAACAACACTCATAAAACCACAACCTAGAGGCAATTACTGTTACTATTTTAGCATATTTCCTTCTAGTAATTTCCTGTGTATATTTTTCTTTCTGATGTACATATGTATGTATGTATATGTATTTATACATACACAGTAAAATCTGCCTTTTATGTAAAAGAGCATTTCCGCAGATTATGAAAAATTCTATGTAAATATTCTAATACATATTCTATCCTATCAATATATACTAATTTACTGAACCATTATTTTAAAGAATGTATGGTTTGTTTCCATTTTTTCCTATTATAAGCAGTATTGCACTGAATATTTTGGTGGTATAAATTTTTACCTGTACCTCTGCTTATTTTCTGGAGAATTATTCCTAGAAGGGGAAGTGGTAGATCCCAGAGTATAAACATTTTAAGTTCAAACTTTTCCAGAGAGGTTGTAACGATTTAGGTTTCCACAGCACCGCAGTGGTAACTCCCTCAGAGCTGAGTATTATCAGTTTTTTATCTCTGCTAATCTGATGGGTGAAAAATAATGTTTGTTTAAATTTACATTTCTTTAGTTACTAATGAAGTTGAACATTTTTGTTTGGTCTTATTTGGCACCTGCATTCTTCCGTGACTGCTCTATTCTTACCATGTTACTATTTATATACTGCGGAGAACTTTGTGTTGGACCAGTGTGTATGAGCTCTTTACTATGTTAAGGATATGGACTCTTTGTTTATCTGTTACATTTTTTCTTAGGCAAATAAAAATACTTCTCATTTTTAAGAAAGTTTCTCCAAATACAGAAGTTTACATTTTGATGCAATAAAAATCACCACCTGGAATTTACTGTTATATAGTGTAAGATAAGGATCTAAATATGTATATTTTTTCCAAAGAGTTATCCAATGTCTTGGTACTACTGGCTGAATTTTGCCTGCCTCTCCTACTTTATAGTTTCTATAGGCTAGGGTCTGATTCCATGGCTCTGGACTCCACTATAAATAAGTTGCCTATCTATTCTTATGCTAGCTTAATGATTTAATGATTATAGATAGAAATAGTTTTAAATTAACTTTCCCTTCAGGTAGGTAGTCTCTCCATTTGTTTGTGATTTGAATTATTAATGTTTTTTTCACACAGGTTCCTCAGGTTTTGTTAACGTTGAAGGTGGAGAGAGGGTGAAAAGGGCTGGATGCTGACTGAGAATCATTTAACTTGAGCAAAATGTTCAGCACCCAATAATTAATAGTTACAGAGAACATCTTTGCCTGAAACTCATACATTTAGAAATTACACAGTAATGCAAAATAAAGATACTTTATTGGGATCGAGTCATTTCCTTCTATTTGACACCAGACGACATATCCCGAGTCTCACAGATATTTTTTGACCTGCAGTCACTATAATTTGATTGTCACCTAGCCTAAATTCTTATAGGAGATGAGAGAATTGGGGTCCAAAGAGATTCGATGTGTTGCTTAAAGTCCTATGGCTAGTAAATTGCAAAGCCTGGATTTGAATCTAGGTCTCCTGATTTCCAGTATGTCTGCAAAGGTCAGAATTCTACAAATTTGAAGTGAAAAGTATTCAAATTAAAAAATAAAAACTGGCATATGTAGCAAGGATTATTGTTTAGTTAACATAAACAGATAGTTTTTAAACTTGAAAATAAATTTAAGGTCCCACCCAAGACAACGCGGCAGTCACAAAGACTGAGTAAACAAAAACAAATTAACATATTGTTGAATAAAATACCTGACAGTGCCAGAGACCTGCATAGGTATAAATGGACGCTAAGAACAAACAACTAACAGGATTTACCTGTAATGAGAGCATCAGGGCGGGACTGCTCTTTTCTCCACGCAGGAACAAAAACTGTAACATCTCTGTGGCCTCTTTCCAAAAACCAATCCACTGCCAATTTTATTCCTCGGCAGGAAAATACTTCTTTGTTTCCATGGCTGAAAGATTATTTTTAGAACACTTAAAGCACAACAAAACATAAATTTAATTTAATTCAAATTTATAAACTGAAATGATCACATAATTACAATAGTAATAGGAGATTTCAAATTTAAGATGCAGTTGACTAGCTCAGAGAAACAATAAGATAACTTAGGAGTTGAAAATCTCTGAGAAAAAAATAAGAAAATCGGGATGATTATTGCACAGAGAATAAAGAAAAGTGAGTGTTCAAATGTCAAGTTGAAAAGGTTAACTAGTCAGACAGATACATTTTCTTTTTGACCAGGAAGGATGGGAAAAAAGAAAGGGGCCTCAAGCACAGCAAAAATAATTTCAGTGAAATGTAAAAATAAAGTCCCATAGAAAAAAATCTATGAAAACAGTGGAATGGAATACTTAGGAGTTTCTAAAAACTTCCTTCTTGAGAATTCTTATGAATATAACTCAATATAATGATTAAGTAATACACAAAATTTATGAAGTGACCCATGTAAAACAATGCACACAAATGCACTGAAAGGAAAAATACATGCACAATGCTAAATCTCATAAAAAACGCTTTCCATGTCCTTCAATGAAAAGACACCTGGTTTGTTTAATACTGTTGTGTTGGACAAGGATTAATGATGACAAAAGGGCATTCAAAACTGGATTAGCAGTTTTAGTGCATAAAAGAAAATGTCCAACTAAGAGTGTAGTCATTCAACAAATATTTATCTAACACCAGGCTCTGCTTGTACACTTTCACCTAATATTGAAAAAAAAATTAATGTTTTTAAAGAAAATCTCCTGCTTTGAAAGTAATAATTATTCTTTTACAGTTTTAGCTCTGAAAGTGCCACTTATTATTTATAATGGAGATACATATTCTTTACTTCTTATAGCTAAGGAGTTCTTATGCGTATGTCTCAAAAGAAGAGCTGAATGAAATAGGTAGGTAAATGCTTTGTTAACTTTTAGCACAAATCCAACATTTGATATATTAATATATTGTTCTAGTGGTCCCCTAGGAAGCACTGAAACCATTCTAAATATGATTGATCATTTAAGGACAAAACAGAAATAGACTATCTTGTATTATAGATACTGAAAGCTATAAATGCAAACCACAGGGACTGTTTATGGTTTCATGCACCCATTCTAATGGTTTGGGTTAAGATTAGAGGTGAAATCGGATGTACTAGAAGTTTCAGGGAAAGGGACGGGGATGGAGGAGTTTGAAGTCACATTTTCTAGGTAAGAAGGGCTACCTGATAGTCTCACTAATACCCCAGAAAATGATTCAAAGTGATGTTAGATTTCGTGGAAAATACTGATATTTAATCACTCTTCTGAAAAACTACAGAAATTGATGGTAGCATCCCTTCAGAGAACATATATACTAACTATTCCTAAATACAGAACTCAACTTGCTAAAACCTATTTTATTTTGCATTAATGCTTTGAAATCTAAATATATTACTATGTGCTAGTCATTAATGATATTGGTTTACTAAGACTTGAGCACTGAACTGCTTCTGGCTCTAAGAGACAATTACATAAGCATTTTCTTCCCAGTGACTTCATTTGGTAATAGCGACTGCTACTGTAAGAACTTTCATAAAATGTGGTAAATTTTTTGAAACACGAGACAAAGATTCTATACATGCTAAAAGAGAATATTATATCATGCAATACTGACAATAAAGGTTGTTTTCATCATCCTCCCCTCCGTCCCACAACACCCGACTCCCACCCCACAAAACCTCATAGGAAGGAAACAAGCAAGAGGAAGAAAGATGCCACACTGTGAACAATAAACAGAAATAAATATACAGCCTGGGTTTCTGAGCAGATAGACCCACATCTATCTCTGATATTGCTATTTGAGAAAAAATACCTCCCCCCACTTGTTTAAGAAACTATAGTCGAGTTTTTATTTCCAGCTACACATATCTTTAACTGTTATATTAGTCATACCATAAACCAAAAAAAAAAAAAGAAAAAAAGGGCAAAGATCTATTACTATAAGAAAAAAAATACTTTAAGGCAAAAAATTATTTCAACAGACATCAGAAATCTGTTTCATACAACATCAAAATTACAACTAAACTACAGAACCACCATCATAGAGAATCGCCTGAAGACTAGCTGAATGGAAGTTCTATAAGAACATACAGAAAAAGCCATGAGACTGGTAGAAGAGGCAGAGACACAGAATGGGCTTGTCCCATACCCACACATGACAGTTAAAAATTGGGAGAGATATCTCAGTTGAAGTGCCTGCCCTCTTGGGAGCAAGGGGTCCCAGCTCCACATCAGGCTTCCTGTCTTAGGGTTTCAGTGCCAGAGAGAGACGTCCCCACAACTTATGGCAGTGAAAACCAGCAAAGATTGTGGCTGAGCTAGATGAAGGGCTGCTGGAGTATCAGGCATTTCTCTTAAAGGGCTCACACATGGACTTACTCGCTCATGGACTCGCTCACTGGGGCAGCAGCATGAAAGGTACCAGGGAAAAACAGGGAGGAAATAAATTGTCTGACTTCAAGACAAGGGCTAGAGAGTCAGCTTTCTCCCAGACAGAAATAGTGGCAGTATCCATTGTTCCTTTGTTGAGCCCTCCCTCTACCAGCCTGGACACACAGGCGGGCACCACATCTGAGTCTCCATCAACCTAACACCATTTTCCCTGCCCTGGTGATTCCCTGAGATCCCACGCCCGCTAATTTCTGGGCCCACCCAAGCCGCTTCCAGAGGCTTTTTCATACAAATAGCCTGTCTTAGCTCATGCTGTGGACTTTTCTAAAATCTCTCAAACAAGCAGCATCTGGCCTCAGTGTGACCTGTACTTCTTGCTAAGCGGCCCCAAGCCCGGCACTAGCAGCAGCCAGCCTCAGTTCACAGCTTAACCTCTCCCAGGGACCTCCAAGCACAAGAGGCAACCATCTGCAGATCACTCTGTAGCTTATACCAAGTGGCCCTGGGAAGAGCATTGGCAGCGGGCGGCCTTGGCCTGTACCAGAGCCCCTTCCAAGAGGCCCCAGAACCAACATACCTGATGGCCAGCTTCAGACCACTCCCAAGCACCACCCAATCACCTCCACAAATGATGCACCCAAAGGGCAGTCTTGGCAGGTGCCAGAGGTCTGCTAAAGCGCATCCTGCTCTGGAGGGTGAGGCACTGCACAACAGCTCCTCCACTGTAGTCATGGCCAGTCCGCACAATGAATCAACTTGAGGGTCAATCCCTACCACTGATGTGCCAGTAGCAATCAAGGCTCAACTACAACAGGATGGCACATACGACCCACACAAGAGACATACCTGGAGCACCTAGCTCAGCTGACAAGGGAGACTGTGCCACTGGAACCCACAGGGCATCTACTGCATAAAGTCATCATCAAGACTGGGAAACACAGCAGTTCTACCTATTACACAGCAATAAACACAGGGAGGTAGCCAAAACTGAAAGGCAAAGAAGCAAAAGACCAGAACAAAACTCCAGTAAAAGAACTAAACAAAATGGAGACAAGCAATTTACTAAATACAGAGTTCAAAACACTGATTATAAGGATGCTCAATGATCTCAGTGAGAACGTCAACAAAGAGATAGGAAACATAACAATGGAGATAGAAAACAAAACAAAAGTCAGAAATGGAGAATACAATAACTGAAATAAAGAATACATTAGAGGGAATCAACAGTAGATTAGATGAAGCAGAGGACTGAATCAGCAATTTGGAAGACAAGGTAGCCGAAAACACCCAATCAGAACAGAAACAAAAAAAGAGAATCCAAAAAATGAGGAAATTTTAAGGGCCCCCCAGGAAAACATCAAATTTAACAACATTCACATCACAGGGGAACGAGAAGGAGAAGAGAGAGAACAAAAATTTGAAAACCTATTTGAAGAAATAATGATGGAAAACTTCCCTAAGCAGGTGAAAGAAATAGACATATAAGCTCAGGAAGATTAGAGAGTCTCAAAAAAGATGAACCCAAAGAGGCCCACACCAAGACACATCATAATAAAAATGCCAAAGGTTAAAGACAGAGACCTTAAAAGTGGCAAGAGAAAAGCAGTTAGTTACCTACAAGGAGCTCCCGTAAGACTGTCAGCTGATTTACCAACAGAAACTTTGCAGGCCAGAAGTGACTGGCCAAATTATTCAGTGACAAAAAACAAGCACTTCCAACCAAGATTACTCGACCCAGCAAAGCCATCATTTAGAATTGAAAGACAGATAAAGAGCTTCCTGACAAGAAAATGCTAAAGTAGCTCATCAGTATCAAACATTTCTAAGAAATGTTTAAGGAACTTCTTAAAGAAAAAGAAAAGATAAAAATATGAATAATAAAATGGTAATAACCACATATCTATCAACGATTACTTTAAATGTATTAAATGCTCCAATCAAAAGACACAGGGTAGCTGATAAGAAAACAAGGCCCTTACATATACTGCCTACAAGACAGCAAAAGACCAGAACAAAACTCTAGAAAAAAGTGTTGGGGAGGATAGGTGAAAAAGGGGGAGGATTAAGAAATACATATTGGTAGTTACAAAATAGTCACGGGCATCTAAAATATAGCATAGGGGATATACTCAATAATACTGTAATAACCATGTATGGTGCCAGATGGGTTTTATCGGGTGATCACTTTGTTAAGTTATATAAATGTCTAAAGTACTATGTTTTAAACCCGAAACTAATATTATATGTCAACTGTAACTGAAAAAATGAAATTATTAAAAAAAGAAATCTGTATCATACAGATAAAATCTTATGACAATGTTAATACATTAAAGATATAAGGTTCTAGTTCAAAAATTAGTGTTGCTATATACACCAGCAAACCAATTAAAATTTTAATTTAGAAAAGAATCCCATTTGTAACAGTAACAAAAACTAAAATCTAAAGATAAACAATATGCAAGAGATTTATAGAGAAAATATAAATAAATAAAAAAGCTTTATTAAAGGGCATAAGAGAAGACCTAAGGAAAAGGAACAATATACCATTTTCATGGATGGTAAGATTTAATTGATGAAGACAGCAATTCTCAAATTAATCTATAGTACACTAAAATTCCAATAAAGATCCTCAAAGGGTTTTTATGGAACTTGAGAAACTGATTCTAAAATTAATATGGAAAAAAAAAAGGCCAAGAATAGTTGAGCAAGTTTGAAGAACAAAAAAAGTAAGAACTTCCCCATCAGGTAGCAACACAGTATAAAACTACAGAAATCCAATCAGTGTTATATTGGTACAGGTAAATACAAAAAAAAAAAAAAGGAAACATGTAACAGAAAAGTGAGCCTAAAGCGATATACACATGTGTATATAAATGATAAAAGTGACATTACAAATGAATGAAGAAAAGAGACTATTCAACAATAGTACTAGGACAACTGGTTATTAAATAAAAAAATAAAATTATATTTTTACCTCATCCCATAAAAATAAATTGTTTATACTTCAAAGATTTAAATATGAAAAGAAATCCTGTAAAACTTGGAAGAAATTATAGGAGGCACTCATCACAATAGTAAAATACTACTTAATGAAGACATGCAACCACAAGCTTTATCAAGGAAGACACTGGTACACTGGGGCACATAAAAATTCTTTATGCGAAAGATTCCACACAAAACAAAAAATGCCACAGGCTGGAAGAAGCTATTTGCAACACACAGGACCAGAAGGCTAGTATTGAGAATATGTAATGTACTCTTTCATATATCGAGAAGGGTAACTAGCTTTTTTTTTTTTTTAAAGCAAAAGATATGAACAGCGAGTTCACAGAAGAGGAAATCCAAATGACCAAAAACCATGAAAAGATCTCAATAGTGAAGAAATGCAAATTAAAGCCAAAATGAGACAGCACTTCACACTTATCAGACTGGGAACAACAAAGTCTGCAAACACCAGATGTTGCCAAGGATGTGTGAAAGTAGGAATTCATATATTACAGGTGGGAGTGTGAACTGGTGTAACCACTCAGGAGAGCAATCTGGCAATTATTTATAAAGTTGAAGGTGTGTTTTCTCTAAAACATAGTATTCCACATCTAGGTATAGTAAAACCCCACGTAATTTGAAATCAGATTTAATGAACTTAGCAGTTGGCTTTCATCCTCCGCTTAGCCTTAGATCTCACATGAGGGACAGGCTAATAATGTCTTATCTTCTACAGGGGAGGGAAAGGCAGATAAGTAGGGATGCGCAGGGTGAGTCTCTGAGTCTCCAGGGCTTTCCCAGCCAATCGTCCTTTTATCGAGCCCCTCCAATGCCTGCTGTTGCCTTGGAAGTCCCTGCCGGCCAAGGCCAGAATCATCCCCAGTAATATTAAAGCCTGAGCAGACAACTATCAAGGGGCTCCAAACTGCCAATGGGACTTCCACAGACCAGCAGAGGTTGTGGGAGCCTAAAGTTAATCTAATCTTACTGAGTGAGGCATACTGAAAGGCGTGACTAATCTTACATGCTTAATACAATATAAAGGGCAATGCAGGAGGTTCTGATAAAGAATTATAAAAACAGAGTAAGCCTGATAAAATATTATGAAAAACAGGATGTCAGAGTAAGCACAATGTACCTACTGGTGCAAAAAAACAATCTGGTGAGTTTAATAAAAAAGCAGGCTGTTTAAGAACTGTAGCTTTAATTTCATATAAACAGAGATGAAAATTCATTATACTTCTATAGCCACTTATGGGCCATATGTGCATGCATTCACGTTCCACCCCCCACCACCCCAGTAATAAAAATAGCTAATTCTATATTTATGAATTGGCATATTCCTTTGGGCCTTAATTTTTTATTTCAACAATCTGGTAATAAGGATGGTATATCTCAAGTGAGTCCTGTGCTCGGTGAATTTGTTGGAAGAGTTGGGCCACTTTTAATTAATTTAATTTAATTTAAACTGGAATATTAACAGAGATTTTTAGGAAAAACCATACTTGAAGTAAAAGGATTATTGGTGTCTCTGGATCTCAGGAAGTAAGAATGAACTGAACAGTCATAAAGAAAGACTTAAGAAACTGAAAGCTCCCTTCTCTGCTGTTGTTCCTGCTCTCCCCTTCACTCTTCTTTGTTCAGTCTGGACCCTAGAAGGAGCTGATGACTTCCTGGATGGATGGCTCCCAGTGGCTTTAGGATCTTGGGATACCTTCCCTTTGGCACAAAGGGAACTGCCAGCCTTATTTGAATATTCTCATATGGATTATACCTCTAAGACTCCCATGACAGCCAACGTACAAAACACCTAGGGAAGCAGAAATAACAGGAAGGAACAGAGAGTCTGGAAATATGGATAAAAGACATCAAGTTGGTGAATGGTTGCCTTCATAACTTGAAAGAAAGAGAAACAAAGAGTCAGGCTACTAAACAGTAAAATGAGACGGAAGCCACAGTGCCATTCAAACCAACTTACTTTCATCTCAATGAGGGACATCGGCTCTATTCCTTTGGAACTTAAGGGCCTCAAATGCCTTTTAGAAGCTACCCAGGACTGCTGGGTGGCTCAGATGTGGTAAGAGTGCATACGCTCTCATTCTTAGTCTGTATCACCCATCTTAAGAGTTATTTTCCAAGGCTTTGGAAAGATCTGCGAAAATGCACCGAGGTGCTCTACAGTGCGTTTTCACTCCACAGCCCTATGCAGGAGGATGAACACTGGCTGCTGCATGGAGCGCTGCCTCTTGACTCTGTTGGACTAATGGAACAGGCATAATGTGCTTCCCAAGGGAGTGCCATGGCCTCAGGCACCTCCTCCCACTTGGCTGCTCCTCGTGCCTTGGGACACCTATTGTGAGGCACTGCTGATGGCAGTCCTTGAAACCTTTCTGCAGGCAACCTGGGAGAAGTTGCAGTGCTGCTGCTTTGAGTCCCCTATTCCTTTCCATCAGTGTTCACTGAGGCATTTTCTAAATTAACAGGGATGGACTCGGGCAGATCAGAACAGATCCTAATCCTTTCCAGTTTTGTAGTAGCCCTGCTGCTGGAATTCAACTGCAAGTAAGAAAAGGTATCTGGATGGCAAGGGCAGACAGTTTCTCACATCTTGGCAATCCAGTTTTGGGGAAAAAATGGAGAAAGGTGAAGACAAAAACAAGAGTCAAGACTGAAGTGTTACCTGCCCAGTTAGAATTACTCACATAGGGAGCTATCCCTTTTCTGGAAACACCAACAAATAAGACAGGACTCTAATGAAAAGTCAATGTCACTATTGTAAGGAGCCAAGACATTGGAAAGAGGAATGATGAAAGAGATTGAGAAAGAGCAAGAGATGCAACGTAACTATGAAGCTTTACGACCTCCATTGGGAGACCCTTCTCCCCAGGAAATCATACAGGAAATAACTAGCAAATGATGCAAAACAACATAATTGGAGAGCCTCAAAGCTGGGATTGGGGAAATCTTACATCTGTATTTCTTTTTCCTGCCTTAATCTTTCCCTTCAATTTTATGAAACCTGGAGCCATGTATTCTGTAATTTCTACTGACCTTTCTTGTATTTCCTGAACCAGGAAAACATACAAGTTATGTGATCTCTGGACAACCTTTCTCCTCATGTTCCTAAGCAAATCTGTCCTCTGTTAGAGGAATATGCCACTCTTCTTAATGCTGTCAATTTGCTGGGAAGAGACCTGCTGTATAAACTAAGGGTTACCACATTCTGTTGTCCAGGTAGTGTTTTTGAAGCTCCTGGGAGACAAGGCACCTGAGTCAGGGAATATGTGCTTATCTATACTGACAGTAAATATGTGGAGGGGGTCTGCTATGCTATGGGCCAAATTTTGAAGAAGAGAGGCTTTCTAACATCAGTGGCAACTAATATACCAATGGGAAACTAATGCTGATTTATTAGATTAACTGCAACTTTCCCAAAAGATTTCTGTAATTCATTGTAGAGCTTATACCAGATAACAAGATGAAATTAATTTGTAGACCTAGTTGTGAAAAGAGCTACTAAGGTTTGGACTGGGGTGACTAAAGTCCTGTTACTTCTATTACTTTTTCTTTTTTTGTTTCTTTTCTTTCTTTTCTGAAGCTCCATTTCTTCTATCCAGGGACTCCCACTCACAGTTTCAGACATAAGCAACTCCCCACGAACTATGAACTAGAAACAGGAAACCAAGGGAAGCTAAATAAATACAGATTATCTTGACAAATGTATTCTTCATAGGACTTCTGCTATCATAATTTTTTTAATACCTTCACCTTTTCACACAGCCAATATCTTTAATTAGTCTGTAAATTTTCTTTGTCTTATATTAAATAGGTTTATCTTTAATTTATTCATAAATACTACTGTAACTAATTTGAAAAGCACACAAATTCTATTTTTCTGTTTTCAAGAGAAGGGCAAGTCCATAAATAGTAAAAATATGACATTTGCCACATCTTATAACACCAAATATACTTCCCACTGGAGAGCTGAAGTACAGTCATTTATTAATGTGCCATTAAAATAGTCACCAATGGTTAACACATTATAACAGTGTATTTTGAAATGTAGAGACAAATGCAGGGAATGACATATTTTAACGCAGTCTGCTTCAATCTGGAATCTAGAAGAGGGGGACAATGGGCCAAGCAGTTCATTTGCCATAATCTAGAAAATGTAAGTTTACATATTATACTTTCTGAAGTAAGATACATGTCATTAACTAGGTTAACCATAGGATAAGAAGGGTTATTTTAGAATTATAACTGTTATCTTTCAGTGGTAGACATGAGGAGTAATTGAAAATATGGAGAAACTTAAAAAGGGAATGAAGTAATCTATTAAAGGGGATGGCCTCTTTTTATTTTTCATGGCATTGGGAAAAAGGGAGAACAAAGATGTCACTCTTCAATTATCTTATTTCCTCAAATCTGATTTTGCTATAGTTTGAGTATTTGATTGGAATTAACATATTACTTATAATGTTATACAGAACTTTGAAAAGCACAGGTGATTTTTACTTTCTTATATTCTAAAATTTATATAACAAGTATATTATTTATATGATCAAGGGAAAGCTATTCTTAAGTCTTTCCATAACTCATCGAAAACCTAATTATAAAAATTATACGTAGAATGGCATGTGCAGTACTACTATCAATTATTATAATAGTATCAGTGGTACTATTACTTATACTAGTGCTACCACTAAGTAGAAATGGCTTTTGATGAGCAGGCCAAGACAGTGAAAATAATACTATCTGGAATCAGAAAAAAGTTTAAGCATTCTCTTCACTACTTTCCTGTGTAATCTTGGCCAAGGTACTTATTCTGAACCTCAGTTTTCTCGTATTTAAAATGGAGATAATCCCATCGATCTTATAGGGCTGTAACGACTGAACAAGATCAAATCCATAAAGCACATAGAAGATTGTCTGAACACAGAAGGTTTCAACAAATATTAGTTCCTTTAATTTCTCATATCCCTTTAGTTCTAATTTTTAGAAGATGGAAAGAAAGCTTGCTTTGGAATGAAAATAAACCCAAGGCCATAAATCTTTAAACTCACCACTGATAGTAAATTATGATTTTTAGAGCAATGTGTTTGTTTTTAAAAGAACCAAAAAGAGATCAAGGTAATCAGGGGACTCAAAAAGACAATCAATTGCTTTTTTAAAATTAACCTTCTACATAACATCCTTTATTTCAATAAAAAACTTGATTTGTAAATTTGTTATACCCTCAACTGGAAGAGTCAAGTATGATTATAAAACTTCTAAGATTTAAATGGGTCATTACATCAAGCTACCCTATGATGATAAGGACACAAGTTATCAGCGTTTGTCAGTGATGCACCTACAATTAAAAAGAGTAGAGCCTACAGCCATGCCATCCTGAATGTGCCTGATCCTGTCTGATTTCGGAAGCTAAGCAAGGTCAGGCCTGGTTAGTACTTGAATGGGAGACCACCTAGGAATACCAAGTGCTGTAGGCATTAAAAAAAAAAAAAAAAAGAGTAAAAAGAATCCTTTTAAATTAGAAAACCATATCTGAATCTTTAGTACTGAAGTCCTTCAAGTTTAGATATAGTTAGCTTAATTATGTTACAGAAAGTCAGGGTACACTGGACATTAATCACAGAATAACAGTAATATATTAAAAATATTTATTAAACACTAAATTATTAATATATCCCAGTGCTCATCAAATATTTGATGACTTGATTTTATTTTCTCAATTTTTAGCCATGATAATATATAAACCATGTTGCACACCTGGAAATACATTTTAATTTTAAAGAACTCTTTGAAATGCCTTTAAGATCTTCCTTAGTACATTTTCAATGTCTGATTGTTAAAAAGAAATTCTCTTACATCTATTTTATGTTCCTTAAGCAGGGAGAAAGGTGTGTAGCTGGATATCATCTTTGATATGGAAATAAGAGTATTTACTTTCTATTGTTGTCTAATTAATTAAATTTCTTTTCTTTTCTTTTTTTTTTGAGAACCTATTAATTCCATGTGCTGACTCATGGGTATCTAGAAGTTTTTCCTTTACACTACTGAAGCCTCATAATGATTGACTGATGCCTATTTTGTTACTCTTCTAGCTACTCAACTTTACTGATTTCTTTTCCAACACACTAAGATTACTCTGAAACTAAACCTAGTTGTTGTAATGCTAAGCACTGAACATTTCACCAGAGAGCTCAATCCAGGCCCCCTTGTTACAGATCACTGAATCAGTGTTTATCAAGTCGTGTTCCAAACAGAAATTCCACAGTGTGGCTCAGAGGCCCTTCTAGGGAAGGAGCAGGGAAAGGAATTTTTCAGTGGGAAACACAGCGCACCCATGTTCCCCAATTCAAACAGAACTCTGCTTTTGTTTGTTTTAATAACTGGGCTTCCATGCAAGATTTGCAGGATTGTACTGTTTTAAAGGAAAAGTCTGAAAAATCACTGATTTAGGATAATGAAAATATTCAACATCCAAATTACAATAGAAGTCTTAATATAAAATAGATTACTATTACTCTCCAGTTGCTTATGGGCATAGCAGTGTGGCAAAGAGCAAGTTTTCATCATGAGAAAGGGTAAGAAAAAAGAGAAGGAGAAAGATTTCTTTGACTTTATAAGGTCCAAATTTGAAGCCAAAGTTAATAATAGTAAGTACATCTAGCTAACCCAGATCCACAGGAGTAATTAGTCCAAAGGTGCTGAAGAGTACATATCTGTTAAATAGATGTGAAAATGTCTTTGATAATCACAAAAGTAGAAAACATCGACTCTAATCACTTTTTCCTATTTTTGATAATTCAGTAACTTTTCCCATTTCTTAGCATTGCTAATACTAGTTAGTTGAACTGTAATTAACTTTATTCATACGTAATAGGATTACTGATGTCGCAGTTTCCTAGGTTCTGGCTGAAACAAACACCTTTGCGATAACAGAGAAGTTTATTGACCATTGGTCTCCTGAAATTCATCACTGATGACAACTAGAATTATGTAGGGTTATAAAGAAATGCAGTGGGCTATAACTAATATTTGTCAAGACTCCACGTGAGATATTTATAAAGAATGGGAAAAAACTAGTTCTCATTCTTTGATTCTTTTTGTAGTCTCTAAGGATTTCCTTTAAAACAGTAAGAGAAATGTATACCACCAACTAACCTGTAAGTAATACTTAGGACATTCACCTAGAGAGAAATTAAGCTGTCCTTTAACCCTTTTCCCGTTTAGAAAAAAGAAGTACAGCTTGTTGCCAGCGTTAATTTAACATCACGCATAGGAATGCCACATTTTCTGGGATTTGACATTTTCAGTGACCAAGAATTACTATATTTTGTAAATAGAAATACCACTACTAAAAACAGAATTTCATAAATACAATGATGTCAATTGTTTCCAAAGACTATCCAGATACTAGAGCGATGTGAAAATAATTAATAAAAGCAAGTGATTTCATGGCAAACTTTAGGGGTAAGGTTAGGACTGTAATCTGTTATTTTGGGGTAAATGCTGCTGCCACAAGCACCACCAATAAGTATTCCCGGGGCAAACGGGAAATGGGTTAATTAATATTAAGCCCCTATTAAATTGGAGCTTAAAACACATTCCACTGAAAGGCTATCCAACAGAAATAGAATGTGAACCACATATGTATTTTAAATGCTCTACTAAAGCACATTAAAAAAGTAAAAAGCAGTTGAAATTAATTTTAGTAATATAGTTCATTTTACTCAATGTATCACAATATCATTTTAACATATAACATAAAAGTTATTGCTGTATTTCATATATTTTTGTAACTAAGTTTTCAAAATCTGATACTTCACAGAATATCTCAATTTGAACTAGACATATTTTACCAGTTCAGTCACTACATGTGGCTAGTGGTTATCATGTTGGGTCACACAGGTACACTGCACATAATTTTGATAAGCTTTTGTTGAGGGACCAAAAACAAATTTGAATGAACTCTGGCAATCAACAGTCTCTTATATCCTAAACTGAACACTTAGACTAGGTGTCTAAGAGGATTTTAATAACTGTTAAGTCAGTGCTGTACTTAAATGGCAAACCAGTAAAAGCACATCAAACACACCAAACAACTGTAGGCAAATTTTAGAGCCTAGGCAAAATGGTCTTCAATATTCAAATTTACATTGAAAAGAGGTCTCGATTTCATATAACTTCACAGACCAGATTAGAATCATGAAAGTCTTTGTGCTTTTTAAAAGATTAATCAGAAGCTTAAATCCTATTTATAGACTGCTAAACTGGTTCTATTATATAAATTCATGGGCTTAGTACACCGTTCTTGATAGAAAGGAAGGTTATCACGACTTATTTTTTCTGTTTATATTCTGATTTTAAAATCTATATCTGATTTCTGTTCAAACTTTAAGGAAAATGACTTAAAAGATTGACCTGGAGTGCTTTTCCATATCCCAGGTAACGTGTGGATTTGTACTAACACCAGCTAGTTTCTAACAGGATCCTTTTTTCGGGGGCGGGCGGGGGGGTGGTGTAAATTGTCAAGCAAATGGTTGCTTTATTTCTCTACTCTATACCATTTGATTGGAAAGCAATGACATTCTTATTCCATCTTTTTATCCAGGAGTTGCCTACAATTTAACCTTTGCATATATTTTCAAATATAAGTAGGTCTCCTTGTCTCTAGTCTTAGTGCTCAAATCCTCTAAATTTCTCTGCAGTGATCTTTCTTAAAGGCAAATGATATGTCACTTTTCCCTTGATTAAATTCTTTTGGTGGTTCTGTATCACTAAGACAGAGGCGATGAAAACTATGGGCTAAAAGTGGTCCACCTGAGATTATTAGCAAAGAAATATTTGTCCTAATACTCTGCACATTCACCAATAAGGCCTACCTACTAGTCAGGAGATCCAATCTATGCCAGAAACCTGGGTTCTATGACCAAGGTAGAAGGCTCATAATGGGGGGGTCGTGGCAGAGATGAGTGGTGGCGGTGGAGTTTTACAATAGTTTGTTTATATAAAAAAAAAACAAAACAAAACTGGTATGTCCAGCTTCTGTTCTCCTCGACAGAAGGATCTGTGCTACAACACACTGTAGAGGTAATGATGAGGCTCTATATTTTTCCTTATTTTATATAATATTAGGTAGAAGCTAAGAATATAAAGATATAGTTGATTTTAATGAAGTCAAGTGATTAGGTCATGAAAGTACACTGAAGAAATCAAGGAATTTTAGGAATCAAAGGGGCACCAACCCATTCAGATGAAAAAAGAAGTAAAAATCATAGAGGCGTAAGTCACTGATAGAATCATAAAAAAAGTATTTGGGAGAGGAAAAGCTGAAAAAGTTACTTGCCAATTTTAACTGCAAAAAGGACCAGTATGAGGCCACTTAATCAACTGGTAATGAAATGGTTTGCGTCTATCACTTACAATGTTAGGCTTATCTTATATTGTGACCTGGTGGTCCTATACATAGAGATTGACTTTTTTATATGGCATAAAATGCTCTTTAAGATCTGTCTTAGTGTCTTCTTATCAGATAAACCTCATTTTTCACTTCCCATCTATTTTTATAGCTTTGTGCAATTCCCACACATCATTTCCTATGCTTCAATAACTTCCCTCCACACACTTTACTTGCTTGATCATTTAAGAGCCGGAGAAAGTGTTATCAATTTTGTGGTATCAGTTTCATGGCTAGCATTTAAATAAAACTAAACTGTATTCATCTTAATAGGGAATAGACCTGCCTGAGAGATCAGAAAGGAAATAAAATAGTACACTATTCTTAACCCACTTCCACATTTACTTATAGTTTATGATTATATGTATACACTTATAAATCTAGAAAAAGCTTTTATATAATAAGTAGGAAATTAATCTCAAAAGTAAAAGTGTATCATATTTCATGTAACATGAAATGGGTGAAATCTCTCTGCATTTCTGTTAAATTAAGACTCTGTATTTGAAACAGGCATTTTTAAATGACTTTGCTACTTTATGTAGGTCTTATAAATAGAATATAAAAATTTATTATGAATTTTCATGAGTTCTGGTACTTTCAAAGTTATGGATGTGGTACAACCTTTCATTGTGACTGACAGTATAATGCTGCTATAATAAAAATTTCCTGTCAACTTGTTCTATTTGAAATGCCTGAAATACTTCAATTAAGGGTCAGATTAAAAGATATGATGGAGAGAAGAACTGAATCTGCATTGTCCCATCTTTATAGCAAGGGAAATAGGATGGTGCCAAAATAGTGTAGGGGTCCAAGTTTGTTTTCATAGCTATATAAGAATAGATTATTTGAAATGCCTTAAATACACTACCCATTCTTATATTAAAGTTTTCCTGTGGATAATTCTCACTGTGTGGGATGAGCAACAGTTTTATGTAAATTTTCCGTTATAAAGTACTATTGCTCATTTCCTTCGAGAACTAGGTTTCAGTCATGTGAAATGTCAGGCTGACCCAACTGTGACATTATTTATCTAAATAACGTCCATCTTAAAAATTAATTTCTGTAGGCTTCAAGTTTTATAAATCTCATGCTCTCTTTTCCCTCAAAGGCTTGCATTTACCTCCAGTGCCAAACTGTCCACTTGTGTCTTTCCTGTCTCTTCTTTCAGAACTTTGCTTCAAAAATTAAACTCACATGCTCTGTTCCTCTCCTGTGGAGACTATCTCCAGTCCTTCAGCTTACATAGTTTCATTCTTAAAAGCCAAATGAAACAAAATCCTTTCATCTTCATCTTCCTCTTTCTTCCTTTTCTCTTGTCAGTTTTCTAGAATAACAGTCTAGCTCTATTCCTTTTCTTGGCATCCTGTAGTCCGGCTTCTATCTTTAATACCATATGGCATTCTTGAAGACAATGACCTCTTATATCCTCTGATCTTTTTTCAGCACAACCCATAGGCTATTTTCTCCTTAAAGCCTCTTTTTCTTTGAGTTTGATGACATTTGTATGTCTCTTGGTTCTTCTAGCATTATACTTTTTTTTTTTTTTTTTTAAACACTAGTGTTTTTCCCACTACTCTTTCTCTGGATCATCAGTTTCTTCTACCTCCCGACATACAGATATACACACTTTTCATCTTGACTAGTTCTCAACATAGGCTCTGCATCAGAAATACCTTGGCACTTAAAAAAATGATTATTTTGGTTCTGTCCTAGCACCACTGAATCAGATTTTCCAAGAGTAGAGCTCTGGAAGATGTGTTTTTTAAGAACCCTTCTGGTGATTTTGATATATGGCTATGGTTGTAGGTGTTCTGCTAGGACCTATTACACCATCCCTCATTAGTCTCTTCCTTGGTGAATTCATGGCACTTTGGCTCCCCATATTATCACTCTGCTAGGGTAATTATTCACTAATTTTGGATTATAATGAGAAAAAACCAGTATGCGGCTAAATTTGGAAAAGATTAAACAATAGAAGTTAATTTACTGAAGGAATTCTCAAGGCCATATGAATACTTCATACCTCTATAATTTTTAAGGCCCTCTTTACTCCATTAAAAGGGTTGTTTGCATCCAAATTGATCTCCTATAATCCACTTTAAACATCACTGTCAGATTATTGGATAAGGCATAACTCTACTCTTGACATTCCCCTCCTCAAAACTCTTCAATTACCTTTGGATTAGAGCCAAGCTTAAATTCTCTAGCCTGGCATTCAATGACTTGAATCTTTTCAACTTGCTTTTTTTCTTTAGATGATGAAAAGTGTAGAGACTTTGAAGTCTAATATAACTGGGTTTGAACTGTGTTTTACCTTGGACAAAAAATTTAAATCCTACAAGTCTCATTTGCTTATAAAGCAAGATAATACTGCTTCCACCTGAAAAGATTATTTTGAAGACAAGTACGTCCTTTGCACACCCTATGTAGAAGTACTTGTTATCACCTACTAAAGCAGTGGTTCTCAAATTCTGGTATGCATCATTATTAGCAGGGATAATTGTTACAAAAGGGGATGCCTGGGCTGTACCTTCATCTGGACTTGGTAGGTCTGGGGTATGGACTTCATAGATCTCTAGAACTATCCTGTCCAATATGGTAGCCACTAGCTGCATGTGGCCTCTGGGAGGGCTAGTATGGCTAGTCTGAATTTAGATGTACTGTAAGTGTAAGATGTCCAATTTGAAGACTTAATATGAAAGGAATAATGCAAAATATCTCATTAATAATGACACATTAGTTATATTAGGCTAAACAAAAGATATTACTCACATTAATTTTACCTTTTTAACTTTTTAATGTAGGTACCAGAAAATTTAAAATGACATATGTGCCACACATTATATTATTCATTGAATAGCACTGCTCTACAATGTGGATTTTAAACAAGTTCCCCAGATGATTCTGTGTTAGGTATCTTCAGATCACCTTTTGAGAAACAATATGTGAAATTCTAAGCTCTCTGAAAGAAATGAAGGCTTATGTATCTTTGTATTCTTACAGTGTGCTGAATATTGTGGACAGTTAACTCTATAATACTAATTGAATTTAAATGCACTTTAAATTTCGACTATCAAAATACATAAAAAATATTTCATTAGAAGTTTTGTTTTTTTCTCCCCAGTTCCTAAAGAATTATTTTTGAATTATAGTTCTTCGATGAAACAAAAATGTTAAACTATAGTTTTGATTTATTCTCAAATGTTAAAAAGTTTATTTTCTAAAAGAAGTGTGGTTTTCCCCTATGGTTATTTGACTTCATGTAAAAAAAATTTATCTAACTAAATTCCAAAACTGTTGAATATTATTATACTCAAGTTCTTCATTTAAAACTAGTGGCTAACATGAAATCAAGAACATATGCTAACTTTTATACCATGGTAACATAGCCATATTGGGGGGGAGGGACATATCTGGGGAAAGGGGGTGGGTCTCTATTTAGTGACAAATGGGGTGAGAATGCCTGACTGCCCTGGAAATAGGGAGACAAAAACTAAAAGACAAAATTAGAAACATGTAAGTTAAAGTTAGGATGCAGAATAATCTAGACTTTAACCACTCTTTGAAGAGAAACAGTCACAAAATTAGAAATATCTTTTAAAGACTCCTAATAGTCACTGAAGATCTTCCCACTTACCTCATTGCCACATTGCTGCCATCGATTACTACTGGTCTCAGATTTTCTCCATCATCTGTTACAATCTCTTGCATTGGAGATTCAGACCGCTGAGATTCCAGGGAAGACGTTTCCCGCATTATACTGTTAATTGTACTAACCGTTTGTTCAGCCTCGCTTTTATTTCCAAGTTTGACAAGTTCTCCCAAAATATCATTGATTAAAGCATCGGTACCAAGTTTGTTTAGCACGAGCTGAATCTGTTCTTCAGAATAACCTAACTTAAGTGCAAACTCTAGTTTTGTTTGGTATTCTCGCACTACATCCGGGGGTTTCTTCACTTCCTTGGATATAGTCTGGGACTCTTCGGGTTTGAAGTCTTGCAAACTTTCATTGTCTTTGACTCTGTGAGGCTCTAAACAGGGAGACCTACGTAGCTGTCTGTGAGTCTTGGTTAATAAGCATGGCTCTACTGAAATGCTACTCAACTGTTCTGATTCATTATCAGAATTTGTGCTTTCTTCGGAGTCACCAGAGCTCGCATTCTCTTCAGACACCTCTTGTTCTTCCTTCCCGGAATTAACTTTATCCATTGTTGGTTTTTCTACCATTGGCCAAGGTGCAGATATACTTAAATGTGGGTCAGTGTTCTCCACGTAAAGGTGGCCTAGGTCATGCCCCGGCTGATCCTTCAAGCCCATGAAGCTGTTACGTGCACCTGACTCCACTTTGCTACTGTTTGTTCTATATTCCTGAACGCAAAGCACCCCGTATTCCTAGAGAAAAACAGAAAATATTTAGAATTTCATATTTACTGTTTCACTTGTTTTAATAAACAAGTTGGAAAGAAGGACCAAACTACTGATTACCTATTTGGTGTTTGTCTACATCCTCGTCCCTCCCTCAACACCCTTGCCAAGACAGTACCGTACTGTTTTCCAGATGAAGTTAGGAACTGGAAAGGCCATGTAATCCCTCCAAGGCAACAAAGTAAATAAATAGCGAAACTGGATTTTTTTTACTCAGTTTTGTCTCCAAAACCCATACTCTTCCCACTGTATCATGCTGCTTCTCAATCTTGACGGAAGCCATTTCTCCACAGTTAAAAGTCTATGTTTCTAGACTGACACATAGAACATGATCAAAAAAAAGCATGTTTTCGATATGCTATGACAGGCTATGGACATTTTCTCTAAAAGAATTCATAAAAATCTGTAAAAATCCTTTTAAAGAGAAAGCCATATGGAAAGGAAGGAAAAATTAAGTGATAATTGTAAAACTATCATTAATTTGGGTCAAGCTTAACAATCTAAATACATTTCAAAAATAATTCTAGTACTGAGTTCAAAGAGCACATATTCAACAATAGGCAACAAGGAATTAAATAATTACAAAGTGAATTACATTCCTTTTAAGAAATGAATAGTTTTGCCCTAATAATCTTTATTTTGTGAATATTAAATATGGTAACAGAATACAATTTTTAATGTTACACTACCCTTATTGCTGGGGATACTACTGTCTATTTCATTCCAGGGGGCAAGGAAATGTTTTCTTATTCTATGCACATTTATAGAAGTACAGAAAAAAAATACTTCATATAAAATTAGCAGCAATAATTAGGTACACTGAATAATGTTATCTTAATTTCTTGAATTTTATGGCAGAAAATATTTCTATATCAGATAATTAACCAACCATTATCTGCATTTGGATAAAAAGTCATTTTCTTCTCCTGCTTTCCCCTTACAGGAATGCTTTTACTCTTTAAAATACTTTTGCTGTTTTTCTATTTCCTTAAAATCTATTGGTAATAACTGTTCTTTCTCTGCTAGGAACAGGTTAGCAAAATATTATTTTCTCTTGTGCTTTATTTTAAAGGACTATATTCACATTGGTAGTTTACTTATTAAGGCAATTCCATTACTAATAATATTAGTAAGCCAATGGTAGATGAATTTGAGACTGTCATAAAACATCTATTAAAATAACCTAAAAAAGAAAATTGGAAAAACATATCATTCTAAAGCTCTTCAGTATCTTATTTACACTAGAAAGGAGCTATTATATAAATGTTAAGAGAAAATGCTTAGTGATTTTCTAAGTGATACATTTGAATGCATACTTGGTGAACTTATTAGACAGTAAAATATTTTTACATAATGAAATAAATTATATTAATTATGGTAAATACTAGAGAAGAGAACACAGAAATCTTTAGCTTGATACAATACTTAAAATTCCTTCAGGGTAGAACTCCTACACACTTCTGCAGGAGTTTCTTCAGGTTTTATCCCTTGAGAAGACAGATAACTTTAATATCATTGTTCTACTAATGTAGCATTCATCAGTTTTAAAAAAAACATCTAACTCTCCTGGCTCCTGATTGCACAACTGATAAAAAGAAATATTCCTTTGAAGGGCTCTAGATACATCTGCTCTATTATGAAGCTGTATCTATTTCAATTTTTTCTATTAATATGGATATGCATGAGCCCAATTATTTAGAATTAAAGGGATTTTGAAAGCAAATCTTCTTACTCAGCGATTTATTAACTACTGTAATATACTGACACCAAAACGCAAGTAACAAATCATAACGGCCTCTTAATAAAAGGATACAGTTAAAAGGAAAATCTGCACTGTGGCCTTCACAGAGCTCCCACCAAAAGTATCTTAAACAAGGAAAGCCTATTGGAAGCTGGGCTGCCTAGCAACCAGAAGCTCGTTGCTAAGCTGCACTCTTTTAACATGCCATCATGAATGCTAGCACAGTGAAAGAATAATCTGGTATGAACAAAAGCCTATAAAAGAGACTGGGACTTAAGTGCCTCTGGTTTACCCTCTGAGAACAATGCAGCTGCCAAACCAATCTGGAAGCTCCGACATCATTGTTCTGTAAACCCCACAATCTGCTCTGACTGCAGGAAGTGTATTTAACGGGCAACATTTTTGATCTCCCCTGAAAAGTTTGGGTTTTGCATAAGTGTTGTTGTGAGATCATTCAAGATAATAACTCACAGACCAAATCCCTGAGTTGAACTATGAAATATTATTTTAATATTGAGCTGTAATGTTTTTCTTTTGGATGATTTCAAATAAGATAAATACTTTAGGAAAAATAGAGCCAGTGCAGAAAATTAGAATGAAATGTTATGTTTAAAGCATAAGTGAAATTGTTAATTCTCTCATTTTTCAAAGAAACAAAACCAAATACCGTAAGTTTTTAAACTGAAAATTATCTACCCTAAAAAGGCATTTAAATCTTTTTATATCACCTTCAGTCAAGTATAAAAAAAGTATAGATGACACTGTGTTAGTATGCTATAAGTTTTTACATGGTTATAATACAATTGAGAGAAAAAATAGGATTATTTGTTGTTTGCTTTTTATGTTAGGCCAGATAAAAGCCTTCTGGTACATGAATGTATTTAGTGACTGCCACACACCTTCACCTTCTGATAATTCGTGTAATTTATATTTACTATTTAAACAAAAAGTCTGGAATAATTGGACTAATATGATTTTTAATACTAAGGATAAATGTAAGCTTGATTTAATCTACTTAAAAATTAACATCTAATTTTGTTGCAAAGTAATTTTTTTTCCAAAGATTCTGATTTAACTTTTTTTCATACTGACAGGCTCCTCTTTATCTCCCAGATTTCACTGGTTACCTCAGAGAAAGTTATTCGATGTCATTTATTATTAAACAAGCAATAAAATAATTTTTAGTTCCTATAAATCAACAGACTAAATATAACATAGTACAAATAAGGGCAAATAAGTTCAATAACCAGGTCTGTAAACTGCGTATATCTTCTCCACTACATAATACAAATTTGAAGAACCTGATTTGTATTGGCCCAAATGGTAAAGATTTGTTTTTTTAAAAACTTTAGTCTCTAAAATACTTCCTTACCCACATGTAATTAGGAAATGATTGCCCTAACTTAATATGGCACTTAAAAAAAAGAATTTGGCAATATCTTGAAATAATTCAATAAAAAATTAAATGCTGAGATTTAAAAACTGATAAAAGATTTTCATATGCTACTGTACTTGTTAATGTAATGTGTAAAACTTACAAGGAATTATAAGATATCTTAGGACAAAGAATGATATAAGATCTTTTGTTCAATGCCTTAAAAATGATCTATATAATTTTTAAACAAAAAGATAGCAAAGACACTAATTACATCATAAAATTTATTATTACACATAAGGTAGAAATTTTTTCTCTTTAATTTTGAAATTATTAGACTTTTAAGTTTTGTAATTACTCAATTGCAGGTGCACATAAATCACCTTTAAGTTAATCAGCTATTAGCTAATAAAGGTAATTTTCTTCATTTCATGTAGAAGCACATAGACAAAGTTTCACACACAAAGTAGGTAAGAGTTTATACTGATAGTTATTAAAAAACTGCAAGAAATATGGCTTAACTTTTAAACTTTATATCAGGAATCCATTATAATTGGCTTTTACATAGTATATACTATACATACTATATTCATGAACACAAAAATATTAAGCAAAAATACAATGGTCTGAAAAAAAGATTTCTACACTTAAAAGCTATGAATTCTCTCCAGATAGAGAGAAACTTAAACAATTTTCCTTGCTAAAGGCCTAATACGTTAAAAATCAAATAATACTGTTCGTTGAAAAAGAACTAAATTTTCATGCTAATTTTATAGATGATGAATAAGTATTAATTGTTTTAATTGCTAAAAAGAAACTTTACATTAGCAGGTTAAGGACATAACGGTTATTTACTAGAAATTTGTTGCATACATACAAATTCCCTGTTTAGTGAGATTTTCTGAAAGTTCTCATTAGATGACTTGGGTAATCCATCTCAGATCCAGTAAATATAATTTGTTTTATATTCTAAAGAACTTCATATTAATCAGGAATATTAGACCATAAACTTGTTAAATCAATTTATTTGTTTGAAATGTAAATCTACAATGCCATAAAGTAGGTTTTGGTTGTTACCCAAATGGTAATACTAAGAGAACAATGAAAATAAAATAATGAATATGTAATAAATACCTACTGCTATAGTCTCTGTGTATTTAATTACCATTGTATTTCAGTGAGTGCTGTTGTCTGCATCCCTCTAGCTAACAAAGGAAGATGTCTCTTTGAACAGATTGGTTAATGCTCTAGGGCAACAGATGTCTACTGGAACTGCAGGAGACCAGCAACTGGTGGCCTGCCCATCTTCTGAAAACTTTCAATAGACTTATGCATATGTTCACACAATAGGGCATGTGGTAGAAATGAAAACCTCTTTTTAACCCTTGATGCTCTCTCTTTCCCTCTGAACTGACAGATGAAAGTCTTTGTCTCCTCCTTTCCCCACTATAGAACTCCTGAAAGCAACAGTTCTTCAAAGGACATCTTCAATCTAATATCTGAAACTAGTACAAGGAAAGGAAAGGTGGGAGAGAAGAAATTTAAAACTATACATGAGTACTGAAACTGCTGACAAAGCAACTGAATGCTTAATCATCATTGTTTAAAACAAGCTGTTGGAAACATCTACCTAAATCAATCCATCTTCCCAAGCTGGGTTTTTAAGACAACGGAAAAATCCATCAGATCTTACTATCATTTCATAGCACTTAGGCCTGACAGTGACACCTTAAGAAGCATAAGAATGTGACAAGATAAAATCTAAATTCATTGTTCATCTAAATATCAGAACACGTTATAACTTATCTTTAAGTACCAAATGATTACATGCCATGCCTGATACCCTGCAAATGCTCATGAAGCTGTAATTATAAAACTCCAGAATTTCAAAATGTAAAAAATCTGCTTCACAGACATATTTTACAGAAAGAATTTAATTATCTGGTATTTTGGCACCATGTAATAATTTGTAGACTTTTGTTTGAGGTGCTTTCTATTTTATACATAGTTCAAACTAATATTTTGAATATTTACAAAAATTTAACTTTCAAGGCACAGATACTCACGTTAGCAGGAAAATGCAAAGACATTGGTTTCTGTAGCAGCTTCAGCAGTAACTCCTTAACACAATTTTAGCTGCAGACTTCCAGGCAGGCAAGAAGAACAATGAATGGTTGAACAGATGGAATGGCAATGTCTTTGCTTAACCTATTACCGAGTGGCATAACAGCCAATCGTAGGACAGAAAACTCACAATTAGTTGGCCAGGCAGATGCAAGCCAACCTCAGCACCCTGCGTCCAGGTTTTTAAGATAAGCAAGTTGATGTCATTCTTGGGGTCTGCCCGGGGCAGCATGTGTATTAACGAGGGGTGTGCGGCAACAATAGGCCATACAAAGCTGACTAGTAGGCAGCTGCTCTTTGAGAACAGAGTCATTAGGGAGCAGGCTGCCAACAAGAAACACCTGGCCTGGGCAGACTTCAGCGTTTCCTCCTTGTTTTTAATGCATGAAACAAAGAAACCAATTATACTTTAAAGTAGTAAAAGTTGCATGTTTCCCAAAAGTTGAGGCTATCCTCTAGTCTATTAGCTTATTGTTTTTGAGAAATAAAGAAAATGAGGTGTGTCAAAGTAGTAACTAATGACTGTAGCAATCCCTTTTCTTTCATAAATGAGTTACTGGTGAAATGAGACAGAAGGCATAATAAAACTATTTCCTTAGAAACACTGAGAAATATAAAATATTTGTAAGTTAATTTGTTGAAAGACAACAAAATGGAAAAAAAGAGAGATGAAAGACTGCCAAAGGAAAAGATTTAAGACATTACAAACAAATTGATTTTAAAAAGTTCGCTGAAAGTTTAGTGTAGTAAGGTAAAATGAGTTTGGTCCAATGACTCATCTAAACTGTACATTTACACAAACTAACTTCATGCCATCTATGTACATCAAATAGCAGTGCAAAATTCTTTTATGACGGATACTAATCATGTAAATAAAAGCAAAATCTTCATTATACCTGTTAAAAAGTATCTGCACTTCATAAAATTTATAAGATGTAATAATACTTAAATTCCAGTTTAAGAACTAGTTAACTTTATAAAGAAGAAATATTGTGGTATTTTTCAAGGAGATAAAGTATACAAAAATCAGCCATCTCAGTGAGGAAGCTTGTTATCCCTGATGTATTATGAGTTCCAGACTGTAGTATTTATAATGCTATGGAATACTTGCTATTGAGGGATGCCTAAGTTATATCTTGAGTGGCCTCTGATTATGAAAAATATTCAATCAAATTTAAACATCATCAGATGTTGTGAGACTATTTCCCTACTAAAAAGGAAATCTAGAGCAGTCCTATTTGTGATGAAGTACAGACAGACACACATCTTTTCATTCTAGTGCAAATTAAGTGTAAAGGGAAAAAGCTGCTCTTAAAATACAATTTTTTGGTTTAGGCTAATTGATCCAGAATCTAGGCTTTTCCTTGATAGAATCATGAACTCTAAAGATACAGAATTTGGTTAGAGTACTGCAAACAATCTAAATCCATCTCTCTCTTCACATACACAGAGGCTATTCGCAATTAAGGTCATTTGTGAATACTTGAAAAAATATAATATAGTTGGGATTCTTGGTCAGGTCCTTATTGTGCCCAAATGTAAATGAGCTCTTCTCTATTTAAAAAATAAGAGGAAGATGTACTCTACATGGCAAAAATTTTCCAGTCATCTCACAGAAAACATTCCTTATGGCTACTAAAAGCCTAAAAATTCTTGTTGCCAGAAAAAATTAAAGTATGATATTCTAGATCACTATTTGTCTATATTTTTCCTCAAGAGCTTCATATTTTATCAAAGGATGTCATTTAAAAAATGTAAGAAAATTTAAAAGCTGCAAATTTTTTTTTAACTAAATGTAATTATTAGGTTCTGAATGTCAAACTAATTTCTAAAGCAAGAATTATTCTTTTTTTCCTACTGAAGGTTGCTGTAATGTTTTTGCAATAGTTAAGCCGATGGTCTAATTTCATAAGTCCATCAAAGATAAAGAATCTCGAATATTATGTAGTTTATAATACTGCAAATTATAAAATGAATTACACAGAATTCAAATTTTGTCTTGGGTAGGCGTATGAACACTACGGGAATGAATAAAATTATAGAATTTGTCTTTTTTTTCTTTTTTTGTTAGTGTGGTGGTACTTCTTTTTGAAATTTCATTTGTAAAAGGTATCAACCCTTAAAGGAGTAAGAAAGGTAAATCAAGGCCACTAGTATGGTTTAGTAAATGGATTTCTGGTAAAACTGAATTTGATTAAATAAGATAAAAATGAAAATATCTATTCATATAAAGTAGTTACGACTAAAATCTAATAAAACTTAAGCTATGCACTGACTAGAGAGATCAATATTTATGGTCAATATTTATTAAGTCATATTAAAATCTTTTTCTTTTGTATATAAAAAAGAAACTTTAATATGAATAGACCGCCTTCTTTTCCTTGGGTTCTCTTTCTTCTATTTATCCCTTGCTACTATAGTTACTACTTTATAGCTTTAATTCAGTAGGAGGAATCTTCTAATTCCTGCCACTATGAACACAAAGAATAAGAGAAAACTACCCAAGAGCTCAGCAGGAAGCCTGATCTCTAGCACTGGATTAAGCTTTTAGCAAACAGCAAATAAAGGCAGTGATCTGAAAAAGCTAATCAGATCCTGCTGTGGTATTTAGACTATATGGGTTGCTAGTACTGGATAATGTTAAGCACATTAAAACATCTGTAGGTGAAAACATGGCCCTACTCTGGTTTCTTAGTCACAGGTCCTAGTCCCCTTCCCCACTGCAGAACCAATACAAACAGCTGCACTGGCTCTGCTTCAGTCACTGCCATAGATGACCTTGTAGTTATGACAGTAGAAAACAATACAAGACAGTGTAGTTTTAAGGGTATACTAAATCTGTCGATGACAAGGGTCTGTCTCACATTTGAAACTTCAACTATCTGAGAAGACCTTATAAGTCTGCTGAGGTTTGCAAAATACTTGGGCTTTGATGGTGTTTGGAATCAATTCTTTTTGTCAGTGGTGATCCAAGCCGACTTCCTGCTACCTTTCTGCTAATATGGGTTTATTTAATACACAATCTCTTTCGACTCACGATAACCTCACAGAAGTAAGATTATTATATTAGATTTTACCAATTAACCCCCAAAACTTAAAAGGTTAAAATTTTAAGCAAAACATTATTTTTGACAGTAAAAATGAAGATAATGCTCCTCAATGTCAAAATTCTTGGGGTTTGATTATGAAAATCTTTCAGTGCCAAAATACTCAGAGCAAACAATCCTTGTCTTTAGGGTTCAGAGACAAATACCAAAATACTTCACAAACACAGTATTTCTTTCCAGTGGTTTAAAAACAAAGGCACTTTTCTATAGCCATTTTAGGTGACAATATAACCCATATCCTTAGATGTCAAATATTTCCCAATAATTAGCTTCCCATTTAGTTATTTTAAATAGTTCATTAAATAAGTCTTTAGGAAGATATTTTAAATTCCTACAAAAATTTTAAATACTCAGAGAACTAGGAATTTTAGAAAAGGGAGACTACAACGGACATCCAAAATGCTGATGTAACAGGTAACTAAAGCAACTGATGTATGGGAGACTGACAGAGAAAATTTGTGAGGAAAGAAAGGCCACGTATGATTTTAAAAGGAGAAAGTACATATCATCCATGTTCACCAAACAGTTATATTAAGTATAACTGAAACTTTGAGAGAAAGCTAACCCAAAATCTGTAAATTTATGTATATATTATACAACGCATTCTCAGAATTATAACACAACTGGATGCTACTTAAATGACACTTTTTACCTCGTATAACGATAATGTTTACATCATTATCAAAGCCTAGTTAGAATTCAACTCATCACTTCTGATGCCACAGCACTTTATCTCCCACTCTATGACATTCCTCACTTTCCACCTGGTATGTGCTCATTTCTGAACATCATTATATCTTTAGGCTGCATGTACCAGCTGATGGGGACATGCCTTGTTTTTTGGGTGTCACATAATTCTACTTAGCAAACTAATCCAAAACTATCTGACCAAAAGCACTGTTAAAAAGTGAAACTGACAGATTTAGGTTCTAAAGAATAATTGTATCAGATAGAGTTAAAAGAGGGCGCTATCATTCTGTCTGTTCTTAATGGTTTAGTAGAGAGTGTGATAGTATAGTAAAGGAACTCAAGGAAAAATAAAACACAGTATACAGCATTACAAAAGGAACTGCAAACCAACTATGACTCAATAAAATTCAGTTAATTTTAAGTATGGTCTCAATAGAAATTCTTATTAATAATCAAGATGGAAAATAGTTCCTTATATATGAATTCTTTTAAGATGGAAAACCAAAACACTTTAGTTACTACTTCCAATGGCCCTTATAGACTGATTTTAAATTACTGCACACTACTGATTTTAGATAATTGTCCTGGTGTTCAAGCAACTGAAAAACATTAAAGCTAACAAAATGAATGGTTGTGTTAGATAGTATGCTCAGTGAAATTATAACAAAATTTTTCTTTAGAGTTCTATTCATATCAGACGATGAGGTAATAATTTAGACATTAAATTTAGAATTCTGAGCATTTAACACGGTTCCTTCTAAATACACATCATCATATACCATAATTAGTTAAATCTACAATAGGAATCATCCTAAACAGCTGCCAATGCAATTCGATTGTAAACTCCAATAGGGCAGGGATTCTTGTGTTTTGTTTTTCTCTTGTATCTCCAGCACCTAGCAGAGTGCCTGACACACAACAGGCACTTCTTAAATATGTGGTAAAAAAATGATAGCATTTCTGTATCTGGGCCAAAATCCCTCTTCCATATATGTTCTTTACTTCCTTTCATACGACCTACACTCCAGCTAAACAGGAGTATTTAAAGCAGTAGTTCTTTCAGTCTGGTTGCACACTGGAACCATCTGAGGAGTTTTAAAACGCAGTTTAGTGATACCAGAGTCCCATCTGGGAGACGTTTATTTTTTTTGGTCTGGTAGAGCCTGGCCACGCATTTCTAAAGTGTAGCCAAGTTTAAGAACACATGACTTAAAGTTTCCTCTAAAATACCTTTCTCCACAGCTTCACATGTTAAAATCCTACCATGATTGAATTCAGCTGAAAACCCAACTTTGCCAAGAAAACTTTCATGGAACAATGTTAAACTTATCTTTGGATTATTTGAGTTTTGCACAGGGCCTGACATGGTTAGGACCTGATAAATATTTGGCGAGCATGACACATAGAAATTCAATAAAAGAATGATGTACAGTTGATTCTCATTATTCAGAGATTCCATATTTCCAAATTTGCCTATGTGGTCAAATTTATTCATAACCCCCAAATTAATACTTGCAGTGCTTTAGTCATTCCATAGACATATGTCTACACAGAGAGGAGAAAATTGTGACTTGCTCAGGCACACCTTCCAGCTAAGGCTGGACAAGGTGAGGCTTTCCCTTCTTGTTTCAGCTGTCCTACTGTAAACAAGCATCCTAAAAAGGACTAGTGTTTTGCATTTTTTGTGCTTTCTACTGGTGAATTTGCAGTTTAATTGGCCCCCAAGCCCAGTGCTGAAATGCTGTCTATGACTCCTATTTGCAAGAAGGCATTAGAGAGCCTTATGGAGAAAATAGGTTAGGCAAATTTTTTAAGACATGTTATAGTCATGTTGGTTGTGAGTTCAATGTTAATGAATCAACTATATATATTAATGAATCAACAATATTTATCAACGATATATTTAAACAGCAACACATGTACAAGATTAGGTACTGCTTCATGAAAATGTTTTCGCCAAGGGCTCTTCTAGGAGTAGCAGTTCAGTATTTGCAGCAACTTTATGAAACTATGATTTTTTTTTTTTTTTTTTTAAAGAATCAGCTATAATTTCTCCTTCCTGAGATCTTTACAGTTTCATTCAGCAAATGGGTACCTCCTAGTTGCCAGGCACTGGGGAGACAGCAAAAACAAAGCAAGTCCCCTTCTCTCACCAAGCTTAAAGTGTAGTGTAGGGTGGGGGAGAAAGAAAATACAAACTGTAAATACATGTTAGGTGATGGTATGCTACAAAGAAACTTTGAATCAGAGGCGGCTTCTCTGATAAGGTAATATTTGTGAAGGTAGCTAAATCAGTGGTCCTCAATCCCCGGGCTGCGGACCGGTACCGGTCTATGGCCTGTTAGGAACTGGGCCATACATTGGGAGATGAGCAGTGGGGAAGCGAGTGAAGCTTCATCTGTATTTGCAGCCACTCCCCAGCGATAGCATCACCACCTCAGCTCCACTTCTGATTACCAGGCATTAGATTCTCATAGGAGCTCTGGTCAGTCCCTGGTGCCAAAACGGTTGGGGACCGCTGACCTAAATGAAGTAAAAGGAAATATGTAACAGGAAGAGAGAGGATTAAGTACAAAGCCCTGAGATGAGAGTATGATCATGGATCAGATAGGTGGCTAGTAAGACAGGCGGTGAGTAGGCAAAGGGAGGAGTCAGAAGATGAGGTCAGAAAGGTAAGGTCAAGAGAAGTCAGGACATGTAGAACTCTGAAGGGCAATGCTTCTCCTACTCTACACAGCATCTGAATCACATCAGGATCTTGAATATTCTGATTCAGGAAGTCTGAGATTCCACGTTGTAATGAGCTCACAGCTGATGCTGTGGCTGTTGGTCCATGGACAGTGCTTTAAGTAGCAAGGTCATAGGTCACAGTAAGAACATGGCTTTTATTCTGAGATGGGAAACCTTTGGAGGGTTTTGAGCAGAGGGAGTGATATAATCCTATTTTATACTAATGTCTTCTAAATTTGGGCTTACCTCCACATTTCTAATAGTGTTCGATTGATCTCCATTCCTGTCTGTTCCATTCATTAAGAACTGTAATTTGTAACATATTGGATACCCTGCATGTGTAAGTCTTCTATTACTACATTTTTTCTCATTTTCACATTTTTTCATGGCTATTTTGCATGTAGATATGTCCTGATACTTCAGAACTGTTTGACAGCTTTTAACCAAAAAGCTGTTGGGAGTTTGGTGGAGAATGCTGCAGTAATACTTGCTTAAAAATCACTGCCAATTAAATTGTTTAATCAGGAACAATTTATTGGAAGTTTCTTTATTTTTCAATACAGTTTCCTAAATTTTTTAATGGGGGCTTATATTTATTAAACTTGTCTTAAAATATTTTGCTTTTGTTCTTGCTGCTGTAAATGTAGTTTTCCTTTCCCATTGTATTTTCTATCTAGTTTTTGTTGTCTAAAAAAATTATTCCTATTCTTATTGTTGTACCTTAATCTTTAGTGAACTACATATTTCAGCGAACTCTTAATGTTTCTATTGGTGTTTCACTGAGGCTCTTGAGTTTTCCACATATATAAATTAGACTGCCTCATCAATTTTTATATCTCTTGCTCTATATGATTTACATGTCATGGAATACTTTAGCTACTGTGAATAATTAGAAGATAATGTAGGAAAAGATATAAGGAACATGAGTATAAATGTTTGGGAACCAGTGATTTAGAAGAAATACATTGATTTAATGATGGGCAGTAGTGAAGGGACAAGGGATAAAATGGAAGTAAAAACAGAATAGAATATAACAGACATCTGAGAGAACACAAAGATTTTCTTGAATAAAACTTAAGCACTCATCTACTATCAAAGTAGGAAATAAACATTTATGATCTTCTTGTTAGCTGAAGGAATGCTCAGGCCCAAGACTCAGCACCCGACAGCACACTTGCCAAACTGGCATTCTGGCTTCTGGCTGTCACTCAGGAATTCCAAAGTGCTTTCTCCACCTTTCTTGTCTTCACTCAGGCATTATCACAGCATGTATAGTCTCAAATCTAAGATGCGGCTGCCAACCTGGCACATGCTTCCCAGCCTCCAAGGCCAGAAGTAAAATTTCCTACCTCAACCAAACTCAAAAAATTTTGTGAAATTTTTTTACATGCCGATTCCTGATTTCTTTTTCAAAATTGTTAAACATATACTGCCTATACTGCAAATCTAGTGTTTCTCTTAGTACAGAAAACCTTTCTAAACTGTGGATCAGAATTTGACTTCAAACATTAGCTGTGTCTTACTCCGTGCTGACGTTCTTAATCAAAAAGGAGGTTTTAAACACATTAGGACCAATCAGAGGCTCTCTAATATAATCGAAAGACCTGAAAGTACACTGAAAGTGGGGAACTTAAAGGAAAATAAAAGGGCAGTGATTAGAAGCACTTTTTTTCTTAAAGTGATTGGTTAATTTTCTTATCAATTACTAGAATTGCAACCATTCTTCATTTCCAATAATATGAAGTAATTCCTATAATTCTGCTATTCATCCCATCCATCAACAGGCCAGTTTATTCATCCCATCCATAAACAGGTTAGGAGAGAAGAGTTAATTTTTTTTCCCCAAATCTTTACAATCTTGGAGGTGAAAGTATTCAGAAGATGCTCACTGAAATAGGATTAAATTGGTAAAGAGCATAATGAGGGCCATGGAGAAGAAACCATGGTGCTTCCAAGCCCCAGGAAACTCTAGAAAACACATAGAAAAAAGCACACCACGGCTAAGAGGTGCAGAGATCAATAAGCAGAGAAACCCCACTTAAGGAGCTCAAATACATTAAAAACAAACTGGGAAATCAGTTTATTTTGAAAGGTACACCATCCTATCTTTACACAAAGATGACAAAAATTCCTGACAACCAAAGCATTAGATTTACTTCTCTTATCCACAGGCCTTAAATGATGATGATGGTATTAAGGGTATATAGACATTTAAACAGTAAAAATGACTTTTATCTCAAGTACTCAAATAATTCACTATGGGTTGCTCGACTTCAAAGATGAGATATAAATAGGCATTTGTGCTAGACCAACTTTTTCAAGGCTTAGGGAAAACTCAAGCCTTGAGAATGGAAACATACTCTAACCATGATACAAAAAATTAGAGGTTAACAGTACATAGCCAAAAACAAATTTAAAAACTCTAAAAAACCCAATATCTATAAATTAAAACTCTCTTCCAAGTAACTCTGTAGTTAAAGAAAAATAAAAAAATAAATTCGTGGACATTTAGAAATAGATGACAATAAAGTTATGACCTATGGAACGTGGCCAAACTGATACTTAAAAATCAATGGTGTAAATGTATTTAGTCAAAAACAAAAAAATAAAGGAATTGAACATAAATTGGAAAGGTTAAAATGAACAAAAAAAAACAAAATAAAAGTGGGTAAAATAATAATAAATTTAAAAGCACAATAAATTAGGAAGCAGAAAAAAAGATCTGATTAATAAAACAGAGAGCTGGTTCTAAATGATGAATGAATGAATGTATGAATGAACGAATAAATGAACAACCTCCTAAAAGTGACCAAGAGGTTAGGGAATTCTATCTACATATATAACATTACAAATGTAATGTTCAATAATATAGGAAGAATTCTTTGTGTAAATCTTTATGCTAATAAGTTAAGAGTTCATAATCGAAGCTGACTTAAGGTTGCAAATGTGGGTAACCATGGAATAAATAAAAACTTTGTTAAAGGTTTATAAACTCTAGTCCATTCCTGACAAAAGAACCTATAGGTTCTATGGGTGTGTTCTAGCAAAACCTCAAAGCATCTAGCAACTCCGATGTTACTTATTCTAGGGCACTGAAGAAATGGAAAGCATAGAAACTGGTTTATGAGGCTAGCATAACTGTTGACAAAACTCAACAAAGATGGCAAAACTAACCAAATATATATATAAGCTTATACTATATACAAAAGTTTTAAATAAGAGAAATGTAAATTATGTAGTATATTTAAATCATAATACATATTAACCAGGTAGATTTTATTCTATGATAATAGATTATTTTTCTAATATTGAACAACCTTGTTAATTCAATTCATTACATGTATTGATTAAAGGCTCCTGCATTGGATTGGGTGTGGAAGATGAAAGAGGTACATGAGGAAATCAAGAACTTCTAAATTTTTAGTCTGAGTACCTGAGAAGGTAGTAACACTTGAAATGGGAAAGATTTGGAAAAAAACAGATCTGGAAGGATATAAATTGTTATAATTTTCACTTCAGATACCAAATAGCTATCCAAGTGGACCTTTCCTCAAGATAGCTGTGTAAAAGAGAGAAGTCAGGATTGGAGATAAAAATTTGGTAGTCATCAGAACGTAGATGATATTTAAAAATATATTATTGGATGGATGGAAAACTGTAGAAAAAGGAAAAGACCCTGGAATCGAAATTTCAGTAACCTAAAGAAAGACATTACATATATTTGTGTAATACTATATTTTCATGTACTATATATTGCTATGCTTAATCATTTAAAAAAACACAGTAAATTAGGACTTCAGTACAAAAACTACTTAATAAAAACCTGATGATATCACAAGGTGGTCTTTCTGCCAGACTTTGAGAAGTTCAGTTTCAGTTGCATTGTCATTGTGGGAATTTGTAAATTATTCAGATTTTTTTGGGGGGGTGGGGGAGTGGACAGTAGTTTTCAAATAGTGTTTTGAGAGATGCCTAAAAAAGTTGAGCAAGAAGGGCATTGGGACCCTGATCCTAAGATTTCATTTGAACATTTGAATAAAGGGTTTTCAGGGGGAAAATTAAGATTTCAGGGGGAAAAACTGTTTCATCCACTTTTAGTAATGGTTTATAAATATGATGTTAACAACGGACAACAGTGAAAGAGTAGGTCTCAAAGTTTATATCACTGACAAGGACAGAATCGTTAAGTAGGCTGAAAGCAGTACAATTTCAGCCTTACTGCATTTAAACTGATTGCATATTAAATGAGTCAAATGCTGAAAAATGTTTAAAAATGTGTCTAAAAGATACTTAGGGATTTAATAATATACATGTCTATTTTCAAGTTTCTCACATTTCACATTCATAGATATATTCCGGAATATCTGTACAAAAGCAGGGGACACCTTTGTTAGAAAACAATAGCTGTCAGGATTTAAAAAGTGAAATACCGGAGAAGAAGTCCCATTCAAATAAGAAATAATCCCAAATGGCTACTATTAATACTGTTCTTTGATATCAATCAATGCAATAAAAAAAAAAAAGAATTGAAATATTGAAAAAAATTGATATTATTGGGTCACCATTACATATCCTGAAAATCAAGAGACTCAGCTGAAAAACTGTTGGACTAACTCCTTCAATTTAGTTAACAGTATATAAAAGAGATCAGTAAGGTAGCTAGATGGGGATTTACAAATGAATAACTTTCCTTTATACTAGCCACCACTAGGTATAAAATATAGGTATAGCAAGCATAACATATAATGCAGAAAAATCTCATTCATAATAAACAAGGACAGCTAATATCTCAAGGACTTAAGTGCTTCAATATACATCATTACTTAATCTCCACAACCATGACATTAGTGATATTATCATGTTAATAGGTACTATTATCACAATGTTACAAAGAAACTAAGGCTTAGGGAAATTAATAAGAAATTTGCACAATCATATAGACAGTATCAGAACAAAACTCAACTCCGTCTCTCATCTCTCTGACTCTACAGAATGGGCTTCTATGCACTATTCTCACTGTCTATCAAAACAAAGAGGTTGTGGAGTGTTAGTGGGGGTGGTGGTGGTGAGGGCAGAGAATGGACACTCATGCATTGCTGATAAGACTATAAACTGATACAACTTTTCTAGAAGGCAATTTGCATGATCACACCTAAGAATTTGTTAAAAGAGATATTCATCAATGTGTACGAAGAGCTATAAATACGGATATTTATCACACTGTTGTTTACAACAATTAAAAAGCTGGTCACACTCTAAATAGGCAACAATATGAACTTGATTAAATTACAGTATTTGAATGTGTACTGTATTCAAGTACATATTCAACCATTCAACCAATAAAAATAATCTTTTAAAAGAATATTTAATGACACAGGGAAACAAAATATACTGACTGAACTTCAAGAAAGAGAACTACATATGCATATAAAGTCTTTAAAGGATATGTTTACATTGACTAAGGTTTTTAAAAGTAAAAACAATGATGTCAAAACTAACTCTAGGTAAGAACTGTAGATGATTTTCACTATTGTTATATACTTTTTCTGCTTTAAAAATGTGATAAAATGAATACATTAAAATACTAAACTCGATTTACTTTTAAGGGAAAATGTAGTCAAAATAATAGGAGTGCAGCTTAGAAAACATTTCCCCTATTTAGAATTTTTTTCTTATGTATAATATTGCTAATATTAACACAAATTACGCCCATGATTTTTATGTTACTTAAGGCACTTTTTGATCTTAGTAAAAACAGAAATATCACCTAACAAAATAGGTAATTTATTGCAGTTAAAACCTTTAGAGCTGTATTAATCATTTAAATTACAGCAAAATTCCAAAAAGTATCTAATACACATCACCAACTCAGTGGGACAAAGAAAATAATGACTTAAAGATAAAACAAAAAACATCTAAATCGACAATGAAAAGGCAGCCTCAGTTATTTTGGATACCTACTCCCTTTGAGTGTACAAAATAATAAAAGGAAATGATAAAGTAGAAGCCAAGATTTGAAACAGAATAAGTCACAGAATAGGGATAAAATTAAGCCCACATAATTTTGAATAGGAAATGAGTACAGATGACTAAGAACAAAGAACAAAAACTAATTTTAGCCTCACCCCAGAAGACATGAATATATTTGAAAGCCCTTTCGAAAATTTAAAATATAAACTGGCATTAAAAGCAATAACAGTCAACTTGATTTTAATTTTATATCTGGTAAACCCAATTGCTCAGCACACAATTAAGAGCCACTGAATAAGCAGAGAAACAAGTCTGTCCAATCAAATCAATGGATACTGTTAAATAATTTTATAATAATAAGTGCTTTCTATGTGCCAGGCACTTTTACATTCATTATCTTGAATCAGTAAAAACAACTCTGTAAAGTACTGTAGTGTTTGATGAATGAGAAATCAAAGAAACTCAGTCTTGCCTAGGGTCGCAGCCAGTAAAGAGCAGAGCTGGGATTCAAACCAGGTTTAGCTGATTTCAGAGGCCCCACCTGCTCTCTCCATACAGTACAATCTTTCAGTTCTGCAACCTAGACTATCTGAGCATCCTAAAAGCCTTTAATCATTGCCTTATTTTAGACATAATATTAGCTTTTGTTATCCAGTTTCACAATCCACCTCAGATATCTGCTGCAAACTAGAGAGTGACAATGTCAGTAAGGAACAGCTAACATCAAAAAAGAAAATGTTTGAAATATTTTTAATGTCATGAGAAAATCTTTAGTGTATATTAAATGGGGACAGGAAGGTGGGATAGAAAGCTCTACAAACTGTGTAATTTCAATTATACAAGAAAAAGATATCTTTTAAGAACCAAACTCCCAGAAAGATAATTACATTATTAAACCTCAAAACAAATTTATTAACATGTATTAGTTTACAGAGACCATAACATTTGGTTAAAACAGGGACTTAGCCTAAGTTGGAACTCTCCCTTTGTCATTATTAACTGTGAGACTCATCAAATTATTTAACCATACTGTGGTTTGGTTTCCTCATCAGAAAAAGAATAATGAAATATTCTTCATAGGAGTATAGTACTAAATGCATTAATACATGAGGAACACTTAGAACAATGCTTGGTAGTTATCAATCTTAAACTACAATGGAGTAAACCAAACAAAATCTAAGCTGAGGCCTGAATAACAAGGCATGAGCTGGGCAAAAAGTTTGGGGGGGGGGCGGGGGCAGGGTTAGGAAAAAATGTTCAAGGCAAGGAGGGAGATTTTGGGATTTTCTATTTATTCCCTATCCAACCTTAGAGATTTGATAATTATCTTAAAGGCAGAATATTTTATTCAAAAAGTACTTATGAGCTTTGCTTTAGGGTAGGTCACTAAGCGTAAGAATTACTGTCAGGGCTGTGACTTATAACCATATATAATATGCTTTATTGGTGATTACTCTCTATTTTCATTTTAAGAAAGTAAAACATCTACTGAACAGAAAAATTAAAGAGCAAACACCATACTGAAGGACCAAGGTTACTGGAGATATATTTTGGGATAAAATAGATTTAAAAAAAAAAATCACATTCTTAATCATTTGTCATTTCCCTGAACTATTAATAGTGAAACAGCAGCAATGATTACGTTTTTGGTGAATCTTAACATTATAGTTTTGTAAACACATATGCTGTAGGTCCATGAGGCATATTAACACTTAAAACACAAGATTTTTAAGAACATTGGTTATATTTGAGATACAACCTTAGAATCGTGATATTTTAGGTTTAAATTTGGAATCTCAATTTCATAAATTTTTATTTAAAGATCTTCCTATATATTTCTCTTTCCAAGAACTATACCTCCAATACCACCTTTGCCACCCTAATCACCCACTGCTTCCATCATCACTAATGCTCTGAACACACTAGACCAGCTACTCCCTACTTTCCTGCCAGGTTCCCTTGATTTACAGCATTTATTTGGAAATGACTTCATCCAGCTCTACCTACAGGCATACCTTGTTTTATTGTGTTTTGCTACTTTCCTGGTGTTGCCTTTTTTTTTTTAACAAACTGAAAGCAAGACCTTCCATCAGCAAAAAGATTACCACTCACTTTATTGCGCTGGTCTGGAACCAAACCTGCAATATC
Organism: Pteropus vampyrus; assembly: GCF_000151845.1. Taxonomy (NCBI): domain Eukaryota; kingdom Metazoa; phylum Chordata; class Mammalia; order Chiroptera; family Pteropodidae; genus Pteropus; species Pteropus vampyrus. The sequence goes on from NW_011888891.1 coordinate 5,215,794, forward strand.
TCCGAGGTATGCATGCACTTGAATCCTACCTAAAGGTCTGGCATGTTGTCCTTCCCCAGTAACTGAATTTACTTTTTTATTCATGTCATTAGTACCTTTGGCCCAGCATTATGTTCTATTTGTTCAAAATTCTCCTTTTATAGGTCAGGGGCCTTACATAGCACCTAGACTGATACTGATTGTTTGCTGAGGGAATAGTATTTACCAGTTTCAAATGAACAATCACAGCAGATTAGTTTATAATCCCAAATTCTACCACCACAAGAATAAAAATCCTCCTACTTCATAACTTAGGGTTGTTTCTTAAAACTGCAATCAAATCTGAACGAAAGAATTCTTCTAAATTTATGTACAAGAACAAATGAAAAACTCTAAAAGGTATAAAATGATATAAAAGCATATAAGAGGGTATAAAATTGTATAAAAAGCTACAAAATGATAGCAACACTTTTACATTATAGTAGAAACCACCGTGGTCTGCTAGAATGGTAAGACAAGGTAACCCAGTTGTAGAATAAGAAAACTATTTTAAAAATACAATTTCCATTATCCACTTGGGGTCCAATTTGGCAGATGTAATCCATGAAAACAGCTCCAGAGGAGCCATTAATATAAAATAGGATGTATTCATTAGTCTGGTAATTAAAACAAAAAGGTAGTGAAGGAAAGTGATGAATGAAAACTCCCATCAGCATACAAATATTCCAAGTTTCTGTTTCCTATCCTTTAATATTTTCCATTATAGTGAAATAGTTTCACAAGACTTTCATTATAAATACAGGTTAAAAAATACTGGTTTCTTTTTTGTTGTGTTAAGAATTCATTTTACTTTGCTTATAATGTTTAAGTACTTTCATGATGACTAGAATCATAATTTACTTTGAAAAGTAAAACCCATTCTCAAATTAAGTAAAAATACTCAAACATTTTGAATTATAGAGACACAGTCAGTTAATAGACCATTCTGTTATATTTAGGGTACTTCAAGTAGACAGACTCAGGTAACTTAAAATAAGAATACCAAATTGGAAGAAAACAAGTGAAGAGAGAGCAAGTCTGAATTAAGCATCTTCCTGGGGTTATCGAAATTAAACAATTTCACAAATATTTTGTGACACTATCTTACTATGCAAGCATTAGAAAACACCATTATTAAAAAACTGCTAACATTAATTGTATATGCAAGTGATCAAATAAATGGAAGTCATACCCATTAATCCCTAAATATATTAAGGATTTAAAAATATAACAGGATATTCCTGACTTCTTGTAGTTCTTGGAAAATCCAAAAAATATGTTTGCGGTATATCCAGTTTTCCGTTTACAATATGCATTAGAAAAATATGATTCAGTGAAGAAACGAAGATCTTTCCTAAACTTATAAATATACAATACTTAGCCCAAATATTTTTGCATCTATTCTAAGGTGGTTTAAAAAAAAAAGATCTGAATCAACAAGCGCCTCAGGAGGCCTGGGGATACTCCAATACAGTCTTGCAACCAATAGGAAAACTTTCCCTAAATCTAGATTAGCATTTCATCTCTTTATCACAAAACACAGAGCACAAACCAGAGCTGTGAACGGTTACCCCAAAGGCAAGCAACCCAGTTAGAGTATTCTGTATTTTGGAAGCTAAGGCTGTTTTTCAAGGACTTTAAAAGGGGTGATGGCTGAGACA
>NW_011888891.1:5218942-5220658 GCF_000151845.1 Pteropus vampyrus
CCTTGCCTCCTCTGGAGCGGAGGTTGGCAAACCAGCACCTGCTGCTGGAGATCACCGAGAACTGAAAACAGGAAACCCCGAGCCAAGGGGAAAACCCGGGAGGCGTGGAGAGAGGTGAGGGGAGCTGCTGGAACCTGTCGGGCTCGACCCAGACGCTGCGCCCGATTCCCTTCTCCCGCCCGGCCCGGGGATCCCGACCTCCCTTCGCCGCTCCCCTAGCCCTGTCTAGGAGGGCGCCTCTCCGCTCCGTAACACCCTCTCCACCCAGCAGTAAAACCGCCCCGTCCCTGGGCAGTCAGGGAAATCGAGAGGCGGCCTTCTTAGGGCAAGTTTGCCCTGGCTGTTTGCTTGTTATCAATACACTGTAATGAGGGAAAACCACAGCTGGCATGAGCAAAACCAATAAGGGAACTTAAGCAAATGAAGCTGCTGGGATTTCACCCAGGGGAAGGACTTCTTTCAGCAAGGAAACTGGCCTTGTTGGAAATGGCAATGTGTCAACATCATGGTGAAACCCAGGATAAATCCGTATCTCTTTCGGGAGTTTGGAAGGAGGCAGCCCCCTGCACTGAGGTAGGCTTCTGAGTTGCCAGTGAAAAGCACTGGGAGCGGAGAGCCTTTCTACTTTGTGAATTGTACAACCCCCAACAAAATTTAGGTCAACATTTCAGAAAGATTCAAATAATCCTATTTCACCGGCCTGTGGAACTGTCACCAGGTGCTTCACGTTTAGCCTTGGGCAGGATGCATCTGCTTTTGGAGTGACAGGGAAGGGAACTTGTGCCACAGACTAGGTAGCCTGCGATAATAAATACATTATCTATCTCATTTAAGGTTCACTGCAGTCAAGTGAGCTAGGTGTTATAATTGCCGTTATCAGTCAGAAAACTGAGGTTAGAAAAGTTTCCCGAGATCACACAGCTTGAATATGAAAGATCCAGATCTGTTTGCATCCAAAGGACATATTTGTTTCACTGGACCTGAGTTCATGCCTTTGATGATATTCTTTCACTTATAATAAAATCATTTCTTGCCTCTCTGAATTGGGCACATATGATTTAAGCCTGGATCTGTTGAATTCACTTGGTCTACTAAATGGTAGTGATATCCGTGATGCTTACTGTGGCTCAAACTTTAAACTTTCCAGTTTAATGTTCTCTTTCTAAAAAAAAAAAAAAAATCTGCCTTTATGGCTTAGTTGAGCAGCACAAGTGGCCCCGCCTCTTTGGCCTACATCTGTTGCTCTTTAGCTGATGATGGGATCCCAACTGAGAGCATTATACTGAGTGGTGCCTATTGGCATTCTAACTCTGCCTGGGAGATGAAAGAGGAGCATCTTGCTGAGTCTGCTTCACACTTGAGTAGGCCAGTCTTGGGGTATATTAAAATAGCTGGCTGATAGGCTTCTTTTTAGGCATATGAAATCCCTCTGGTCTACATTTTAGTTCTACTTTCAAGACCCTTAGGAAGTCTGGCAACTTGCTCTCTACAGCCAGGTCAGTTTTGATTGGCAGGAAGGGAAGCATGCTCTGGGAAAGCATTCCCTGTTCACTGACCCAAACCCTCAGAAATCTCTTGGGTAGTATTTGGGAGGGGAAGGGACTTAGAGGGTGGCTGGCTGATGACGTAAGTGACAGCCATCTTTGGCATGGTATTAGTGATGCCAGGAAGTTCCCCTACTTTACGCTATACTGGCAACACAGTCTACCTTGTTTC
>NW_011888891.1:5221863-5238270 GCF_000151845.1 Pteropus vampyrus
TTAGAATAGTTTGGTTTTAGGCATGTATTTGTGGTAACAGTGGGATATGAATATGTAAGTATGTTGTAGTATTATCTAGAAAAGGCAAATAGTTGGGTAAATGAGGCTTTTATCTGCTATTGAGAAAGTTAAGTATGAAAACTTTAAGTGGTCATTATTAGGGTTGAAAAAAATTTCAAACAATAATAAAATGCTTCTAGAGCTCTGAGATAAATGAGAACTAGATAATTCCTCTTTACTCCAAGTTATGTTTACTTAAAAGGAAAAGAGAATATATAAGAAATAAATTTCACGGGCTCAGCGAATGTAAGATGGATGGAAAAAAAAGGGAGTTAGAAATCATTTAATCTGACCCTACTTTTCATTTTGAAAATGGTAAACTGAGGATCAAATTTTCAGTGTTGGATAGTAACAAGAACAAAGGAGGGAGATAGATAGATAGTTTGAGCTCAGTGTAGCCTATCTACAGTGAGAAACCCATGAAAAATTTCCTATAATAGAATGTTCTCCATGTCACCTTCAGAATAAGCATCAGGAAATAAGGCACATTTGCTATTACCAAATACATATAGCCAATTCATATCTGAATTATAAAATCAAGTCTGGATCTCAAATCGTGACTTTGAATTATATATACATAATTTAAGAATTTGAGTGGCTGTGGCCCCATAATACCTAAAACTTTGAGCAGCCCACAAGTTAAAAGCAAATGCTTTGGAAAGAACAGATGAGGCACACCGGTGGGAGGGAGAAAGGTTGCAAGGGCAGCACTTTTTTCTAGAATATACCTCCCAGGTAGACTACCGCAAACCTAGGTTCACAGTTGAATCTTAAAAGACAGAATTTCAGATACCCACCACATCCCACCTGGCTGGCTCAACCTGGAACTTCTGATTGCCCAGCCACCTTATCTAAGACATGCAGGGGTTGTAGGTCATCCCCAGGTTCAAAATTAGCACACATCCCTGGCAACTACTTTTAGTTCTATCCAGAGCTTTCCTAGGAGTTTTCTCATTGAAACCCGTGGCTACACTTGGGAATGCAAAAGAATTTTTTCTCTTGCTCTCATGTCTCCTATCTCTACCATTTCTGCCAAAACACTTACCTTAGTTGAAACAATGTCAATAGTCCCTTCCAAGCGCCTTCATCTGCACGGCCCTTTGGCTAGCACTCGATTTCTTCTGGTTGAAGAGCTTCACTCACATAGCCAGGTGACTACTGTGACTTTTCATTCACAGTTTCTTTATGTCTTTCAGAGAAGTTCTGGTTAATTCTCACAACCTATGAAATGGAATGCTTCCTTAATTTCATTACCCTAAGCAACCATTTCCTAAGCACATGAGCTATATAAGATAGACACATAGGGATAAAACTCATCCTTGCCCATGTGCTTCAGTGACTGGTGAGAGTTGCTTTTTTAATACTGAGTTCTTAGGGAAAGGAAACCAGAAGACATGAGATACGTGCTATTGACCAATCCCAGGGCTTCTTTCTTTTGAGGAGTTACCACAAGATTCCATATCAGCAGCATGACTCTTTCAGCATTTGTGGGAGGCACCAAGGGAGCCAGAGCAGCAAGGTTTTCAATATGCTTGTGTTGGAAAGTCACATGCTTGGTTTTCTACCTGAATCAGACAGCATGGCTGCCCTACTTTCACTACATTTGGCCAATGTAGGAATTTTGAGAACAATAAACACTTAAGATAGAATTAAAAAAGTATTCCCAAGCTGTTACTTTGCCATCTTGACAAGGACCAAACCTGTCATTGCAGTTCACCCTGCCCAGAAATTAAAAAATTTTCGTTGAAAAATGGAATTTCAAGTATTCCAAAAATATCCTCATCACCTTTGCAAGCATCTGTTGTTTTAAAAGGAAATTAGTATATAGACTCACAACTGTATGAAACTTAGATAGTTGGAAACAGAATTATAGAATTTTCAGGTTAGAGTACAACTTACATTAAAAAGCTATATCATGAAAATATTAACCGTAGCATTATTTGCAAAGACAAAAAATTAGGACCGACCTAAATGCCCATTACTAAACTATTTAAATAAATTGTAGTATCTTCATGTATTAGAATGCCATTTACCTTTTAAAAAGAATAAAGTGGCTTTATGTGTTTGGAATAAACTTCAAGATCCATCATTCATTGAAAAAGTAAAGCGAAGACCAGAACTAGATGACTAAGAAGAAAAGGTGGAAGAGAGATTCACATTTTGCTCTATATCCTTTTTTAGCTGTTGAATTTTAAATTTGGTACTTGAATTAGCTATTCAAAAAATATTTTTTAAAATCCACATTTATTGGTGATGTGTGCTATTGTCCATGCCTTTCTATTTGATTCTCTAAATAAACAGATACTGTTTTGTTTTGTTTTGTTTTAAATAGTAAGACAGCCACAAGGAAGAGGAAGTTGAGGGAGTCCTATGAGTTGCACATGTGGAGTCTGGGGCTTCCCAGTAAAGGAAAGATTCCTATGATCATGTGGAAGGGGAGATCCCATAATTGCTAAAGAATTCCCGGCAGGCATTTATGGGATTAGTCATTGCTTTTACAATTTATTTCTCAAAAGCTCCAAATGCAGATTCTAGAAGATTTTCAATGGGAACTGCTTTAACTAAGGAGAATATTCAGGGAAGTTCTCATCAGCACGTAGGAGAGAATTTCACAGAAGGTCAGCAGTAGGCATAAGGCAGAATGAGCATTTTTTTTCATAATAATAATGACTTATATTTGCTTATATGTTTTATTGTATTTCCCCACATCATAATGTAAGCTCCATGATGTAGGAGCTCTGTCTGTTTTGCTCCCTGCAGTGTCCCCAGTTCTCCTGTGCCTGGCACACAGAAGGTACTTGGGTTGCTTCCAGACTACTGGAACTGGGGACCATAACAGCCAGTTATTCTATAGCCTGTGGCTGCTTATGTAGGCATTAGTCTGTTAGAAGGTAGAAAAGACTTGGCCATGAAAACCAGGATTCAGAATTCCAGTCTCTGAATGGGCAAAGCAGAATTCAATTTCAGAGGAACTGGGGAGTTAGAAAAATAATTAAGCATGAGGGAACGAGGCAAGAGACTACTGAGTAAGCAGAACAAGATAGGGTCTTGTCTTAAAAAAAAGAAAGAAAAGCAACCAGCAAACAAATTAACATGAGACAACTCTCCCAAACAAATAACAAACATCACAAGAAAATAGAAGAGGTAGCCCTACCATTAGGGCTGCAGTTTACAGGTAGAGGAAGATTATCAGCAGACCAGGGCTGCTGCTGAGTCACTGTACCCCCAGAGAGTTGAGTGGTTGAGGTGGGCAAATCTCTGACTTAGGGTCTAGGGTGGCATCAGAGTCTAGGATGTGACACAGATAAGTGAGCCTAGTAGATGAGGTCAGAGGCAATTAGGGAAAACAGTTGACGTAGATGGTTTCAAGTTCTTACTTCCAATCTTAGAGTGGAAGTCAATGAGAAATTTACACTGTCAGCTATTTTTCTTGGAAGGCAGACATTCCAGGGTATATTCAGCCAAAGTGCATCCAGAAGTCAGAAATAAGGAATCTAGCCAGCCAGGAAATGTTAAGCATATCTCTATGGATTCCATAAGTGACTGCTTTAGGCCTAGTTAGGAAGTGATTGATGATAAAGAGATAAATGGACTAGAGCTATCTGATGATTTTTAATGGTTTTTGTAGGTCTGATTTTAGAGAAACTATTTTCTTCTGTCTCATCTATTCCCTGGCCAATCCAGAGTACACAGATTTTAATGTATAGACAGAGGTAGAGTCGTGCTACCCCCTGGGATGCACTAGAGCCATTGGTCTATTCTCAAGTCTCATAGTCCTTCAGTTTGGTCAAAACATTTACCTGACTTGAAATGATGTCAGTTGGCCCCGAAAATGTGTCTCCAGCTCTTTAGTCATCCGTGACTTCCTCTAGTTTTTGAGTTTAATACACAGAACCCTGGCTTATTGAGAAGGGCTAGGCCATCTGGGTCATTCTTACAAACATCTCTTTTGAAAAAATGAGTGTTATCGGTCTTTGGCAGTCCCTTCTTGTTATGGAGATCTTGTTAATGGAGAAATTCAGGAATTTGTCATTTTATTTTGGATAACTACAAGAGGCAGTTAAATGCTCAGTAAATTTTGGCAAGAAGAACTTGTTTACTAGAAGATACTGTCCTGATGAAAAGTATTATCACTACCTTCTGTGGTTTATTTTGCTAACATATATGTCTGTAAGAACATTTTAGAGTGTTGGTAGAATTATTTTTATATGTTTACTTTTAATATCTTGGTGGCTAATTATTTGCATACAAAAGAAGGAGTTGGCATTTTCTACGACATTTTTATGTATGAAGCCAACCAATAGTGAAATCGAGACTCAAATACTTTAGCTGTGTGGATTCTAAACAAGAGTTAATGGAGGTATATTTCAATGGCTTTAGTATCTAGTACCTTTTAGTATTCTAATGTATTATTTTAAATTATAAAAGAAGACATGTTCATTGTAGGAAAAATTTAAGGCACAATAAAACATTAGCTTTCAAAAATACAAATTATCTCTCATCCTGTCAACCAGAGATAACGAACCACCTTTACCATTTTTTCAACATCTATATTTTACTACCTTTCTTGACTTAATTAAATCAAATGTGTGTTTGTTGAATTTTACCACTGAACTTGTAATCATAAGATAAAAGACATGGTTCACATCTGAAATAAACCAAATGTCTTCTCAGAAAGATAAGACATACATTTGAAAAAATCTAGGCAAAATGCTAAATTAAATATAATCAAGTACCAAATTTGCCCAAGTTAGAGGCTCACTCAGTCAGGTGAAATCCTTAGAACATGGATTTCAAAATAATTCTCTGTCTATCTTGGGAATTCATTCATTCAACAAATGTTTATAGAACACTTACTGCATGCCTGGCATTGTTATGATGTAGAACTACTTCCTAAGGTAGACTTGGAGAATTTCTCAACTAAAGGTGGTTAATGCCTCCCTCAGTTTATCTTGTACACTGCCAACTCCTTATCTTGTACCACTCATTCTCCACAAGCCACACTGGACTTCTTGTTCTTGCTGTTCCCTCTTTCTGGAACACTCTTCTCCAAATATCCACCAGGCTTGTTTTTACTTTTTTGTTTTTTTGTTTTTTTTTTTTAGCATTTATGAAAATTCTCTCTCTCTATTTATCTATCACCTCTCTCTCTCTCTCTCTCTCTCTCTCAACAGAATACAATAGAAATGGGACTTTACTTATCTAAAGATGAAAATGCAGTAAAGTTTATCTCAATTAGGTAAAAGGAGAATAGACATGGCATCACTATTGAGAGATATCACAGGAAACCCAGACAGACAATAGTTATGTAGGTGAGGCTTTATTCAAAAGTCTCCAAATGGGCACAACAATGAGACAAAGTAATGACAGAAGTCTTAGCTTTCCAGGTATCAGCTGTACATTATAATTAACAAGAAGTTGATTACCTAATTAAGTTGTGATTTTCATCATGTACTCTATTTTCTTTTGCCTTCTACATTACCACTTCTCTACTGGTTCCTCCATACCTCTTCTAGTCATTATCTTCGTGATTTTTCTCCTTTTGTCTACTCTTATAAAGAATTCCTCTCTGACCCATTATCTTTTGGCTTTGCACATATGTCCTGGGTTTCCTCATCTGTTTTTGTGGCATTAACTACTACCTGTATTCTGATGTTTGCTGAATCGATCTCTACAGCACGTAGTACCTGGCACTGAGTAGGTACACAATAAAGGCACCTTTTATTTATGCAAAATAAATATATGAAGTTTTTTGAGGGAGAGAAAAGTTCCTACTGTGTGTCAACCATTGTTGTAGGTGCTGGAAAAGTTTCCTACTTCATAAAGCTTATATTTTATATACCTAGTATACAATTAAACAAATACATGAAATTCACAAACAAATGAACAAAATAATTTCACTTAATAGCAAGTGCTCTGAAGAAATAAATTAGAGTGGAATATTAGCATGTTTGGGGCTGGCTTGTGGGTAGTGATCAGGGAAGGCCTCTTTTAAATTGTATGTGAGCTGAAATGATGCAAAGTTGCCAGTCATGCAAAGCACATTCCAGGTAGAGGAAATAGCAAGTGAGGGAGACTTGAGGAGGTATAAGCAGAGGTTCAAGAAAATGAATGAAGATCAGAGTAATGGAGCTTGGTTAGAGGGAAGGAGCTTGGTGGGGAGAGGAGGCTGGCCCTTTTACGTGGCTCCTGTGCTCTCCAATTTGCCCTAGACCTCATGTCTTTCCTTTATCTTATCACTGGCCACTCTCTCTTACTTTACTAGTCTTGTTTTTGCAAGTATGTGAGTTTGTGACCTTTCCTTGTTCTTGCCTTGGTAAGCCATACTGACAGTTTAAAAAGGTCCATGCTTTAGTTTACTTCCAGGCATCCACATACGCTGCCCTCACTGCCTGTATCACCTTTCCTTTAATACTTTGTGGACAAAGATTGAGCTCACAATGCATTCCATTCTAGCAAGCCTTCTTTGATCTCATCTGTCTGGGTTAGATGTCCCTCCTATGTTCCCAGAGTCCTACACGATAACCAAGGCACAGAAAAATTGAGTAACTTCCCCCAAATCATGTAACAAGGCCAGGCAATTCAGCCCACACTCTTAACCACTGTGCTTTCGTCCCTACCTCGTAAGGCTATTTGTTGAAGTACACGGGTTAATGCATGCAAAGTGCTTAACACAAGCCCTGACATTTGGAAAATACCTGTAAATGTTAGCTCTAATTACAGACATGATCTTTGCCCCTGAGAAGCTTATGGTCAAGAAAGGGAGTTAAAAGTTTAGTTAATATGTGAGTAAGATGGAGAAAACAATTTGAAAACCAAGAAAGATCTTTAGTATAGTTTTAACTTTCTTTCATTTGCATCCTTTGGTAAAGTACCTGCCACTTAATAACAGTGATGTTGATACCCATTGAAAAAGAACATGTTAAAAGGAAGAACAGGTCTTATGAGAAAAACTATAAATTCAGTTTTAAACATGTTAAACTTGTCTTCTGGAGCTGCTTATCGAACATACAATTAGAGATGGCCAATAGGCTGGACAAAATTCACCCTGTTACTTAGGCGTCATCCTTGATTCTTCCCTTCCCTCACTTCCACATCTAATCCAGCAACAAGGCCTTGTTGGTTCAACTTTCAAAATATGCCTGTAATCTGCCTTCTTTTTTTCTGCTACAACCTTGATCCAAACCACCACCATCTCTCTGTGCCTCATCTTCTTCTAAACTGGCATTTTATTTCTAAAAGATAATTCCTAGGAATGAGATTGAAGGGTTGAAGAGTATACATAATTAACTTTTCATAGGTATCACCATATTGCTTTCCAAAAACTTATAACACTTCAAATTTCACCTGACATACATTTTAGTAATTTTCCCTTCTACCTCCCCAATGTAAGAGAATTGAAAAATCAATGAATTTATACTAGGTTGTCATCCAGTGATATTTGGTGAAATTTATAGATTTGATAGGGGATTTTTCATTTAGGTTAAAATAACTCCCTGTAGAGAAGTGGCCCATGCTGCATGAACAATCCTTTTGGTCCAAACCATCTTCAGGAGAGACTTTGGCAAGTCTGGTGCCAATCTTGACATTGTAGTCTTCAGAGATGATTATCACATCTATTAGATGTCTAGGTACCTGAACAATTAGTGTATGTCCTGGCAAGAGAACAAACATTAAGGCACATCACGTTTATCTTATTGAAAAGCAGACTCAAGTAGGGTTGTTACTATACGATCCTGAGAGGTGAGTGACAGTCTTTTAATATGGCTTTTATTGAGACAGACTAACTCTCTTTTCTCTGTCATTTTCTTCTCTAAGAAAATTAAGAAGGCTTCAGTTCTTGGAAATGAGAGAATCTGTTTTCTAGAATTTTGATTGGTTATAGACACTCTAGGAGAAAAATCTTTGTCATTTGTAGAAATACTCCTAGGGATCTCCTGAACCAGTGAGGAGACTACTGTGAGCCCTGTGAAGCTCAAGGCTGAATGGATCTTCCATTGCTGACTGAGAATGGGAATCAGAACTTGCTAGATTCGTGTATCTCTGCTGAGGTACGTAAAACAGAGCATGACTGAACATGTCATTGAGGTGACCACTGCAGGGACCAGTGGAAGCTCAGTAGGCAAACAGGGGTCCTGACATAGGAGTCCCTATGGCCTGCACTAACCAGCTGAGAAGAATTTGTGCAGCCATCGTAGTAGAGAAGATGAGAGCTACCTGTTGGTAAGAAAGGGCTGAGGATTTAAGCCCCAAAAGAAGTTTTACAAAAAGAGGAAATATATTGATAACACTAATGGATGGATGGATGAGAGAGAGAGAGAGAGAGAGAGAGAGAGAGAAATGTAGGTTCTTGTTTAAACACATTCTTCAGATAATGCAAGGAGAAAAATTAGGTGGTGAAATTTCCCTCAGTTTAGGGGAATCACAGACATGGACTAGGCCCTGATAATTTATCGTGTTGTTTTACAAATGCAAGTTTAGTCAGAATGGCATCCTACTTTCTTTTAGGGAACTGAGCAGAGGCATATCAGCATCTTGCCTCAATCCCTCCTTTGTGGAAAAATGACCCATTTTCAGTCAAGGAGCATAGCAGTTTGCACATTTTTGTGGGGTTTTGGGGTTCACAGTACCCACACACTGCTTAATAATGTTCTGGTTCAAGGGATCTAGGCTCAAAGCAAAAGAACAACTGAATCTAATATATGTACTTTTTTTTTCATATACCTATGAAAAAAGAAACTAAAATAAACAAAACCTACACACTGTTTGGGATAATTCCTACCAGAGCTCATTTCTCTTTGAAACTTTAAATCAGGGAAGTAGGCGACCTACTCAAGAATAGAATATTTTTGTATAAAGTTTTGAAAACAGACTAATTATATTGGTTATAACAAGTTGTGGGATTTTATATTTTGAAGGTTTTGTTGGTCTTTAATGTGGCTTCTTAAAGTTGTGTTTCAAGACCACCCCTTGTTAAAATAACCTTGAGGACAGTATTTTGTGGTCTCTATCTGAAAGAAACCTGGCACCTTCTTCCCTCTCCTGTTGAGTATTAATCCTCCACATGTCTGGTTCCCATTCATTGGTTTGTACGATAGTGACCATGGATTCCAGAAGGACATTGCAAAAAAAGGACATTACAGAGCACAGTGTGAGAAACAAATCTATTTCAAATGTATAAGCATGTGTAGCTAGAATAGAAAATTTATTGTTCAAGGAAGGAATTGTAACTGTTGGATCTCCTGAACTGTCTGGGTTAAAGCTTTTAGCTCAGAGTTTTAGATTATGGAGAGGGGCTGGGAAATGTCTGTTAAAACTGGAATAAATACGGGAGTCACTAGGTGATGCTAAGAAATCAGAAGCAACCCTGCAACCAGTTAAAACAAAAACAAAACAAAACTAATAAATATATGGCTATCATAAAAAGTGTAAAAGAATTAAAAGTCACTAGAAAACTAGATAAAATATAGGTTTTTGAATATTGTTAAAAATATTAAAATGTAAAAATTAAGTAGTAAGGAAGACAAAATAGACTGATATAGTTAAGATAAAAGAAAACCATCATATTTAAAAAATAAATAAAATATGTTAAAATAATGAAATTAAGCCAAAGATTGAGAAATATAAAAAGTTAAAATCCACTGAGTTAAAAATGGAAGTAAAAATGGGTAACAGATAAAAATACTAGGGCTAACATCTCAATGTGGAATCAAATCTCCAAAGCTTCCAAGATGAGGCCACTTAATTCTAAGATAAGTCCCCAGATTGCTGAAGGCTGAGAGCAAAGACCTGTGTGGCTTCTTGTTTGCCCCTTTCATTGCTGGCTTGCGCCCCTGTCCGTTGTCCACTTGGTTAAATGCTCTTTGTGCTGTGGGACAGCTCTGCCTACCTACCATGCACAGCTCAGCCTGGTGCACGAACAACAGCCTTGGATGCTGGACAGTGTTGTCAAATTCAGGCGGGAAGATGGGCTCCCAAGATAGCAAGGAAGTGCATATATTTAAAGTGTTTCAGTTTTGAAAATATTTAATAGATGCATTTGAGATCTTCATTCACCTTAACTGTTCACATGTTGCACCATAAATTTGTCTTACCCAGCAGATAAAATCTAGTCGTGGCACTGAGTGTACTCTAGGCATATTTTTCTGTAGTGGAAATAATACCAGAGAAGAGAGGGTTAAAGAATCCTGGAGATTCCACATTCCTAACCTCTGGGGGAGGGCACAACACAGAACTGGGTTAGAAAGGCAATTGGTGGCTGGAATTCAGTGTGGGGTGTGAGGCAGATCACTACAATCATGCTCCTTAATCAGTGTTTCTCACTTGCTCAACTCTGGACACGTGTTTTACACTATATTTAACTCCTAATGCAATGACCTAAATTTAAATGACTTCCAGTAACACAGATATGTTGGCCTGATTCAAAACTCGATAGAATTTAGAGAATTGACTTACAGTTTTCATTGCTTCTTGGAAATGTGCCAGATCATGTCACTTCGTTTGTACATGTTGTTGTACTCAGATGGCTTTACATATGCTGTATGTGTAAAAATATTTTCTGGTATTTTTTTTTTTTTGGAACCATATCTATAGCCAAAATTTTAGTACTATATGTATTGTTTTATGAGTGTTTCAAGGGATTATTTAAAGATGCATTCACATAGGAATGATTTTTATTTCTTCTCAAATATGTAATACCCCCTGCTCTACCTTCATTGTCAAGTGTGTGGTCTTGCTCTCTACTGAAAACTGAGGCAAACGTGACAAGTAACACAAGCTCCCACCATCACATTTTGATTAATTACATTTGGTGAATTACATTCATCCGTGCCCATAAACTCTGCCTTCCTCTCATGACAATTGGCGAACCCTCTGTGTCCCTAAGCTCTTCCACTTGACTGCAAGATCCATTCCTCTCTTGCCTACTCAGGAACATTTTTCCAGCAATTATCACCCCCACCCCCCCGCCCTTGTTTTGAAATTTAAAGCACCATTTTGTGTCTTTTCACTAGAGCAGACCCATCGGCATATAAAAACCCACAGGGACCATGTCATTTCCCTGCCATCCTATAGTCTGTTCTCAGCTCAGCAACCAGAGTGATTCTGTTAAAACCTGAGTCATATAGTGTTATTCCTCTGCTGGAAATCATCTGATAGCTTCTTTCCTCAGTCAGAGAAAAGAACAAAATCTTTAAAATGGCCAACGAGGCCCAAATGAATTCCCTCTTCCTCAACTTCATCTCTTTTCTTCTTATTTGCTTTGTTTCAGCCATATTGGGCTCCTTGCTGTTTCTTGAACATGCCAAGGGTGTTCCCAGCTCAGGGCCTTTATATTTGCTTTCTTCTTCCTGGAATGCTCTCCCCTAGACATCCTGCTCTCTTACCTCCTGCAGGACTTTGCTCCACTATCACTTTCTCAGTGAGGTCTACCTTGACCAACTTATTTAAAATTGCATGCCCTATCCATTCTCCCTATCCCCTTTTCTGTTTTAGTAACATCCCTCTCCTGCCAACCTCCCACCCAGGATTCATCATCTTCCAATATACAATATGCTATCTCTCTCTCTCTCTCTTTCTTTCTCTCTATTTCTGTTTTTCGTCCACTAGTATATAAATATCATGCAGGCAGAAATGTAGATCTACTGCTCGGTAAAGGGCCTGGTAAATAGTCCCTCAGTATTTGTCATTCGAATAAATGAAGAAGTAAATTCCCTAAAAGCAGGTACCTTGTTGGCTTGTCCATTGCTCTGCCCTCAGTGACTAGGATACTGTTTGGCTCATCATAATTTTTCAATAACTAGTTGTTGAATGAATGGATAGATGAATCAAGATAGAAATTAAGAAAAACTGTACAGTACCATCTCATAGCTCTGAGCTACCTATTCACCCCACACCTCTGAGTTGGTTATTCAGGTTCTTTGCTTTACATTCATTTGGCTCTCAAATGATCCCAGATGAAAACATAATTAATTTGTGGGCTTCAGCCTTAGCTGATCCCTCAAATGCTTTCAAAGGATGGGATGAGACTGGGGACTGAGAGGTTGTGGGCTGGGAAGGGCAGTGGGGAAAGGTTGGGATTATAACTGCAAGGCCCATACTTTTGCCTCAGCTTTTATCTTTTGGGTTGAATTTATTTATTCATTCAAGAAATATTTATGAAATTTCATCTATGTGCTGGACACTAGAGATACAATTCATTTATTCATTCTTTCATTCTGCAGTGCTGAATGTTGCCCCTGTTTCTGCAGCTCCAAGATGTCCTCGCATAGTGTTAAGTCTCCAGAAGCAGAGGCTGGAGCCTTGGCCTCAGGGAATGGTGAAGGCACTAATTACAACCTCCTCCTGGAGGGAGGAGGCAACTGGTAGGGGCTCATTCAATTCAAGGTTAGGGTCCACTGGGAGTCCTATCTGTTGCACAGGATACTTTGAACCCAAAGAAACAAGCAATGCCTCAAACACTCCTGGACTTTACACTTTCTTTAAATGGGGATGCTACTTGAATCTCTTTTTATGACAAAAGAATTAGAGCTTAGATTCACCTGGCAACAGTCTTTAATCCTTATCCTTGGTTGTCAGTATCTTATCTGACCTAAAAAACAGGAAGATTGTTTGATATGGTTCTTTTCTACTACTTTAAGAATTTTTATCTTTAGCATTTATTTTTGTTTCTGGTGGTTAGAGTTATATTTACAGCCAGAAATGGATTGTGAACAAGAAGCTTCTCTTAAGCATCCGGTAGCTAAACCTAACAGAGTGCTTTCTACATAGATATCCAGTAGCTATTTATTTCATTGTATGCTTTGCGTACTGGGAGAAAGTCTGTTTCCCTTCCTACAGACATCTCCTTATCTTTTTCTTAATTCAATTTTCCTGTTTACTAGAAGCTTATACAAGAAAAATTGGCAAAAATCAATCACATAGCAGGATATGATTCACTCTCTTTCTAGATGTGAACGGCAGTGAGGGTTGGCAATCTGGGTTATTCTTTTCAAAAGCCTGACTGGGAAAGGAAAATGAGAGGGTGGGAGCCTGAGGACATTGAGTTAAGGGTGGACTTCTAAAGAAAGATGGGAGTAACTATCACTTATCTGTGGCCTGAGCAGAGTTAGTTAAGAGGAAGAAATTCAGAATATATAGAAGAGAAAGGAAATATTACATAATGAACAAAAGAATGAATTAACGTGGAGGATGTGGGGGGAGTGAGGGAGGAAGTGGGCTTGAAGAGAAAGCTGAAGCTTAGAACAACTCCTAAAGCCAGTATACAAGCGCTGACCAGAGGTACAGGAGAGCATTGCTGAGCTATTGGCTAAGGTCCTCACCTGCTCAGGAACATTGAATAAGGTCACTTCAACAGACTGGAATTAGAGGCAGTCCCTGTAAAGGCCTGCTCCAATGTCTGGCACATAGAGAGACTTAGGGGCAGTAGTAATTGTTATCATTATAGAATTAATGGGTCACTTTGGAGTGTTGATGTAAGAACATCCAAACCTGCAGAAAATTTTTATAAAAATTTGAGTTAAACAGTGGATTTGCTTGAAAGCAAGTTCCCAATAGACCAAGATAAATGCTTCAAAGAAATGACAGTCTGCAGCTTCTTTTATGCATTTGAAATTCAAGAGGGAACATAAGGAAGATTATATAAAGTGGACAAAAGCAAAGTGGGGATTGTATTAGAAAATAGTTAAGATTATGTGCTCTCTTGAGGGTGATCACACTTTAGAGGGAGGAGTCTGAAGAGAGGCATTTCAAAGGAATGTTAAGCTAGATACACAGAAACAATGGACAGGGCTTACTTAAGGCAAAGATAAGCCTTTTACTGAAGAACTTATATGGGTGAGGCATGACTACCTACCAGGACCTGCCCAGTTGGGAATTTATGATCAGATCACCCAGTGAAGTTACTTTCCATAGAACCCTTTTTTCATACACAGGAGAAAATATACATTAAACATTTTTTTATTCTGAAATAATCTCAGACTAAAAGTTTCAAAATAATGCAAACATTTTTATTTATGGTTCAACCATTTTTACCAGTTGTTAACATTATACTAGACTTGCTTTATCATTCATGTTGTAGTTCTCTTTTTTTATGTACTTGTGTATAATTTTTTTCTGATATGCTTTAGAGTAAGTTGAAATATGACCCCTTACCTCTAAATACTTCAGTATTTCCTAAAAACAAAAAACAAAAAACAAAACATGCTCTTACATAACCAGAATAATTATTAAAATCAGAAAATTAACATCAATATACAACATGATCTAACTACAGACCTTATGCAAATTTACTTTGGTAAAATTTTGAAAAGTGAATTATTATATCCCTCATCTTTGAATAGGCTAGAGTTTTTTTTAAACTAAGATGATATATTCTCAGTACATCAGTGCAAAGATCATAAAGAAGTACTTTTTTTTCAAAAAATAAATTAAACATTTAACATCTGTATACTCAGTTTTTAAAAAGTGGATTGATTTAAAACTGCAGTGGTTACAGGAAAAGGCTCAGTCTATTCAAATAAGATTGCTAATGGAGTTTTCAGTAATGGCAAAAAAAATAAATAAATAAAATAAGAGGTGCCTGGGTCATTGTTTTTACAGTAATTTGCCATGGAACCCAGGATTATTTTAGGAAATTACTAATGGAGGTGTAAAAATAATGACTATCACATTTCTCAGTGCTTCTTATAAAATGTGGAATTTTTACTTCTAGCATGCAAAAATGTCAAGATGTGTCCAAAGAGGAATACATTGCTCTGAGACCACTGTCACACTTAATAGCGAGGGTTCCAGGGTCAGGGAGGAGGCAAAGGGCCTGTCTCTTTAAAGCTAAGAAGGTCATAAAATTCCTGGACAAACAGCAGAAAGGACAACTTGATGAATGAGCAGCCATTTTAAATGGGAAGTGACAGAGCACTGCCCTCTCTTTGGACATCTTCTCATAAATCCTTAGAGAGTCCTGGCTAGTGCTGTCCATTTAGCTCATTCCTAGAAGAGTGTAGACACATATTCTGTTTTTCTCTTCTTTTATCTATTTATTTAAATTATAAAGGCAATCCACCCAAAATTCTTACTCTATTAAATTGTCTTATAAAGTTTCCATATTTGTAGGTCAATATAGCAGCAATATCAAATAGCCCAATCTAATAAAAGAGGTGTAACCTAAAAGAAGATTCAAACAATAGAAAATAACAAATAGAAAAGAACAAAATGTTAAAAGGTGTTTATCCTACTTATTCCCAATATCCTTCTCGGAAGTAACCTCTATTAAATTTTAAAGTGTATTCTTCCATTCCTTTTCTAAACATTTATATCATATGTGTATTTAAAATGTATAAGTGGGCCCATTCTATATGCATGCTTTACAAACTGCACAATGAGAGTTTTACATGTCAGAAAATTTGTTTCTCCTCATTCTGGTAACAGTTGCCTAAGTATTCCATATTATTGTTTCATGGTTTATTTAACCATTTGCTTATTAATTCCCTTATTAATATGTAGCTCAATTTTGGCAGTACCAAATGAAGATCACAGTGCACATTTATTTGTACATATGAACAAATTTCTGTAAACCATTTCCTAGAAATGGAACAGCTCGACCAGAGGTATATGAATTTACAATTATATTAAGCATTGCCAAATTCCCTTCCCAAGAGAGTTTACCAATGTATTCACTAACAGTTTATATTTTCCCTCATCCTCACTTATATTAGGTATTCTAAATCTTTTAAATTCTTATTAATCTGATGGGAGAAATATAATATTATGTAACCATGTATTTCCTTGATTAGTAGTGAGGTCAAACAACTTTCGACAAGTTTTTATTGGCCATTTATTTCTTTTGCCAATTACCTTTTTATAACTTTTGATTGTAGGCAGATTGAATATTAATTCTCTATTTGTTTTATGTTCTATTATTTCTCACAGTATTGTCTTTTAACTTTATGATAAATTTCATCATTAAAAGTTTTTAATTTTATTTAATTAAGTCAACCAATCTTTTCTACTCTGAATTCTGGAGTTTTATAATTTAGGAAGACCTTCTCAATCTTAAGAGTAGAAAACATTTTTTTGTGTGTATTTTATACTAATTTTAAATTTTACTTTTTACCTTTAGCTCTCTATTACATTTGTCATTATTTCTGGGTATAATTTGAAGTAAAGGTCTGGTTTTATTATTTTTTTTCTAAGTAGATATTTATGCTAATATTATTTGTTGAATGACTATATCCTTTCCTAACTGATTATAAATGCTAACTTTATGGAATATACCAAAGTCCTATTTATATATGAGTCTGTTTCTGGACTTTGTATTGTTTTATTTACCTAGGTATTTTCACATCCTTACCA
>NW_011888891.1:5238320-5241971 GCF_000151845.1 Pteropus vampyrus
ATTTGCATTTCCCTAATAGCTAGCGATGTTGAGCATCTTTTCAAATATTTGTTGGCCATTTGTATGTCCTCTAGGGAGAAGTGTCTGTTCAGGTCCTCTGTGTATTTTTTGATTGGATCGTTTTGTTGTTGCTGTTGTTGTTATTGAGTTGTATGAGTACTTTGTATATTTTGGATATTAGGCCCTCATGGAAGGCGTTGCTTGCAGATATATTTTCCTACTCGAATAGTTGTCTCTTTACCTTGTTGACGGTTTCTTTTGCTGAGCAGAAGCTTTTTAGTTTGATGTAGTCTCATTCATTTATTTTTGCTTACTTCCCTTGCTTTTGAGTTCAAATTCATAAAAACCTCTTTAAGTCCAAGGTCCTTGAATTTAGTTCCCATGTTTTCTTCTATGCATTTTATTGTTTTAGGTCTTATATTCAGGTCCTTAATCCATTTTGAATTAATTTTGGTGTGTGGTGATAGACAACAGCCTAGTTTCATTCTTTTGCAGGTGGCTTTCCAGTTTTCCCAGCACCATTTATTGAAGAGGTTTTTCTTTCTCCACTGTATGTTTTTGGCTTTTTTGTTGAAAATTATTTGCCCATATAAATATGGGTTTACTTCCGGACTCTCACTTCTGTTCCACTGGTCCGTGTGTCTGTTTTTCCGCCAATACCATGCCGTTTTGATTACTATTACTTTGTAGTATAATTTGAAGTCAGGCAGAGTGATGCCTCCAGCCCTGTTCTTTTTTTCCTCAGGATGGCTTTGGCAATATGGGATCTTTTGTGCTTCCATACACATCTGATGATTTTTTGTTCTATTTCTTTAAAAAATGCTGATGGGATTTTGATGGGGATTGAATTACATCTGTATAACGCTTTAGGTAATATAGTCATTTTAACTATGTTGATTCTTCCAATCCAAGAACACAGAATATCTTTCCATTTCTTTGTATCTTCTTTGATTTCTTTAAATAGGGTCTTATAGTTTTCATTATATAGGTCTTTCACATGTTTTGTTAGATTTATTCCTAGGTATTTGATTCTTTTTGTTGCAATTGCAAAAGGAATTATTTTTTCTACTTCTTTTTCTGACACTTCATTATTAGAATATGGGAATGCTATAGATTTCTGAATGCTGATTTTGTATCCCGAAACTTTTCTGTATTTGCTTATTGTTTCTAGTAGTGTTCTTGTGGAGTCTTTAGGGTTTTCTATATAAAGAATCATGTCATCTGCAAATAGTGACAGTTTGACTTCTTCATTTCCTATTGGGATGTCTTTTATATCTTTTTCTTGCTTGATTGCACTCACTGGGACCTCCAAAGTTATATTGAATAACAGTGGTGTAGTGGACAGCTTAGCCTTGTCCCTGATCTTAGAAGGAAGGTTTTTAGTTTTTCACCATTAAGTATAATGTTGGCTGAGGGTTTGTCATATATGGCCTTTATTATATTAAGGTACTTACCTTCTATACTGATTTTGTGAAGTGTTTTGATCATAAATGGATGCTGTATCTTGTCGAAGGCTTTTTCTGCACCTATTGATATGATCATATGGTTCTTATTTTGTAATTTGTTTATGTGGTGTATCACATGAATCGATTTGCGTATGTTGAACCATCCCTGTGCCTCTGGGATGAAGCCCACTTGATCATGGTGTTTAATGTTTTTAATATGTTGCTGTATTTAGTTTGCTAATACCTGATTTAGGATTTTTGCATTTATGTTCATGAGAGATATTGGTCTACAGTTTTCTTTTTTTGTGTTATGTTTACTAGGTTTTGATATCAGAGTAATATTGGCCTTATGAAATGTGTTGGGAAGTATTGCCTCCTTAAATTTTTTGGAAGAGTTTGAAGAGAATAAGTATTAAATCTTCTTTGAATGTTAGGTAGAATTCACTGGTGAAGCAATCTGGTCCTGGACTTTGACTTTTTGGTAGGTTTTTGATGATTGTTTCAATTTCCGTACTGCTGATCTGTCTATTTAGATTTTCCAGTTCTTGATTCAGCCTAGGGAGATTGTATTTTTCTAAGTACTGGTACATTTCTTCTTGGTTTTTAAATTTGGCAGCATATGGTTGGATTTTGTTTTTTGATGCATTCTTCAACTCTGTGCCTTTTTATTTGTGAATTTAGTCCATTTACATTTAGGGCGATTATTGAAATATGAGGTCTTCTTATAGACATTTTACGTTACCCTTTCTGGTAGCTCGGTGTTTCCATTGCTTCCTTTTCCTTGTATGTCTATTTAATTTATTTTGGTTGTCTTTTGTAGGTTTTCCCTTTGGTCTTCTTGTTTTATGTTATATACTTTAGTGTTGAATCTTTGATGTGTCGTTACCATTACGAATATGTAAAGGATAGTTATATATATACAGTCATCCATTTTCTTCTGTGCATGCCTTATCTCCATTCCCCTTTGCGAAACTGGGTCTTTGAATCCTCCCCTTTTCTGTCATTGTTGTCTCAATTTGTCCCTATGTATGCTGAACGTTCATTACTATCTTGCTATAGCAATTCTCTTTTTATTGTTTAAGCTTATAATGCCCTGTTGATAGTAAGGGTTGCACTCTTCTGCTTCTATTTGCCTGATAGTCACCTTACTCTAATTATGTATTTTTTTTTTTTTTTGTCATTTTGTTTTAGGTGAACTGACCCCTTTCAGTATTTCCTGTAGTGCAGGCCTCATAGTGGAGAATTCCTTCAATTTTTGTATGTCCGGAAAAAGTCTTTATTTCTTCTTCATATCTAAAGGAGAGCTTAGCTGGATACATTATTCTTGGCTGGTAGTCCCTTTCACTTAATAGTTTGAATATTTGAGTCCACTTCTTTCTGGCTTGTAAGGTTTGTGCTGAGAAGTCCAAGGATAAACTAATGGGTTTTCTTTATAAGTTACCATTTTCTTCTCCCTGGCTCCCCTGAGAATCTGTCTTTGTCGTTGATTTTTCATCATTTTAATACAATATGTCTTGGTGAAGGCCTTTTTGGGTCGAGGTAATTGGGTGTTCTGTTGACTTCTTGAATTCCAAGCTCCAGCTCATTCCTTAGATTTGGGAAATTCTCAACTATTTGTCTGAAAATGCTTTCTAGTCCCTGCTCTTTTTGCTCGCCTTCAATAATGCCCATTATTCTTATGTTTCCTCTGCTGATGGTATCAGTTAGTTGTTGTCTTTCTCTTTCATTATTTCTCATTCTTCAGTTTCTCTCTTCTTCCTTCTGATTTATTTCTAAATTTCTGTCTTTGATATCACTGATCCTTTTCCTCCATTTGGTTGAGTCAATTTTCCAAGCTTGCTATTTCATTTTTCAACTCTTGCATTGTGTTTTTCATCTCCAGAAGAACTATTCTGTTCTTTTTGAGAGTTTCAATCTCCTTGCTAAAAACCTCATTCTGCTCATCTAGTCGTTTTTCAATTCCTGAAATTGTTGATATGACTCATTTTAGATTTCAATGCATTTCTTCAGAAGTACATTCCTGAATCCTCTGTCATTTACATCGCATATTTCTATTTCTGTAAGCTTATTTTCTAGAGATTTTCTCTTTTTTTCTGAGCTGCCTTGTCACCTTGATTGTTTATCGTGTTTAATGGACTATTTCTCTGCCTAGGCATTAATGGAAGCGTATTATGTTTTTCTTTTTTCTAGAAAGAAGATTTATTAT
>NW_011888891.1:5242021-5247252 GCF_000151845.1 Pteropus vampyrus
TTAAGAGTAGAAAACATTTTTTTTGTGTGTATTTTATACTAATTTTAAATTTTACTTTTTACCTTTAGCTCTCTATTACATTTGTCATTATTTCTGGGTATAATTTGAAGTAAAGGTCTGGTTTTATTATTTTTTTTCTAAGTAGATATTTATGCTAATATTATTTGTTGAATGACTATATCCTTTCCTAACTGATTATAAATGCTAACTTTATGGAATATACCAAAGTCCTATTTATATATGAGTCTGTTTCTGGACTTTGTATTGTTTTATTTACCTAGGTATTTTCACATCCTTACCACGCTAATGTAATTTCTATAGCTTCAAAGTATTTTAAAAATATCTGGTGGAGCTATTTCCTCTTATAATTTTTATTTTATTTTTATTTTTGATATTTTTTCAAAATGAAGCTTTTTATTAGAACTTTGGACCGGGAAGGTAGAATGTTAATTTAGGATATAAAAAAACTGCTGCTACCTTGAATTTACGCAGTCTCCCTTTTGCAAAATCTGCAACTGCTCACATATGTCATTTGATCATCAGTGTCTTTTGTAGGAAGTTTTTCTGGGCTTTAAAAAAAAATCTTGGCTATACCTGCTATTTTCAATATCATATGAAATTTAGTATCAGCTTAAGATTTATAAAATTCTTGTTGAAGCTTTATTTAGTATTACATTGAATTTATGAATTAATTTGGAAAAGTGGATATTTTTACAATTTTGAGTTTTTCCATCCAGAAACTTACAATTTTTGTATTTAGTTCGGTCTTTAAAAACAGTCCTATTTCCTATAATTACTTTCTTCATTGCTTTCTTGCACTCTTTTTGGCAGTTACTCATAGTTGTTTTTAATTTTGATTCTACCGTGAATGGAATCGTTTTTCATCATGCTTTGTAATTATCAAGGAAATGGAAATGAAATTGGTTTTGTATATTGATCCAATGTCTAAAATTCCAGTGAGTTCTAATAGGTTTCCAAGTGATTCTCTTTAATATTTTTGAGATAGACAATCTTTGGCAAATAAGAAATTTGTCTTTTCTTTTTTATTGTTTATACCTCTTATTTCTTTTGTGGTAATATTTGACAAGCAATTCCAGGATGATATTGAATAGTGGTGGTGTTAAGAATCCTTGTTTTATGTCTGAATTAAATGACAATGCTTCTGTTTCCATTAAATATGATGTTTGCTAGGTGTTCAGGAAGATACTCTGCCAGTCAAGGAAGTTTCAGTTTTATCTATCTCTCTAATTTTTTTTAAAATAACATTTTTAAAAGTTGCTGTATGATGTACATATATGAACATGCACAAACCTTACATTTTCAGTTCAATGTGTTTTGACAGTTGTATTACCCATTTAGCCGCCACCCAAAATAAGATATAGAATATTACCATGACCTCAGAAAATTCCCTCATATCCCCTTTTATAGTCAATTTCTCTCCTTTCCAGGGGCAACAGCTTTCTGACTTTTATCCTCATTGATTAGTTCTGCCTGTTCTTGAACTTCATTTAAATGGGAATACACAGGATGTAGTCTGTTGTGTATGGTTTCTTTTGCTCAACATAATGTCCGTGAGATTCATAATATTCCTTGTGTCAGTAGTTGCTCCTTTTTACTTGAGTAATATTTCATTGTGTAAATATACCACAATTCGTTTAACCATTCTCCTGTTGATGGACATTTGGAATTGTTCCAGTATTTGGCTATTATAAATAGACTTCCATAAGTATTCTTATATAAGGTTTTTTGTTTTTTGTTTTATTTTGTTTTTTTGTTTTGTTTGTTTTTTTTTTTTGGTGAACATATGTTTCACTTGTCTTTGGTAAATACCTAGCTGTAAAATTACTGGTTCATAGGTAAATATCTGTTTATATTTATAAGTTCCTGCCAAAGAGTTCTCCGAAGTGGTCATACTATTTTACATACCCACCAGCAATGTTTGAGAGTTCTAGTTGTTTCTCATCCTCACCAGTATTTGGTGTAGCCAGACTTTGATTACACCGTTATTTGTGAGTGAAATGCTATCTCATTGTGCTTTTAATTAGCTTTTTCATGGCTCATTGGCCATTCATGTATCTTCTTTCATTAAGTGACTGTTAAAATCTTTTGCCCATTTTCTAAAGTTGGTTGTCATTTTATTATTGTTTTTTAGGGGATATTTTTATATTTTGGATACAAATATAATCTGTCATATCGATACTGTGAATATATTTGTTCCCTTATCTGTGGCTTACCTATTTATTTTTTTAATGGTGACCTTTGGAAAGCAGAAAATTTAAATTTTGATCATATCCAATTTATTAATATTTTATTTATACTTTTCTGTGTCCCTTCAAGAAATGCTGGCTTACTCCTAAGGTCATAAAAATATTTTCCATGGCTTTCTTCAAAAAGCTTTATAGTTCTGGCTTTAATAGGTAGATGTGTGATTCATTTAAAATTAATTTCCCCAACATTTATCTTATAAACACTTATATTACAATTATAAAAATAATTAACATATAGAATAAGATGAGATTAAGCTTTATTTTTTTTCCATAAAAACCTTCTTCTGTTTTAGAAGCATTTATTTAGAAGGCTTTTTTACCCCATGCAATTGACTTGGTTTCTAGATCAAATATCAGTTGAGCATGTATGTCAGGCTCTATTTTTGAGCTCTCTATTTCTTTCCACTGATTTTTTTGTCTATCCTTCTACTTGTGCTTACACTGCAACATCTTGATTATTATAGCTTTATGATAAATCTTTAAATCAGAAAGTAATTTCTCAAGATTGTTTTGGCTATTTTAGTTCCTTTGCCTTTCCATATAAATTTTAGAATGACCTTGTCAATTTCTACAAAAAACTGGAGGAAATTTTTTTAGAGATGATATTGAATCTATAAGTTAATTTTGAAATAATGGACATCTTAATGACATGGTCTTTGAATCATAAACATTTATTTAGAATTCCTTTAATTTTTTTAGCAATATTTTGTAGTTTTCAGTTAGTGATCTTATTGGTTGTTAGATATATTTCTAGAGATTTGATTTTTTTGATGCTGTTTTTTAAAGTTTAGTTTTTCAATTGTTTGCTGGTGGGAGAAGACAATTTGTTTTTTTACATGGTCCAATCCTGCTAATTTCACTTGTTAATTCTAGTGTTTTTGTTTTGTTTTTGTAGATTCAATGGGGTTTTCTATGTACAAAATTGTGCTATCTGTAAATGACAACAGCTTCACTCTTCCTTTCCAGTACAATGCTTTTATCTTTTCTTTTTGCTTTATTGCACATTCTAGGACTTCTTTCCCTCTTAATGCTTTTAATAACTTTGTTTTATATATTTTAATTTATGTTCTGAGATTAATAAAAATTCATGATTCTGTGTCTTTCATTTTGTCTTCAAATTGGAGTATACCTTTAAAAAATTTTGATTAAATATGCATAAAACTGACCATGTTAATCATTTTTAAGTGTACAGTTCTATGGCATTAAGTACATTCACATTGTTGTGCAACCATCACCACCATCCATTTCTAGAACTTTTTCATCATCTGAAACAGAATCTCTGTACTCATTAAATCCTAACTCCTCATTCTACTCCCTACTCACCTCCTTACAACCACCAAGCTACTTTCTGTCTCCAGGAATTTGACTACTCTAGATACCTCACATAAGTGGAATCATACAATATTTGTCCTTTTATGACAAACTTATAGCGCTTATCATAATGTCTTTAAGGTTCATCCATGTTGTAGCATGTGTCAGAATTTCATTGCTTTTTAAGACTGAATAACACTCCATTGAATGTATATGCCAAATTTTGCTTATCCATTCATTTGTCAATGAACACTTGGGTTGCTTCTACCTTTTGGCTATTGTAAATAATGTTGTCGTGAATATGGGTGTAAAAATATCTCTTAAAATCCCTGTTTTCAATTTTTTGAGTATATATTCAGAAGTGGAACTGCGGGATTATATGGTAATTCTATGTTTAATTTTTTGAGGAACCACCATACTGTTTTTCACAGTAGCTATACCATTTTACATTCTCACCAGCAATGCATAGTGTTCTAACTTCTCTACATCCTTACCAATACTTAATACTTATTTTCTTTCTTTCTTTTTTTTTTTTTTTAATAATATCTAGTCTAAAAAGTTCGAAGTGGTAATTCATTGTGGCTTTCATTTGCATTTCCCTAATGACTAGTAATGTCAAACATCTTTTTATGTGCTTATTGTCATTTGTATAACTTTTTAGAGAAATGTCTATTTAGATACTTTGTTTTTAAATCAGGTTGTATGCTTTTTTGTTGTTGAGTAGTAAGAGGTTTTTTTCTTTTGCATTCTTGATATTAATCCTTTGTTAGATAAAATTTGCAAATATTTTCTACCATTTCATGAGTTGTCTTCTCACTCTGTCGATAATGTCCTTAAATGTGTAAAATTTTTAAATTTTGATAAAATATAGTTTGTCTGTTTTTTCATTTGTTGCCTGAGCTTTTGGTGTCACAAGAAAGCATTACTAAGCCTAGTGTCATGAAACTTTTTCTTTATGTTTTATTCTGAGAGTTTTATAGTTTGGATTATATCATTGACCAGTATGAAATGTAAGATTATCAAGTTCAGTGGTTTTGCCTTGGATTTTGTTTTTCCTGCTTCCTTACTAGTGCAGAAAGATTGAGTGGGCAAAGTATGGTATAGAAATGTGACAGCTAAAAAGGAGCAGCAGGCTGGCAGGCAGGTGGTGGACATACTCTGGCCAGAGGAGAGATGCTAGGAAAGTAAAGGGACAGAGGATAGGCTGAAGTCAGGAAGAATCATTAATATTTCTTTTTGAAAGCAAACACCCACTCTCTCAAAGACTCTGAAATCCTGCATTGCCACAAATAGCTTGAAGCTTCCTGGTGAATTAGGCCAGAGTTTGAACTTTTTTTGCCAGCAAAGGCTTTGTTGGCTAAGGCCATGACTTTGTCTTCTATTGCTCAAGAGTCTTTTTTTTTTTTAATGTTAGTAATACATATATCTTTAATTTTTAAAAATTTATTTTTCACTTATACTTTACATAAAATAATATATTTGAATGTTGGATAAATAGCCAAGGCGAAATATTCTCTTAGGCAGGAAATTAAAACTAGAGAGGTACGACCTTCAAGGCCAAACTTTAATAAGAAAAGAAGCACTGAGTATAAGTCGAGAATTTCAATTATTTTATAAATTACTAAACATTCATTATTTAAACCATTGAATTAA
>NW_011888891.1:5251062-5258933 GCF_000151845.1 Pteropus vampyrus
GTTTTTCAATTCCTGAAATTGTTGATATGACTCATTTTAGATTTCAATGCATTTCTTCAGAAGTACATTCCTGAATCCTCTGTCATTTACATCGCATATTTCTATTTCTGTAAGCTTATTTTCTAGAGATTTTCTCTTTTTTTCTGAGCTGCCTTGTCACCTTGATTGTTTATCGTGTTTAATGGACTATTTCTCTGCCTAGGCATTAATGGAAGCGTATTATGTTTTTCTTTTTTCTAGAAAGAAGATTTATTATATAAAAGTCTCTCTTTAGCCTGCTGCAAAAAAGGCACTTTTCTTTTGGTTTCCAGTAGGTAGTATCTAAGCCTCTTAGATCCCTGTTTTATTTAAAGCCTTAACTATGCTTTTTTTTTTCTTGTAGATGTTTAATCATGGTTGCTGTCCTCAGTCTCTGTCCCTGTCAGTGTTAGCGTCAGTTTCGGTAGCTTTTTCTCAGTTTCCCCTGGAGCTTCAGGGTGTTCAGTATGGGTGGTTCTAGAGTGAGAGGCCTTCTGGCTTTGGGGTTGGGGGCTGTGGCTCAGCCTTGGTTTTGTAACTGTGGCTGGTAAATATCAACTATTGTTTCTCTGCCATCCAGCTTCTCTGCTTTCTGCCCTGATGACTGGGTCCTGCCTCCCACTGCACCTAGAGCTCACAACACTTCCATGAAGGGCTGTTCAGGGAACTCACTGCACCTTTTCCCCTCCCCCTCCTCCTACAGAGAACTCTGGCAGCTATGAGAAGTAGCTTCTCTATTTCTCCCAATCCACCGCCCGACACCTGGAGTTTTGACCTGTGGTTGTTCTTATGCACAGATCCCACGTTCAGACATGCTGATGTACAGTTTGGGTGTTTTTTATTGAGTTTTAGATGTTCAGCTTATTGTTGTTTCAAGGGGAGAGAACTGGGGATGTCTCTCACTCTGCCATGTTTCTCCAAAATCCCAAGTAACATTTTAAAAAGATGGAGAATTTAATTTTAAAACAAATCATATATTCAGCATTACTAATTTCTCTCTCATTTTCTCTGGTATCTTTAGGAGAAAATATTCTTTATAGAATGTTATTCAGTTTATTAGAACTAAATTTTTGATGTGGTAAATTAAAAAGAATATTTCTCTTATAATATTCTCTCTTTCTCTTTGAGACTTTATTTTTGAGAGCAGGTTTAGGTTCACAGAAAAGTTGAGCAGGAAGTACAGAGTGTTCCCATGTATCCTCTGACCCCATACACCCACAGCCTTCCCTATTATCAACATCCCCCACCAGAGTGTTAAAACTGATGAAACGACATCAACATATCATTACTACTCAAAGTCTATAGTATATATTGGGGTTCACTCTTGGTATTGTACATTCTATAAGTTTGGATAAATATATAACATATTATCCACCATTATAGTATTATACAGAGTAGTTTCATAGCCCTAAAAATCCTCTATGCTTACTTATTCATTCCCCCACCTCCTCATACCCTCCACCCTTATAACTACTCATCTTTTTACTGTGTCCATCCACAGTTTTGTTTTCCAGGATGTCAATATAGTTGGAATTAGCAATATGTAGTCTTTTCAGATTAGAGTCTTTCACTTAGTAATATGTGTTTAAGGTTCTTCCATGTCTTTTCATGAATCAATTGCTCGTTTCCTTTTAGTGCTGAATAATATTCCTCTGTCTGGATGTACCACTGTTCATTTGTCCATTCACTTGTGAAGGACATCTTGGTTGCTTCCAAGTTTTGGTAATTATGTATAAAGCTGCTATATTCTCTTTTTAAAGTAATAAATGTTTGGGGGTTATGTGTATTAATTTGGGCCCTTGGATATGGTCCTCTTTTCTCTTCTATTCATAGTCATGCCCTTGATGACCTCATCTAGTTCCCTGGCTTAAATACCATTTACATGTTGATTGTTCCTAAATTTATACTTCATCCCAAACCTCTCTCTCCTGAACTCCAGACTCATCTATTAGAACGCCTACTTGTTATCCCCACTTGGATGTCCAATAATCATATCAAATTCAACATGTTCAAAACTGAACTCCTAGTGTTCCCTCCTATGCCCTGCTCTCAAAGCTACTCTATTTGTAGCCTTCTCCATCTCTATTTCAGTTGATGTTTAACTCCATCTTTCCAGTTGCTCAGGTCCAAAACACTGGAATTCTTGAATGACTCTTTTCTTCTCATATACCTTATCTAATTCATCAGGATATCACATAGAATATTCAATATGCTGTATAGCCCAATATGTAGATTATAATCTTACCCCATCATCCCTGCCAGAGCTACCATCTATTTTAAATCATCATTATCTTTTACCTATAATGGTCTCCAAAAGTCTCAGCACTGCAATCTTGAGTTTTCTTTTCTTTTTATTATTATTTTAGTTTGAAACAATCACAACACTTCAGAAAAGTTACAGGTTCAGTACAAAGAACTTTTTTTCCTGAACCATTTGATCACAAATCGCTGACCTGATGCCTTATCACTCTCTTTGCCCCAAATCGCTTGGAGTGTATTTCCTACAAACAAGGACATTATCTTATAGTACAAAAACACAAGTATGAAATTCAGGAAATTATCTGTGGTATACCTCTATTACTTAATCCTCAGACCACATTTAAATTTCACCAATTTGGTCCCAGAAATGCCTCTTAGAGCAAAAGTATCCACTTCTATATCCTGTTGCACTTAATTGTCCTGTCTCTTTAGACAACATTAGTTTGGAACTGTTCCTCAATCTTTACTTTCAAGATGTTGATATTTTTGTAAATCACAGGCCAATTAGTTTGTAAAATTATTCCCAATATGAGTCTGTCTCTCATTTCCTCATAAATAGATACAAATTATGCTGATTTGGCAGGAATATTATAGAATTGAACTGTTTTTCTTTTGGCATCTTTTTAGATGGTACACACCTTCAATTTGTTCTATTACAGATGAGGTTCAATTTGATCACTTAGTGTCTGTCAGTCTTCTCCACTGTAAAGTTACTATTTTCCACTTTGCAATTAATAAATATTTGCATTAAGGTACTTGGAAACTATGTAAATATATATACCTTCTCATCATCCAATTTATCTATGTATTTTTTATCTGTATAAACTTAGTTTCCTATTTTATTTGTTTTAATTTTGTATAATTTTGTTCATTTTACTATTTTATTTTTATTTTACATGTGACTATCATTATTTATTTTGATGCTCAAATTGTCTCTAATTTGGTTCATGGGAGCTTTTTCAAGCTGGCTTCTGAATCCTTTTGCCATGTTCCTATCATTCTTTGAACATTTTCTTGCTTTTTGGCACAAGATGTTCCAGGCTCATCTTATATGTTCCCAGGTTAAGCCTTGGAATCAGTCCTTTTTCCAAGGAATACTGGTTCTTTTTTTTATGAAAACTCCTCCCCCACACTGTCTCCCTTCTCTCCTGCTCAAGGCTCTGATATCTCTCACCAGGCTGCTTCTGCCTGGAGACCTTCCTTTTCCCGCTTGGGCTCTGATATCCTGTGCCAGGCTACCCGCCCCTGCCAGACATCCTCAGTCTGTTCAAATAGAGTCCTTTGAAAACCAGTCAGATCATGTCACTTTTCTGACTCAAAACCCTAAGATGGCTCCATTTCAGTTAGAATCAAAGCTAGAGTCCACACCAGATGCTACAAGCTTCCACTCAATCAGGATCAGGCCCCTTTATGCTCCCATCTCCTCTGCTACTACTCTCCTCTTCACTCTGCTCTGTGCACGCACAGGCTCTCTCCTGGTGCACTTTTGCTCTTCCTCTGAAGAATGCTCTTCCTCCAAAGAATCTTTTGGCAAGCTACCTCACTGCCTTCGAGTCTTTGGTGAATTTTCATATTTTGGTGAGGCTTACCCTGACTTGCCTATTTATTATTGCAACCTCCCCTTTGTTTAGGTCAATGTTTCTTTCCTTTAGTAAATATGCATAAATGGACCTGTTTGGCAATGGAAGCTGATGCCCACAGGACATGGGCCTGAAAGGAATCACAGAACCAAAGAGATCTGAGCTGTCTTGCCTAAGACAGTGAGAGGAATTTAAAGTTTGTATATATAGCTCCCCAGCAAAGGGGTGAGAATTCTTGGAACTGCAGAGATAAGATATAAAACAAGATTCCAACATGAATCAGGAACATTTTAGAACAAAGGTATCTCACACTCACTCATTCAATGTGTTTTGGACATTTCAGCAACACAGCTATGTTATTTGGGGGTGCAGTTAGTGTTTGACTCAGACATATTGAGAATGCAATGGGAATAGCCCACTGAGGTGAAAGGTGTCAATGAGAACATATTCTCCCTGGAGGGTAGGGTGGATGCTGGCCATTTCACAGCACGTGGAAAGATGGACAAAGCTGCTGAAACAAACTGTTAAAGAGAACTCTGGAGGCTTTTGGGACTCTTAGGTGCAGGCGATACATAAGAATGCAAGAATCCTCCCAAAGTCCATTTCTCTAAGTTGACCACATGAATATCTGTTATGTGCTCAGAGAAAGAGTTCACCATTCTGGAAACTCCATTTAAAACTGTCAGATGTGCTCTGGGAATGAAGAGTGTCCTAATCCTTTTCAAATTGAGAGGATAGGCAGAGTGCTGTGAGGAGCTTAGAACCATGGAACCAATATGATACACTTTCATGTATCATGCATTTAAATATCATTATATGTTAAAACAGAGACACTATGGAATAGACTACAACATTGGCCCTAATTTTTAAGTAAATCTAAAACAGAGGAATTTTGCACTTAAAGTAACCTACTTTAGATCGTGCCTTCACAGCTTAGGAGTTGTTTATTCCCCTCTCCTACTAGATCACTACATTGTGAGTTAGAAAAGTACTGAAAGATGGCAGAAACACTGAAGTGTCCTTTCCCCATCACTGTTGTTGACTTTGGGCAAATTACCAAACTCATCAGATTTCTGGCTTATAAAATAAGGAGGTTGACTAGATGATTTTTAGTTAGGCTGCATTTACCTTTTAGAAGTACTCTCAAGCTCTACTCTATTTTCCTCTCTCTCAACATCTCCTTTTCTGTAGGTCTGTTCTACACTCTTCTCTCTACCATTTGCCTTCCTCTGAGTCCCCTGAGTTTCCATTTTTAGAACTTTGACCCTCACCTTGTTCACTATGACGGCCCCACCTTCTTTACTTTCTGACAGTTCTTAATTTTTAGTTTCTGCCTCTGCTGTCAATTACTCATTCTGTCAGTTTCCAATAAGGTTCAGAAGCAATAGTCAGGAGCAATAAGGTTCTGTGTTAGAAAACATGGCTGCTGTACCTTAGCAGAACTGTAGAAAGTCATATTCCCTTAGAAGTTAATGTAGTTGGCAGGAACCATTTTAAGAAGTCAGATTTAACCCCAAATCTCTTCTGTCTCATATCAATTCTCTGATATATAAGATACTCTGTCTTATAACCAAGTTCACTACAATAATTGTTTTGACATAAAGGACCTTATTTCCTGTATGTTAATGTGATTTATAATATTCACTTATGTAAAGAAATTCTAGAAAACAAACACAGCATTACTAAAAGTTTTTGGTTGTTGAATATTCTAGGCTCAGTAAAGATATGAGAAGTGGTTTATTTTCATTACAGCTCCTTTGAAAATTTGATGAAAATTATGACCAATTTTCCCACAGAAAAAGGTGCACTATTTTGTATACAATTTCAGACCTAACAGAAACAATGAAGCTCAGTCATGAACTCCAGATTAAAAACCTTTGATGTAGTTATAATTACTCTTTGGAATATTCATCCCACAGTATTGTAAGTTTCCTAATCATGTGGAAATGGAGTAAATCGTCACCACTATTCCAAACTTACTAAGATTTTAGAAAGGTATTTAATAATAAAGATTGAGAATAAAAAATTTTTGAGTCACCAGAAAATTAAATTATTTACATATTCAATTTTTCAAGTTTTCTAAATAATTGAGATTCAGCAGCAGAGAATCACACAGTAGTGATATTGACTTCATAAACAGTTAATGAGAAATTATCTTCATTTGATCTGATAGGGAGAGTTTTATCTTCTATAAATGAATAGAAGTTAAAAAAGTGTTTCTATCATTTAGTACCTTGGTTGCCATCAAGGCCATGTTGTTCCTCTACAAAATGTGAGGATGTACATCTACCTCCATGGGAAATTGGAAAGCAAAGGGTTTCTTTAAAAAAACCCGGTGTGAAGTTTCTTGGAAAGGACGCCCAGCATAAGGATATAATTGTTTTTTGGCATGCTGGTAAGTGCCTCTGTACTGCACTTTGCTTTCCTCTGATCGTAGAGGAAAGCAGAATGCTGTGAAAGATGTTTGAGGCCAAATGAACGTTTACAGATGAATTACCACCTGCCATGAACACAGAAAGAAATATTGATGTTAAATAGAGTCATTTGAGAACTCAAGTAGGGGAAGAGAGTGTGGAACCAATTGAGGTCTGAGGAGCCTATCCAAATTTCAGAAAGGCAAGGTTAAACCGTCCTGCAGAAAATAGCACAGGTCTGGAACAATGTGGGAATCACATGCTTGTGCCTGTAGAGTCTGACATTGCCTATCTTTATAAAGGAGTGCCGAAAGCTTCGAAGGCGACACATTCTGAGATTAACTCTGGAGCAAAGATTTCCCAGGCAAAAAGGAAAAGGAAAAGCCTTAACTATCATACAGATGAGAAATAGACAATAACATATATGAAGTCAAAGAGAGACAGAAATCTGTGGCTAGGAATAATCAGTGGGAACAAGATAATTTTTAGGTCTTCTGAAACAGAAAGAGAAGCCAAGTGACAGAGAGATAGAGACAGGCTGAGGAAACTGAGTTCCTAATACTGGCAGGGAGATGACATTATGAAAATTATTCTAGTAGGTGATTGCTGGATGGACAGAGAAGAACTGAGAACCAGCATGTACCTTTGAGTCTATATATATAGGGGGATGGTGGGGGAGAGAGAGAGGGAGAGAAGGATATCTCTGGTAGGATATAGGAGAAGAGATAATAATAAAATTTAGGAGGAAGAGAAAGAATAAAGAGTAGAATAACCACACCTTGACTGACTCCCCATGTGGGCTGTCTTCTTCTGAGACTGTGGTAGGTTGAAAAATGGTGGCACATTAAAAGATATCCACCTCCTGATCTCTGAAAACTGTGATTGCTACCTTACATGGAAGAGGCTAGAAATGGATTCTCCCCTAGAGCATGGAGGAAGCTTGGCCCTGCTAACACCTTGATTTCCACCCACTGAAACTGATTTCAGACTTCTGACCTCCAGAAATAGGAGGAAACAAATTTCTGTTGTTTTACACCACCCAATTTGTGTTAGTTTGTTACAGTGGCCACAGGAAACTAATACAGAGATCAAACAGAAAATCAGTAGCAAAGAATCACACAGCAGGGATATCAACGATTACAAATAAGGTGATGCTTTGAATGAATGTTTGAAAGTACAGAACCTGGTAGGCTCTGCTCACATTAGCCTCTTTGACATCAGAAAAATGTAACCGCATGAGTTACCAAAGTAAGAAGGTATATGAGAAAAGAATTAAAACATTTATCTTGCCTTTTCAGTAGAATAGCCAAGTAACCCCATCAATGACGGAAAGCTCTTTTTTTTTTTAGTACAGGGAGAATGAATTATAGAATTAGAAAACCACCAGTTTTCAACCCCTAATTAAAAAAATTGTGGCAGAATCATCAGTGCTTCTCTAGTTCAGCTGCTTGCTGGGATCACTGAGGGGCTTTGAAAACTGTTGATGCCTCTATCTAATCACTAGAAATTCTGATAGAATTGGTCTGGAATGGGCTCTGGGCATCAAGATATATAGAACCTTCCTAAATGAGCAGCCTAGGTTATAACTAACTCTGTCAAA
>NW_011888891.1:5258983-5259482 GCF_000151845.1 Pteropus vampyrus
ATTTTATTTTTTATGGTGACATTGGTTAATGAAATCCAATAAGTTTCAACTGTACAGTTTAACAGTAAGGCATACATATAATTACACTGTGTGTTCATCTCCCATAGTTAGACTTCTTTCTGTCACCACATATTTGACCCCTTTTAACTTGTCTATCTTCTCCCATGCCCCTCCTCTCTACTCTCTGGTAATCTCTAGTCTATGGTCCATGTCCACGAGTCTCTGTTTGTTTATCCTGTTCATTTGTTGCTTTTAGGTTTATATACCACATATAAGTGATACCATGTGATTTTCAACTTTTTCTGTCTGGTTTATTTTGCTTAGCATGATTATCTAGAGGTCCATCCATGTTGTCACAAATGGCAGTATTTCATTTCTTCTTATGCTGATAATATTCAATTGTGTATATGTACCACAGCTTCTTTAGCCAATCACCTATTGTAGGACAATTCGGTTGCTTCCATGTCCTGGCCACTGTGAATAATGCTGCTATGAACAT
>NW_011888891.1:5261838-5264775 GCF_000151845.1 Pteropus vampyrus
AATTCTGATAGAATTGGTCTGGAATGGGCTCTGGGCATCAAGATATATAGAACCTTCCTAAATGAGCAGCCTAGGTTATAACTAACTCTGTCAAAGTATCACTCCACAGGCTTTTTAATCACCTAAGGAGAAATGTACCTTACGATGGAGAGATCTGGCTGTCACTGCCTCAACTCAGTGATCAAATTGAGCATCACAGTTCTTAGAACTACCAGACATATTATGTACCTTTTGATGTGATATAACCTGCTCATATAATGATGACTATAAAATAACATTTGTCCTTAGTTATGTAAAATTCCATGTAAAATTAAAAATTATAACTGTGCTAAGTGCTAAGAAGGAAAGATACATGATGATAGGAGAGGGTCTAATGTGGCCAGACCTGGATGAAAAGTCAGGACCCTGGTCAAGACCTGGGTGACATGTGCAGTAATTCAATTCATACAACACTTCCTTGATTTACTCCTGCTAGCTGTGTCTCTCCAACTTCATTTATGCCACATCCTCTGTCTAGTTCAAGGTGGGTTCAGAGAGAGCGCAAAAATTGTTTTATAGACCTCATGCAAATGCTCTGCAGCCTCTCCTTCTCCACTGATTCCTACTGAGGTAACAGCCCCAAGGGAGCGCTTTCTGATCTTGGCAAGGTGCCCATTGCTCTGTGGAGGGCACTGGGACCAGAATGTTTTTCACTGATGCTCTGTTACTTTCCAGCCAGCTTTTGATTCATCACTGTGGCTGTTTCCTCTTATGGGAAGTGTGGCAGGCTGGGAGGAGCACTGGCTTTAGCATCAAGTAGTCTTGTGTTTGAATTCTTTCTCTGCCACTTCACAGCCCTGTGAGCTTAGGCATCATATAAGCTCTCTAGGCCTCGGTTTTCCTCATCTGTGAAATGGGAACAATAATAGTTACTTTACAGTGTAATTGTTGTGTGGACCAAATAAGATGATGAATGTAAAGTGATTATGCTTAGGTTCTAATCATCCTCCTGTTAAATCAGTGAAGAGAATGACCTGCCAATTTAGTAGTCTGCCTTGTGCCCTCAGTAGGTGTAGGAATGCTAGCAGTATGCATTTTTATTTGAACCCTTCTCTATGAGGGCTTCTCCAAAGTCCAAAATCCAAATTGCTTTTGGACAAGAAGATGGTATCAGTGTCTGCGCACAGGACACATCCTGTGCAATCCACCGCATCCTTGAGTTCTGTCCCCACGCCAAGCTTGTGAGCCCTCATTCAGATTGAATTTCTCCTCACCCTTATAGGACCTCATTCCACCTCAGCTTCCTTCATTAAAAAATCATCTCTTGTACATTTGCTAGCATTAGAGAAAGTGCAATGGACACAGTGCTTGTACTCGCAGAGCTTACAACCAGTGGAGGCAACAGATAATCAACTGAAAGGCAAATAAATACATAGTATAATTCCAGATAAGTCCCACGAAGAAAATAAAACACAGCAATTAGATAGAGAGTGAGGAAGAGCGGAAAGGGTTTTTTATTTTGTTTTATTTTGTTTTAATCTAGGGTGGTCAGGGAAACTTTTGTCGTTGTTGTTGAGGAGGCATTTCAATTGAGGAGACAAAACAGAGAAGGGAATCACACAAAGTTTGGAGGAGGGAGCTTTCCAGATGGAGACAACAGCTGGGCAAAGGCCAAGGTTAGACTCAGCTTGGGAGTTTTGAAGGATTGAAAGTTCAGTGTGAGTAGAGCAGAGTGGTGAGAGATGATGTCAGGGAAGGAGGAAGGGGTCAGATTATGCAGGGCCGTAGTAAGGAGTAGGAATGGAGAGCCATTGGAGGATTTTCCACCAGAGAGCAAGTGCCCTGATTTTCACTTTAGAAAGATCAGTCTGAGAGCTGCTTGAGTAATGGACTTATAGGGGCAATGGTGGAAGCAGGCTGACCAGGAAGCAGTTATCAAATAGCGTAGGAGAGACAAAGTTATCTTGGATTAGGGTCACAGCAACAGACATGGTAGGGACTAGTAGGACATGTAACATGTTTTAGAGTTGAACATCAGAACCTACTAATTGGAAATGAGTATAAGCGAAGAAGAATCAAAAATGACTCCTGGTTCCTCAGCCTTAGCAACTAATGACTGGTGGTGCCATTTAATTAGATAGGAAAGACTTAGGGGTAGAGTGGATTTTGGAAAAGAAAAAAATATACTCTGTTTTGGTCATGTTGAGTTGGAAATGTTTATTAGACAACCAACTGGAAATATCAAGTAAATAATACAAGTACAAGTCTGGAATAGGGAGATCCTGTCTTCAGGCATAAATTTGAGAACCATAAACCTATTACATAAGGTAGTATTAAAGCCATGAGGGAAGAATACAGATGGAGAAGGAAAATAGGGCCAAGGACCGATACCTGAGGCACACCAACATGTAGGGTGACAAGGATCACAACTGAGGCCTAGAATCTTCCTGACCTAATGCTTACCCTTCCTGGCCCAGCTCAAAGCCAGAGGCTCTTCCTACTTTTCCCAATTAACCCTGATTTTGCCTTTTTCTCAACCCCAGCTGCTCTTACAATCTGCCTCCCTCATGCGTGGTCTTGCTTGTTTACTTTATCTCTTTGGTTTGCATTAATTTTGTTGCCCCACCCAAATTGCTGCCTCTCGAAGGGCAGTAAATACACCTAATAAATCTATGTCATTTAAAAAATCTGACAGAGAACTATTAAATGCTCAGAAATTCATGTTGATTGATAGGGTAAGGCTGCTTGGGAAACGCCCCATGAAGCCTCATTGACACCGCCGTGTTTGTGACCCCCTTGAGGGTGATACCACCAGGCAGGGAGAAACCATTCTCTACACCATCAGGTTAAATAGGCACCAGAAAATCTCCCAATAAGGCAGGTGGGAGAAGCAAAGCACAAAGAAGTGAAATTGCTTTCTTGGTAAACAAACAACACAATACAACATGAACCGAACCC
>NW_011888891.1:5266570-5270879 GCF_000151845.1 Pteropus vampyrus
TTAGAACTCATCTTTTCAGTCTCAGCCTCTGTTCCTGCTACCAGGTCAGTAGGCAGTGAATGGGACGCTCCCTGTAGAGAATGACCAGCAAAGCTTTTCATTGGAGCACAGAGAAACTGTGTATGAAATGACTCTACACTTGTCTTAATAGGCACGACCTTTACTCTTGGGACACATTTTTCACTGTCATGTCTGCCTTGTAGCCTGAATCAAGACAGTGATTCATTTGAGTTTTTCACATTCTCTCATTACTAGAAGAACTCTTAGGTCGTTTATAGCTTGGACCTTGGCCCCTCTCATCTTTTATTTATTAAAATGCATGAACACTCTCTCTGTTCATAGGGATGCCTGGTTCACTTTCAACCCAGTTCCTTTTGTTCACAATGTCAGGATTTTTGTCTTCTCTCCTCACATAGATTATTTTTACATATCTGATAAAAAGGAAGTTCAAAGAAGACTTTTAAGTGCCGCCGTCACTATGGCTTGTTAAATCCCACATGGTGTTGTCCTTTGCCTACCTAATGCTCATGTGGCTTAAAGTGGTTTCCCTTGGTGAGTACAATTATAGGGAGTGGATTTTGGCTCAGTATAAAGACAGCCTATGGCAGTTAATAGGTGTCTGAAAAACAAACAGGCTGCTGAAGTACTGAGCTTCCTGGCCTTTAAGGTATGTGGTCTATGCATTGGCCAATGGCCTTGTGTTAGAGATAACAGAGAGGATTCATGCATCAGATTAGGAGTGGCTCAATATGGCAAACAGTTGAATATTTTTTTTATGCTAGGAATAAGGAAAGTAAAGACAAGTGAGACAGTCTAGCAGGATTAGATTAGAAGATTCCTCAGGTTCCTTTCAACCCTATACTATATCTGGATGCATATACTGAGACCTCTAAGAAAAGTCTAAGTTGCAACTTGTTTCTTAGAGTTATTGACCTGGAGTAATTTTTAGAAATCATTTTTGTTGAGCCTTTCATTTTCTAATAAAAGTA
Organism: Pteropus vampyrus; assembly: GCF_000151845.1. NCBI lineage: Eukaryota > Metazoa > Chordata > Mammalia > Chiroptera > Pteropodidae > Pteropus > Pteropus vampyrus. The sequence goes on from NW_011888891.1 coordinate 5,267,560, forward strand.
AGAAATTAGGCTCCAAAAGGCAAAGTTTTTTTTTCCCCTCAAGATCATTGCAAAAGGAAAACAAATTTGAGTTTCTTCTCAGCTGGAATCTATTTGTGCTATTTTAGGTACAAAAGACTCTCAATTACTTTCTCCTACGCTGGGAACTTTTCCAATTTAGCACATGACCTCTTCTTAATCTGTGGTTAATATGGGGTGACCATATATTTATCATTCAAACCGAGACACTTTAACTTCAGCCGGTGCCCTAGGCCTAGCCACAGTTTCTCTTTATGTCATGTGTTCAACAAATGAAAGAGGAATCACAACTTTCCTCTAGAACACAGGGATTGGAAGGGTATACTTACTACTAAGTCATTTAAGATGCACATGGTGTTAAAAACCTTAGTCTAGTTGCTAGGGTTTTAAAATGAAAGAAACACATCTGGTAGTATGAGTTTTATCTTTCCATTAAAAAATTGTTTTGAAATGATTTCATACTTAAGAAGAAAACTTGGCAATTTAAGTATAAAGAACTCTAAGACCCAGATTCATCACCTGTTAATATTTCACTGCCCCATCTCTCCATCTTTCTGTATGTCTCTCTCAATTGTGTGATTTGGCAAGAGGAGTGTCCTTTCTTCTTATTAAAACTATGTATTAGCAGGAAGACTTAGGAAATGACCAAATAAGGAAGGTAGGAAATTGGAGAACAAAAATTTTTATTGGCAACCTTCATGTGGTAAGCACAGTGCTCTGTGATTTGTGAACATTCCCTCTTTAAATTCTTGGAAGAATCCACTGAAATGGGTGTTATTCCCATTTTACAGATGAAGAAATGGGTTCAGAAAGGATAAGCAATATGCCCAAGGTCACAGGGCCAGGACATTGGCTGTGCCTGAGTGTACCATTTTAAAGCTGCTCTTTCCTTTATACCTCATCTTGTCTTTGTAGAGAGTATTTAATTGGGAATAAAAAGACCCAATGCCATTTTTTTTTTAAAACAAGTAGAACAAAAAATCATCAGATGTGTATGGAATCACAAAAGACCCCAGATAGCCAAAACAATTCTGAGAAAAAGGAACAAGGCCAGAGGTATTACACACCTGATTTCAAATTATACAAAGTGACAATAATTAAAACAGCATGGTAATGGCAGAAAAACAGACACACAGACCAATGGAACAGAATTGAGAGCCCAGAAATAAACCCCTGTATACATGGGCAAATAATTTTTGACAAGGAGCCAAAAACATACAATGGAGAAAAGAAAGCCTTTTCAATAAAAGGTGCTGGGAAAATTGGAAAGCCACATGCAAAAGAATGAAACTAGACTGCTATCTGTCAGCATTCACCAAAATTAACCCAAGATGGATCAAAGACCTAAATATAAGACCTGAAACTATAAATTGCATAGAAAAAATCATGAATATTAAACTCATGAACCTTGTATTTTGAGAAAATTTTATGTATTTGATCTAAAAGGCAAGGGAAGTAAAAGCAAAGTGGGACTATATCAAACCAAAATGCTTCTGCACAGCAAAAGAAACCATCAACAAAACAAAGAGTCAACCAACAGAATATAAAAAGGTATTTGAAAACAATGCCTCCAATAAAGGGCTAATACCCAAAATATATAAAGAACTTGCTCAAGTCAACAATAAAGAAAACAAACAATCCAACTAAAAAATGGGCAGAGGACCTGAACAGACACTTCTCCCAAGAAAACATGCTATTGGCTAACAAACATATGAAAAGATGCTCCATTTCACTAGCTATTAGGGAAATTCAAATCAAACCCACAATGAGCTACCACTTCATACCTGTTAGAGTAGCTATTATCAACAGGACAAGTAATAACAAAAGTTAGAGATGTTGTGGAGCAAAAGGAACCCTCATACACTGCTAGTAGGAATGTAAACTGGTATAGCCACTATGGAAAACAGTATGAAATTTCCTCAAAAAATTAAGAATAGAATTACTCAGCAATCCCTCTTCTGGGTAGCTACTCAAAAAATTTAAAAACATTTATCTGTGAAAATATATGCACCCTGATGTTCCCAGAAGCATTATTCACAGTGGACATGACATGGAAACAACTGAAGTGCTCTTCGATAGATGATTATATAAAGATGCGGTACATATATACAATGGAATATGACTCAGCAATAAGAAAAGATGAAATAATGCCATTTGCAACAAATGGTGGACCTTGAAATGATCATGCTAAGCAAAATAAGCCAGACAGAAAAAGTTGAGAACCATATGATTTTACTCATATGTGGGTTATAAAACTGAAAGCAACAAATGAACAAGACAAACAGAGACTCATGAAAACAGATAACAATTTAGTGGTTACCAGAGGGAAAGAGAGAAGATGAGGAGGTAGAAAAGGCTAAAGGGGCACAAATATATGCTGAAAGAAGGAAATTTAACTTTGGATGGCGAACACACAGTGCAATGTGCATATGAGGTATTATTGAATTGTTCACTTGAAACCTATATAGCTTTATGTCACCCCAATAAATTTAATTTACAAAATTAAAAATAAAAAAAAAACTCAAGAAAGAAAAAAAAGACCCAATTCTTTCCCTAAAACTGTGTGATCTTGGGCAAGCTGCTTCACTTTATAGGAATTCAGCTTATTCAACTGTAAAATAAGGGGGGTTAGACTGAATTAATCTAAAGAGTACTTTCAGTTCTAAAATCTGAATAATTTAATAAATGTAGTATTTCTCCCGCTCACTGATAAAAGTTTGTTGAACATGTTATTGTTCACCATAGGAATAGGAGAAACAGGAGTTAGAGCATCTTTAATTTAGTAGCAGAATTGTTATTTCTTTCTATCGGGTTGTCTATTTGGTAGCCTTTTTAAAGTATTGATGAGCCCTTGACCTTTTCCTACTTTTTCCCCCCTATTCAGGTCACTGTGCTTGGAGCTTCCAATGTTGGGATAATTCTGAAGGGTAGCGGTTGAGAGTGCCTCTGATGGGTAAATTGAAAGACTACTTTTGTTCATAGGCTTGGATTTGAATTCTCCTTTGGAGGCCTAGAAATCATCCTGTCTATTTACAAGTTTCCTTAGATAGTGCACTCCATCTTCAGACAGTTCTAAATATATGCATAGATGTGTGTATATATATATATACACACACATATATATATATACATATGTATGTATACACATGTATATGTGTGTATATATATATATGCGTGTATATATATGTATATGCCTTTCTAATATTTGATTGTTCATTAGAAACTGGAGTATACATACCCACATAGTTATGCAATGATACTCTTTGAGGCCCCCAAATAAGCCATAATATAAATACAGAGTA
>NW_011888891.1:5270929-5273527 GCF_000151845.1 Pteropus vampyrus
TCTGTGTCAATTTATTATTAGTCCAGCCATAAGAGCTTAAGAGGGGCGGGAGGGAATTTCCCCCTCCCCGACAACTTGTAGTTAACAATACTGTACTGTACACTTGAAAACTTGTTTAGAGGGTATCTCATGTTAAATATCTTACCACAGTAAACTACAATTAAAAAAACAAACAAAGGCAAAAATCAGTGTGTTGCCACAAACTTTTAAATTGATACTACTTTAAAAAAAACCAAGAGGTCCAAATATATTTTAGAAATAAAGAAAAATTTTATTCAAGAACTGCAAAAGTTATTAGATCGAGATTTAGCATTGTTAGCTACAAAGTATCTGCCCATCCTCTGATGCCAATAAGCTAAGTGACTTGTTCAGTGGCCACTTTTAGAACCCATGGTACACTGACCAATTCTATGGTTTCCAGGTCATTGGGAACTCTTTTTAGGTGCTCGGGTCAGATCCAGTGTATTTTAGGGTAAGGTCCCCCTAAAATACAGAGAAAATTGGCCATGGTTTTGGACTTGTTTAGGAAGCCCCAAGTCCTCAGGGGAGGAAATTGGTAACAGGTCTTGTGAGTGACTCATAATCTCTGAGACCAACTTACTCACTCAGTAGTTCTGGGCTGGGTTTTGGCCGAGAACAATGAAATATCCTAGAGGTGGACTACAGCAAATGTGGGGTTCCCAGAAACTCCTCAATAATGTTGCCCATTATCATGGCTTTTTGCTAGGGGAAATATTTGTAGTCGGAAAACCTATGTATTTCCTTCTCAGAATTTGGGAAGCAGAGCATTCATGATAGAGAAAATAATATGAGTAAATGCAAGATGCAATAGAATAGATCCAATTGAAGGCCTGTGTTTCATCCTTAAACCTTTTAGTCAGAAATAGACATATGACACTAAAAAAGGTTAAAGAATTTGCTCAAGGTTGCAGCCAATTAGAGATGAAGCATTGCAAAACTTCACTGTTTTTGTATAACCAGATATATTTTGTGCCCTCACAGAACAAAAATGGACCAATAAGATAATGACCCTAAACCTAACCTTGACCCTTGGCAGGTGGCCATTCTATATTGTGCTTTACTTAGAACTCATCTTTTCAGTCTCAGCCTCTGTTCCTGCTACCAGGTCAGTAGGCAGTGAATGGGACGCTCCCTGTAGAGAATGACCAGCAAAGCTTTTCATTGGAGCACAGAGAAACTGTGTATGAAATGACTCTACACTTGTCTTAATAGGCACGACCTTTACTCTTGGGACACATTTTTCACTGTCATGTCTGCCTTGTAGCCTGAATCAAGACAGTGATTCATTTGAGTTTTTCACATTCTCTCATTACTAGAAGAACTCTTAGGTCGTTTATAGCTTGGACCTTGGCCCCTCTCATCTTTTATTTATTAAAATGCATGAACACTCTCTCTGTTCATAGGGATGCCTGGTTCACTTTCAACCCAGTTCCTTTTGTTCACAATGTCAGGATTTTTGTCTTCTCTCCTCACATAGATTATTTTTACATATCTGATAAAAAGGAAGTTCAAAGAAGACTTTTAAGTGCCGCCGTCACTATGGCTTGTTAAATCCCACATGGTGTTGTCCTTTGCCTACCTAATGCTCATGTGGCTTAAAGTGGTTTCCCTTGGTGAGTACAATTATAGGGAGTGGATTTTGGCTCAGTATAAAGACAGCCTATGGCAGTTAATAGGTGTCTGAAAAACAAACAGGCTGCTGAAGTACTGAGCTTCCTGGCCTTTAAGGTATGTGGTCTATGCATTGGCCAATGGCCTTGTGTTAGAGATAACAGAGAGGATTCATGCATCAGATTAGGAGTGGCTCAATATGGCAAACAGTTGAATATTTTTTTTATGCTAGGAATAAGGAAAGTAAAGACAAGTGAGACAGTCTAGCAGGATTAGATTAGAAGATTCCTCAGGTTCCTTTCAACCCTATACTATATCTGGATGCATATACTGAGACCTCTAAGAAAAGTCTAAGTTGCAACTTGTTTCTTAGAGTTATTGACCTGGAGTAATTTTTAGAAATCATTTTTGTTGAGCCTTTCATTTTCTAATAAAAGTAAGAAATTAGGCTCCAAAAGGCAAAGTTTTTTTTTCCCCTCAAGATCATTGCAAAAGGAAAACAAATTTGAGTTTCTTCTCAGCTGGAATCTATTTGTGCTATTTTAGGTACAAAAGACTCTCAATTACTTTCTCCTACGCTGGGAACTTTTCCAATTTAGCACATGACCTCTTCTTAATCTGTGGTTAATATGGGGTGACCATATATTTATCATTCAAACCGAGACACTTTAACTTCAGCCGGTGCCCTAGGCCTAGCCACAGTTTCTCTTTATGTCATGTGTTCAACAAATGAAAGAGGAATCACAACTTTCCTCTAGAACACAGGGATTGGAAGGGTATACTTACTACTAAGTCATTTAAGATGCACATGGTGTTAAAAACCTTAGTCTAGTTGCTAGGGTTTTAAAAGGAAAGAAACACATCTGGTAGTATGAGTTTTATCTTTCCATTAAAAAATTGTTTTGAAATGATTTCATACTTAAGAAGAAAACTTGGCAATTTAAGTATAAAGAACTCTAAGACCCA
>NW_011888891.1:5276237-5278413 GCF_000151845.1 Pteropus vampyrus
ACATATAATGTCTTATGTCTTATGAGGCAGAATAAAGAATCCTGTAAAGCTTTAATGTAAAACCTGAGGACCCCCAACAATCTTACCATTGCTATGGATTCTTTTGTCTTGCCTCCTGAGATCTGGAGTAAACATTCTCTTTGCTTTGTCATTAAGGATACTGGGGCATGAAATTTTGAGACACAGTAACATTTAAGGAGTATACCATAGTGTCTAGTATATGGTATTTACTCAAAAATACAGATATTATTGTTACTATTGTTATATAAAGCTCAATTCTCTTTTCATATAATTTCTTAACCCCAGCTTTAGCTTTTTCCATATTGTTGTTGTTTTTTCTTTTTTAACAATAGAAATTCTTTCAACATTTGACTCCCAGTGAAGGCAGACCCAAACTCCTCTCATTTATTCTAAATTTATCTGTTGATTCTAGATCACACCGGTTCTGTCTAATTCTTGGAAAGACTGTCAGGCCATCAACATATGACAAATATATGATGGCTGCTAACTGATATTTCCTGAGTTTTTTTTCCTGACTAAATATTCCTATTTCCTTCAATATCTCTTTATATAACTTTTATCACATGGTTTTATCAGGATTATTCTCTCACCACCCTGGTCTCCATCTTGAAAGAGATTCTAATTTATCTCTATTTCTTTCTAAGAACTGACCCAGTAGTACTAAGAGACTTCTTATTCATACTTATGCCTTCCACCGAAGGCTGATTAGCCTCTAGAGGGGCTTATAGAAGTCATCTCTATCTTACTGGATTTGTTCACTAGTACTAATTGGGAATTGTGACACAGCTATGAAACAGTTAAAGTTATTTGGCTGTTCAGCATACATTTCCTCCCTTCCTCCCTCACTCCCTTCTATTCTTCCTTACCTCCTTCTTTCTTTTCTTTCTTCCTTCCTTCCTTCCTTCCTTCCTTCCTTTCTTCTTTTCTTTTTAAAGCAACCTGATTTTCTTTTTAGAAATTATCTCTTCCCTAGTGAATATTGCCTTTAGGATTGTAATCAGGGGTTCTGTTTACTCCTCCCCAAGGACTGAGTAATGATACAAGCTAGGCCAATCTGCTATTCTTTCCCTGAAATTTGAATCTTGAACAGAAAGATAATGATACTGAAGGTAGTTGAATTCCCATTCTGCCCTAGCACGTCTCCTTGATTACATACTGCTCTTTGTATGTAGTTCCATTGTCACAGTTCCTGCTTTCTTCCTTTCCATTCTTTCTGTGAATCTCACACTGTTCTAACACGTACCTTTGGCTTAAGTTATCTAGAGTTGCTGTCTGTTGCTTACAATCAAAGAATTTCAACTAATGCTACCTTGTACATGGTGGCGTGCTTATCTAGTATACAAATAATTTCCCTAAATTTTCTTGAATACTTATTCAACAATTTAAGAAGTAAAAAGTACCGCTTGTCTCTTAATTTTTATCATTATGTGCTATTTATCTTTATTTTCAAAATGTTAAATTCCTGGAAGAGAAATCTGAATGTGTTCCCATCTTCCTCTCCTTCCTACAATATGATTCTATAAATTTTACTAGAAAGTTAATCAGTAAAGCATCTAGTGTTGACGAGACATAAAAGATTAATGGCCTTTTGAAGAGGTAAAATGCCTGCCTTTCACATGGGTAGAAGTCAGCTCAGTTGTGAAATTGTGTGAGGCACAGGCATTGTATTCTCTTCCAGGTAAAACTGGGGATGTGGGAAGCATTTACATCTGCCAAGATGTCAGTACTCTGCAATTAAGTCAGATTTTATCCACTTACTGGTATTGAAATGACAAAAGGAAAGCAGGTATCCTAGCATAAGATTAAAATCAGTTCTTGAGTGAAGATGAGAGATAAAAGTTTGTTAATGAAGTGGCACAGCAACGTGAGACCAGTGCTTTAGTGCTACAGTGATACAGTGAGGCAGTTCAGAGTCTCACTTGTACTTGACATACATCTAGACGGACGACTTTGACGTGTTGGGTTTGTGTTCATCTCCTTCAGTTCATAGTTTTGATACTAAAGTTTCACACTCCTTCCTTACTAGTGAGATCTCAGCCAGATATTTGCCTGGGAAGACCAGATATTTCCCCTGAGAAGAAGATGCTGAGATGGAGTTAGCAGTGCAAGATGTTTATTGGGGATGACATCTGTGAAAGCAGGAAGAGAAAGGAAG
>NW_011888891.1:5278463-5282853 GCF_000151845.1 Pteropus vampyrus
TGGCCTTTTGAAGAGGTAAAATGCCTGCCTTTCACATGGGTAGAAGTCAGCTCAGTTGTGAAATTGTGTGAGGCACAGGCATTGTATTCTCTTCCAGGTAAAACTGGGGATGTGGGAAGCATTTACATCTGCCAAGATGTCAGTACTCTGCAATTAAGTCAGATTTTATCCACTTACTGGTATTGAAATGACAAAAGGAAAGCAGGTATCCTAGCATAAGATTAAAATCAGTTCTTGAGTGAAGATGAGAGATAAAAGTTTGTTAATGAAGTGGCACAGCAACGTGAGACCAGTGCTTTAGTGCTACAGTGATACAGTGAGGCAGTTCAGAGTCTCACTTGTACTTGACATACATCTAGACGGACGACTTTGACGTGTTGGGTTTGTGTTCATCTCCTTCAGTTCATAGTTTTGATACTAAAGTTTTACACTCCTTCCTTACTAGTGAGATCTCAGCCAGATATTTGCCTGGGAAGACCAGATATTTCCCCTGAGAAGAAGATGCTGAGATGGAGTTAGCAGTGCAAGATGTTTATTGGGGATGACATCTGTGAAAGCAGGAAGAGAAAGGAAGCAGGATTTAGCAGGGAGGGACTCAGGCCACGGTATGGATCTGACAGTTTCTTTCAACCTAACAGGCAGCTCCAGAGCAAAGACTGCCTTGTAGAGGAGTCCTGCTTTGGGCAGAAGCAGCCCACCTGGAGCACCCTCATCATGTGGTCATTGAAGGAACTGCCCAGGAAGAGCAGTTTGGTCTTGGGTCAAAATCTGTCGGTCCTGAAATCACTGTAGCCTGCAGTTATGGAACTCCTTAGAACTGAATAGAGATCTGAGCGAGGTACACCTGTGACTGTCACATTGTCCCTCTAAATTGTGTGCGTGGACTTTGAAGCCAGATAGTGTAGGTTTGAATCCCAGAGACAACACTTGCTCACATGTGAGCTTAGAAAAAAATTTTAAAAGTTCTCTTTGCCTCATACTCTTCGTATTTAAATTGGAGATAAAAGCAAAAACCTTATAGAATTATTGTAAAGCACTTAGAAAAATACTTGACATGGTAAGTATTGTGTAAAAAGTGCTTGCACAGTGTAAATTTGCTATTACTCATTTATTGAATGTAAACTATATGCCAATCCCCACTGACTTTGTAGGAGCACTCAGATTACTTTATCTGATTAGCTCAGTTGTCTGTGAAGCAATGCTAACAATTTACCTTTTATCGAAAGTACATCTGAGAGACTCAGGAAACACTAATTAATGCCCTGATTACCAGTCAGTGACAGTGCGTCATCAAGGACTTAACACTAGTCTTTGTGCTAAGATGAAGTGCAGATCTCATTGTTTCTGTTTTCTTTTTTTTAAAGATTATTTTATTTTATTTTTCCTTAAGAGGCTAGCTTTGGCCCTGAAGGCTAACTGCAGTACAGCAGTATTGCAGCTTTAAATGTCAAGATTCCATTTATCTGCGTGTTGTGGTGGAATAAGGCGCAGTTTTTCCAAACCATCACACGAGTGTGAATAAACAGGACCACAGGCTACACTTTCAGTAACTATAGAGAAAGAACTTCCCTAAAAAAAAGTCCCCTAAATGCTGTCAGGGAGATCATTTTATTTATTTGTCAAATATGGATATAGCAATTAGAGGTCACTGGTATGACATTAAGTGCTTTAAAATATCAATTAATTTAATCCTTAGAACTATGATGTAAGTACTTGATTTAAGTACTATCAATACTCTCATTTTATAGGTGTAGCAACTGAAGTACAGTGAAGGTAAATGACTTGCCCAAGGAGAGAGTCTAATGAGAAGCAGAGTTCAACTTTGAATATGGGTAGAGTTTGTGTTTACAGGGTTTGTGCTCTTAACCACCAGACATTACCCCCCAGAAACTGCTTATCTTAAAATGCGTTCTTTGCTTCCATCACCCGATTGAGAAGACTCTTTGGAGCATAAATCTCTAAAATGAAGGTCCTAATTTACTCTGGGGCCGAGGATCCATCTATCTTGCTTTTTAATTTAATTTAATTTTTTATTATTTTCAAGTATACAGTACATTGGTTAGACATTTATATAGTTTATAAAACAATCTCCCTAATTGCTCCTTCTCTCCTCTGGTTTTCCACCTAGCCAATATATTAATGCTAACTGCATTCCCCCTATGCCATGCTCCCCATTCCTGTGACCATACTATCAACTATTAATTTGTACTTCTTTAATCCTTCACCCCATTTTCCCAGATCCCGGAACCCCATCTCCTCTGTCTGTCACCTAATTGTCCTCTATATTTGTGAGACTATTTTTGATTTGTTTTTTTCTTTTTGTTCCTTAGATTCTGCATATAAGTGAAATCATATGGTATTTATCTTTCTTTGTCTGACTTATTTCACTCAGCATAATAATCTCTAGGTCTATCCATGTCATTGCAAATGGTAGGATTTCATTTTTTTTAATGGCTGAGTAACATTCCATCGTATATATGAACCATAACTTCTTTATCCAATTGTCTATTGATGGGCATTTAGGTTGCTTCCATATCTTGGCTATTGTAAATTGTGCTGCCATGAATATTGGGATGCATATATCTTTACAAATTATTGTTTTGGTTTTCTTTGGATAAATACCCAGAAGTGCAATTGCTGGGTCAAAAGGCATATCCATTTTTAATTTTTTGAGAAACCTCCAGATTGTTTTCCATAGCAGCTGTACCAGTTTGCAATCCCACCAACAATGTATGAGGATTCCCTTTTCTCCACATCCTCATCAACACTTGTTCTTTGATTTTTTGATGAGAGCCATTCTGACAGGTGTCAGATGATTATCTCATTGTAGTTTTAATTTGCATTTCTCTAATGATTAGTGACCTTGAGAATCTTTTCGTATGTCTATTGGCCATCTGTATTTCCTCTTTGGAGAAGTATCCATTCAGGTCTTCTGCCCATTTTTTAATTGGATTGTTTTTTTGTTGTTGAGTTGTATGAGTTCTTTGTATATTTTGGATAGTAACCTCTTCTCAGATGTATCATTAGTGAATATCTTCTCTCAGCCAGTCAATTGTCTTTTTGTTTTGTTGATTGTTTCCTTTGCTCTACAAAAACTTGTTAGTTTGATGTAGTCCCATTTGTTTATTTTTTCTTTTGTTTCTCTTGCCTGGGGAGATATAGTCGAAAAGAAATTATTGTTAGCAATATCAGAGAATTTGTTCCCTATGTTTTCTTCTAGAAGTTTTATGGTTTCGGGTCTTACATTTAAGTCTTTGATCCACTTTGAGTCTATTCTTGTATATGATGTAAGAAGGTGGTCCAGTTTCTTTCTTTCTTTTCCTTTTTGCATGTATCTGTCCAATTTTCCCAACATCACTTATTGAAGAGACTGTCCTTACCCCATTGTATATTCTTACCTCCTTTGTCATTTTTAAATGAACATGTAGGCGCAGATTTATTTCTGGGCTCTCTATTCTGTTCCATTGATCAATGTATCTGTTTTTATGCCAGTACCATACTATTTTGCTTACTATAGCCTTGTAGTATAGTTTGATATCAGGTAGTGTGATACCTCCAACTTTATACTTCTTTCTCAAAATTGCCGTGGCTATTCGGGGTCTTTTATGGTTTCATATAAATTTTAGGATTATTTGTTCTAGCTCTCTGAAAAATGCCATTGGTATTTTGATAGGAATTGCATTGAATCTATAGATTGCTCTGAGTAGGATGCCCATTTTAATGATGTTGATTCTTCCTACCCATTAGCATGGTATATGGTTCCATTTATTTGTATATTCTTCAATTTCTCTTTTCAATGACTTATACTTTTCTGAGAAGAGGTCTTTTACCTCCTGGGTTCATTTGATTCCCAGGTATTTTATTGTTTTTAATGCAATTGTAAATGGGATCTTTTTTTAATTTCTCTTTCCAAAAGTCATCATTGGTGTATATAAATGCCACTGACTTCTGAATATTTATTTTATAACCTGCTTCTTTACTGAATTCATTGATCAGTTCTAACAGTTTTTTGGTGGAATCTTTAGAGTTCTCTATATATAGTATCATGTCATCTGCAAATAACAAGAGTTATACTTCTTCCTTTCCAATTCAGATACCTTTTTTTTCTCTTTCTCGTCTTATTACTGTGGCTAACACTTCCAATACAATGTTGAAGAGGAGTGGTGAAAATGGACATCCTTATCTTGTTCCTGATCTTAAGGAAAATGCTTTTAGCCTTTCCCCATTAAGTATGATGTTAACTGTAGGATTGTCATATATGACCTTTATTATGTTGAGGTATGTTCCCTCTATTCCCACTTTACCGAGAGTTTTTATCATAAATAGATGCTGGATTTTGTTGAATGCTTTTTCTGCATCTATTCATATGATCATATGGTTTTTATCTTTC
>NW_011888891.1:5282903-5289837 GCF_000151845.1 Pteropus vampyrus
CATTGAATCTATAGATTGCTCTGAGTAGGATGCCCATTTTAATGATGTTGATTCTTCCTACCCATTAGCATGGTATATGGTTCCATTTATTTGTATATTCTTCAATTTCTCTTTTCAATGACTTATACTTTTCTGAGAAGAGGTCTTTTACCTCCTGGGTTCATTTGATTCCCAGGTATTTTATTGTTTTTAATGCAATTGTAAATGGGATCTTTTTTTAATTTCTCTTTCCAAAAGTCATCATTGGTGTATATAAATGCCACTGACTTCTGAATATTTATTTTGTAACCTGCTTCTTTACTGAATTCATTGATCAGTTCTAACAGTTTTTTGGTGGAATCTTTAGAGTTCTCTATATATAGTATCATGTCATCTGCAAATAACAAGAGTTTTACTTCTTCCTTTCCAATTCAGATACCTTTTTTTTCTCTTTCTCGTCTTATTACTGTGGCTAACACTTCCAATACAATGTTGAAGAGGAGTGGTGAAAATGGACATCCTTATCTTGTTCCTGATCTTAAGGAAAATGCTTTTAGCCTTTCCCCATTAAGTATGATGTTAACTGTAGGATTGTCATATATGACCTTTATTATGTTGAGGTATGTTCCCTCTATTCCCACTTTACCGAGAGTTTTTATCATAAATAGATGCTGGATTTTGTTGAATGCTTTTTCTGCATCTATTCATATGATCATATGGTTTTTATCTTTCAATTTATTAATCACATTAGTTGATTTGCAGATATTTCATCTATCTTGCTTCTGAGAAGAGCTCCTAAATTGTGTAGCTTTGAGTTTATGTTACTCTGGGACTTTTAATTTAGAGCCTTACATTGGAGCGCACCTGAACTATTACTAGTTCCTTGGATCCCATTTACCAACCTGGCAAAACACTTAAGATCACTTCCTGAGCCTTCAGCCCTACCGAGGGCAATAAAAATGATGCTAGTTGACAAGGTTGACCTGTTTGTAAGAGTGAGAGAAGATTTTGGATTTAGAAATATCACTTTGCATTTGGTTTATTATTACTTTAAATTGTATGGTTAAAACAATTTTTTCCAGTTATAACTCCATTTGTGTATGTTTTCTGTGTTTTATCTTTCATGTACAGATGGAATAATCTAGTAAATGGCAACATAGAAGAATAAAAGCTTTAGATTTTCATATCAGGCTATCGTGATTTATAGCAGAGTTTCAGGAAGCAGAATCTCTCCTTTTTTAAAGAAGGAAGACATGTAGAATTCCTTACAAAGAGAGAATAGAAGAATGGGGAGTTAGACAATTTGAATTCTAACCCTAGCTCTTATATAAATGTATTGTATGATCTTGGGCAAATAAATATTTAATTTCTCTGGGTCTTAGTTTGTTCATCAGTGACTTCTGTGATACTTTCAACCTTAATAATCTATAGAATTTTGAGGAAAAGGTAATGTCATAGCATTCTAGTAGGGAAAAAAATGAACAGAATTTATTACATTGATTCATTTTCCCATCTACTTATTATAAAGCTGTATTTGTGCTATTGTCTAATCAACGTGAGATAAATTACACTGTAGTGCTATTTATAGTGAGAAATAGAGTAGACAGTAAACCCCTGAATGAATTTTATAGAAAGAATTGATTGTAATAATATTATTTCCAATGACACTCTTAATTCATTTCCAGAGAAAGGTTGATCTAAGCAGGTTTACTTGATAATATTTTATAATAGAGACTCGATAGCCAGGTGAGAGTGGCTTATTTCAGTCATCAAACTTATTATCTTTCTTCCCATGTCTTCCCTTCTTCCACTGTTTGTTTGTTAGTTAGTTAGTTTGTTTGTTTTGGTCACTGTCATCAATGGAGTAGATCTATATGTAAACCAAGATTTGTGTTCCTCATTTTAAAAATAAAGAAAGCCAGAGCAAAATGAAGAAGAATATTATTATAAATTTTATAAACACCATAGCAGAGAACAATTAAGGTTTACTTTAATGGAATAATATTTAACTAATTAAGTAATTCTTGCAGTCAACCAATATTTCTTGGGCACCTTCTATATGCCTAGGTTCTATGCCAGGTGCTGGGGAGACAGCGATGAGTGAAAATACATCTTACGTGAGGAGTCAGACAATAAGAAAAATAATTTCACAAAAATCTAAACTATGGTACATATTATAAAAGTAGAGTGCAGATAGTTCTGAAGATGTGTGCCTTCATTTGGGCAAGAGTTCAGGGAAAGTTTTCCTGAGGAATTGACATTGAGCTCAAAGACTAAACAAAAGTACAGTCTATTCTGCTCTATGACACATATTTTATAAGTCAAATTGGCTCACACATGATTGGTAAATTGGAGAACAGTGTCAGTAGACAGTGAAATTCAAATTCCTTGATGGTATAGATTTTCCCCAACATATTATCTGAAACTAAGTAATGCAGCTGAAGACAAAATCTACTCATAAGGCTGAACGTGGCAAAGTGTGGGAGAATGCAGTATTGTGCACGTTACCCATTCACCTTGTTATTCCTCCCCCAATTTGAATATATGCTTCATCTTAGAAGTACTAACTGTGGGATTCATTTGATCTTTCAGTATTTGCCCTTCTCTCTATATAAATTGGAAACCCCAACCACTACTCACCCTTTTTCATCATAAAAACTTTACCTTTTGGGAAGATTCCAATATCTTATTTATTAGGAATGTAATTTCTTGTTAATGGGACTAGTATTTCCTATGAGATTATTACTTTTTTTGTTGCTCGGATCAGAGTATTGCATAGATTTTGAGTTGTTTGCCTCTAATTTAATTTTCTTTATGAGAGAGAATTTTCAGGTACTTTATAGCAGAAATACCTTTATTTGAGAGCAAACACAGTTAAAAAGTATATAGCAACAGCTATAACTTTTTAAATGAAACAACTTTTCAAAGAGCTCAGTGTAGGTATGTTTAACTCTCAGCTTTAATTTAATCAGAACTTAAGAGGTATATAGCTTTTATTTTACCTTTTTAAATAATTTAGACATAGAGAAGGTATCTGACTTATTTAAAGTGACAAAATATCTTCAGCCGAACACTCTTTTCATGATGGCATATTGCCTTTGACTTCTGAATTATTTTTACTTACCACTCACACATTCTCTCAGACATTTCTAATCCTATGATAAGGCCGAAGTATTTTAGAAATAAATCTTATTAAAGTGTACTTTGCATACAATATGAGCCATATATTTTAAGTTTATTGTAGGATGAACTTTGAAAATGTAGTCATCACCTCAAAAGCTTTCTCATACTCTTTCTCGTCGATCCTGCCCACTCCTCTCCTAAGCAACCATCGACCTACTTTTTATCACTGTTGATTAGATTCATCTTCTTTAGAGTTTCATGTTAAGCAGTTCTTACACACAGTGTCTACTGCAGGGCTAGTGTAGATAACTAGTGCTCCACAGACTTGGTCAATAGGAGACATAAACCCAAATGGATGGATTCAGACTTATAGCACAGTAAGTTGCAGGAGCTTTGTGTTTGCATTGATTCTCCTTGCTCACCAAGAAAGACCCATGGTGTGATGGGGAGAAGGGCCCAGGTGAATGTTTATGCATGCAGTGTATCCATGTCACAGCTGAAGAACACTGTGCCAGGAAACCCCTATTATAAAGAGACTGCCGACAAGACTGTCCATCCTCTCCTGTGGAGACAGACATTATCCTTATTCTCTTGGTCAGGAAACAAATCTACCTACTGACTCAGAGGAAGTGTTATTTTTATAACCATGGAATGTCTCTGGGAGATAGAAAACTTTAATTTTATTACTCTAAAACATAAGCAAATCTAGTCCCTGCGATGGAGCAGCATTACAAACATCCTTAAACATAGTGTTAATGCCCTCTGCTCAGAAAATGTGCCAGAATTATCTCCCAACATTATATAAATATAATCATATAGTATGATTATAAATGCCAGAATTATCTCCCAACATTATATAAATATAATCATATAGTATGTGCCCTTTTAAGTATGATTTATTTTGCTCTGCATAATGTTTTCAAAATCTATCTTTCTATTGTTTACTAGAATTCCATTGTATGGTTATGCCACAATTTGTTTATCTATTTACCTGGTGATGGGTACTTGGATTATTTGCATTGTAGCTATTATAAAGCTACTATGGACATTCATATACAAGCCTTTATGTGGACATATGCTTTCATTTCTCTGAAGGTATTTAGGAGTGGTGAATGCGTGTTACCAAGGAATGCTAAGTGTATGGCAGATACATGTTTAAGTTCTTAAAAAATTGTCACACTGTTTTCCAAAGTAGTTGTACCTTATAATATTCTCAGGAGCAGTGACAATTCCAGTTGCTTCACATCTTCACTAATATTTTCTAGTTAGTCTTTTTTAACTTTAGACATTAGATATTTGTCTGTTTATCCTTTAAATTCTGTAAATTTTCACTTCACCTGTTTTGAAGCCTTATCAGAAATATACATGTTTAAGACTGCTGTGTCTTATTGATGAATTGACCTCTTTATTATTATAAAATGTCCCATTTTTTTCTCAGTAAAATTTTTTCTTCTGAAGTTTACTTTGTTTGGTATACATTTTTATTGGTTGCTCTAATGTTTACAATACGCATCTTTAAGTTATAACAGTTCAACATCACATAATATTATGCTATGTCACATACAATATAAAAATTGAACAACAGTACATTCTCATTTTCTCCCCCTATTCTTTGTGCTATTGTTACTCTACATTTTATATGCGAATATATTATAACCCCCAAGACATTATTATTTTGTTTTAAATGGTCAATGATCTTTTATATAAATTTAAAATTGAGAAAAAAATGTATTCTACATCTACCTACTACACATTTATTGTTTCCTGCACTCTTTATTCCTCTGGGCAGACTCCAGTTTTTATCTGATATGATTTTCCTTATGTCAGAAGCACTTTCATTAATATTTCTTCTAGTTCAGGTTCACTTGTAGCACTTTTCTCAGTTTTTGTTTGGTACATTCTTTATTTTGCCTTCACCTTCGAAGGATATTTTAGCTGCATGAAAATACCAGGTTGACAGTTTTTTTCTTAAGCACTTAAATGCTCTATTCCTATGACAGCCAGCCTCCAAGATGACCATCAATGATCCTGACATCCTGGTATTCATGTGTTTGTTTAAGTCTTGTCCCACTCTGAATCAGGTCTAACCCATGTGATCAATAGAATATGACTGAATTTACATTATGTTACTTCTAAGACTGTTTAACGTAGTCATTGCCCCTTGCCCCTTGAAGGTCTTTTAAATACTCATTGTGGACACAGCCACTCCCCGTGCCATGAGGATATTCAAACAGTCTCACAAAGTGACCCGCTTGGAGAGCAACAAACCGTGTGAGTATCAATCAACTTGTCAGAAATGAGAGCTATACACCTTGAAAGTGGATTCTCATGAGACACCTAACCAGAGCTGCCTAAATGATCCAGTCTCAAATTCCTAACACATGAAACTTGTGAGAGATAATATGTTGTTATTGGAGTTTAAAGACACTAGTTTTGGGGTGACTGCTATGCTGCAGTAGATAGCTAATACAATTTTCTTTTGGCTGGCGTTGTTTTTGATGAAAACTGCGCAGTCATTTTTGACTTTGTTCTCCTCTGTGTAATGTGCCTTTTGCTCTTTGGATGCCTCGAGGATTTTTTTTTAATTGGTTTTTAGTAATTTGTCTATGTTGTGCCTCAGTATCTTTTTGTGTGTGCATGTTGATCTTTCTACTTGTTGAAATTCTTAACATGAATATTTATAGTTTTCAACAAATTTGTAAAACTTTTGTCCATTATTTCTTCAAACACACATATATTAGACCATTTGATATTTTCCCTTAGGGTCTTCCCTCTACCACCATATCTTTTTTCTTTGTTTCATTTCATTACATATAAATTTTTGCTACATGATCAAGTTTGCTAATCTTTCCTTCTACAATATCTAATCTGTTGTTAATTTTATCCAATGGAATTTTCATTTTAGGTATTTTATTTTTCATCTCTAGAAGTTCCATGGGATTCTTTTTCATATCGTCCATTTCTCTCCTCAGATGTTCATCTTTTCCTATAGAACTTAAGCATATTTATAATACCCATTTCATTATTCTTGCATGCTAATTCCATCATCTCTGTTATTTTTGAGTATATTTCTATTAACTTATTTTCTCCTCATTTTGAATCACATTTTCTTGACCATTATGTTTATGCAAGTAATTTTTTAGATGGTGAACAGAGTGAATTTTATATTGTTGAGTGCTGGATTTCATTGTATTTCTTTTAAGAGGGTTAGATTTTGTTCTAACATTCAATTAAGTTACATGCAGGTTCGATGAAAGCTTATTTTTAAAACTGTTTATTGGTAAACATCCAGAATAGCTTTTTTCCTATGGTTAATTTTGCCCCACTACAAGATGTGACCTCTTTTGACCGAATGTCTTGTGTATTCGTCAGCATCTCTTTATTTTGACTGTTGGGAACTTGAAAGATTCTCAGTTCCATGTGAGCTATGGGATTTGTCCTGCTTCATAGCTGCCTGGTAATTGCTCTTTCCCCAGAAATTATTTTTCCTAGCCTTGTGAAGTTTCATCCTATAAACATAAAGATTGGTATTCAGTTCACAATTCAAGTAGACTCCTAAGCAGATTTCTAGGCTCTTGCCCAATACATCTCCCTCTTCTCTTGTACTCTGCCCTGTAAACTTCAGCCGTCTCAATCTCCCCAAACTCCAATCTGTCTCATCAATTCAACAATATTTCTGGGCCCTGCTTGGGTTCCCCTTCCCTGTGCTCTTTTATAAATTGTCTCCAGGCTAAAAGTGGAGGAAACTTTAGGGCTCACCTCATTTGTTTCCCTTCTCTAAGAGACCACAGTGTTGCGCTACCTCTTTTTCAATATCTGAAACTGTTATTTT
>NW_011888891.1:5290627-5294733 GCF_000151845.1 Pteropus vampyrus
GGCTTGTTGAGCACCTGAACGTGTGCATTTCCAACTTGTATCAGGAGCATTCCCTCCCCATTTCTAGCTGGCAAGCAAATAAAACATGATAGCTCTTTCCAAATATAATAAGGGATAACGTAGTTGAATAAACCTATCAATTTTGATTTTTTATTTGTTCATTAGCGTAGGGATTTTTTTTTTCTTTTCTTTTTGTAGTTTTGCACTATTATAGTCTCAGGGGGGAAAAATCCCAGAAGATGAACTCACTCATAAAGGTGAAAGACTATTTTCTTTTAAGCGTTATTCAAAAGAAACATTATCTTTAGAGAGCTGAGAAAATTTGCAATGACCTCTCAGGATGAATTTGTAGAGGCTTCCTAGGAAGATTTTGATTGCCAAGCTATACTCATCTATTTTTTATTTTAATAATTTTCTGTAAAATATTAAAATAAGATTCATTTCAAAATATCCTTGGAGCTGCTCCTTAGTTAGCTACAATTATATATCAGAGCTGGATGCTACCTTTTACATTCACTGACTCTATTTAGTTTTGTGTACCATAAGTATAAAGTTAAAAAGGAAAAATCCTCCTATTTGGACATATGTTAAGACTGTAGTTGATTCTTCTTATCACAAATGAGAGAAATACCATTGGACATCACCTGGAAGGGAGCCACTGAATTTTTCAAGTTTAAAGAAGACAATGTTATTATGCTTGGTTCTTCCTAATAGATTTAGATGGTAGGAGCTAGTCTGGGATGGTCCTCCTAGGGATGCATGGTAGATATTTCTGAAAAATAGAGGGCATGCATGTTCTAGAACAATAAGGGACCTTCTGATTACCTGACATGCTTCTCTGGATGACTATTTGGTTACCAGATTAGAAAAGGACCACATATTTTTCTAAATTGGAAGTGGAGGAAAGCAGAAAATAAACTCTTTAGGTAATAAAATAATTCAGCACTTGAAAAGAAGCTAAATTGGGGCAATGTATTGTATTATTTGTATATTATAAATGAATCGATACATGAAAAATGCTTACAACTATGTAGAGAAATCAGTATAAGTGTTATTACATTGATTGAAACAATCCTCGGCTGTCTCCAAACTGAGTCATTCATTAGGAAATGAGAGACTTGTATATACAGTGAGGCTTGTTCTGGGTAATCTGTTATCAGAGCTGTAACTGTTTGGACCATAAAACATCATCTTATTTCATCACTAACCTATCACTAACCTGGAATCTCATGAAGAAGGCCTTCTGCATGATTGACATGATTAATTTTTTTATGCTAAAAAAATTCTGCCTGTAATTTGAGTCTCACTTTAGCTACATTGTTTTCTATCTTTTTCTTTTCTCAGCATATTTTTTCAAACAGAAGAAAGACAGCAAAACATTCTAGATGAATTAAAAAAGAAAAATGATGAGAAGAGAGAGACCTAGTAAGTAAGAAAAACAAGTAAAGTTATATGCATTTTTCTCTGAGAACTGACTTAGATTTATATCTCATAAGTTTTTATATATAATATTCCATTATAATTAATATCCAAAGAGTTGGCCGTTGCAGTTTTTGTTTCCTCTTTGACCTGAGGTCCTTAAACATGTGTTCTTTCATGCCCACCCTCTATCCCTCCTTCATTCCTTCCAGTTTTTATTTCTTAAACTTCCAAATAATTAGAGAGTTTTTGTGTTTTTCTAATGATTATTTCTAATTTTATTTTTGCATTGTGGTCGGATATGGTCTGTACCTTTTCAACAGTTTGAAATTGTTGAGACTTATGTCACTACTTAATATATGGTTAGATTTCACAAATATTCCATGGAAGCTTGAAACTGAGATGCACTCTGTAAATCTGGCCTTTATAAAGATATTAACATGATTTTTATTTATTATTATTTTTATCTGCCTAATTTTAAAAAATGCAATAATTATGTTAACTTCTTCAGATTTATGGTAATTTATTTTGAAAGTTTTAAACTATATAACAGCATGCTATTTGTTACATAATATTTATGACAGATAATATTCATTGTGAATTTTTACTTCTTAACAAAATGACTTATTATTACTGCTTTTTTGTTTGATTTCTATTTTGATGTTTGTAACCCATGTTTTCTTGTTGTTGTTGTTCTTGTTGTTCTCTTTCTTCTCCAGGGACTATTAGCAGAATATGTCTTTATTTCACCTTTTATCTTAACTTTGCTGAGTACTTTATTTTGAGTATATCGCTTATGAATAATGCAGAGTTGGATTATCTCTTTTGACCCAGTTGAGTCTTTCCTTTTAATAGATGAGATTATTCCTTTTACATTTATTTTTAGGACATATATTTATTACTTCTTTTATCTCATGTTATGTTTTCTGCCTTCTCCCATTTATTCTCTGTCAATATAGTGTCTGATTTTTCTTTAATTTTTTTTCAGTAATTTTGTGTGTTAAAGACATATTTAGTTTTACTAATGATTTCATTTAGACCTTGAGTTACTAATATAAAATAGTATTTAATGACAATTACCTATGAAGATGAATAATTTGTCAGGGATTACATTTCTTTCCATTTTCTAAGTTTTTCTTGGTATACTCTGGGAGTTTTTCCTAGATAATTACTGCATTGTTAAAATAGTATTCTTTTTAAATTTTTATCTTTTCTTTTAAGAATTACATTTGCATCTTGTTTTATAACCTTATTTGCTAAGTCATTTAAATTAGATTATATGTTTTAATTCTGTATCTGGGCCTTTCATACCATTGTATCTCCATCTGTGAGTCCTTGATTTGCAGCTCCTCTTTGCCACTGGTACATATCCTCAACTCATTTTCCTTTCTTTTTTAAATTTATTTTTATTTTTCTATTATTTATTTATTTTTAACTTTTATTAAATTTATTGGGGTGACATTGGTTAATCAAATGCTATAGGTTTCAAGTGTACAATTCAATAAAATATCATATGTATATTGCATTGTGTGTTCACCATGCAAAGTTAAATTTCCTTCTGTCACCATATATTCAAGCCATTTTTCTAAGTAGAATGCGTGGGCTGTATAGTTCCTGAAGATTTGCATGTTCGATGAGATTTTTCTGTTATCTCTGTATGAAAAAGACACATTACTAAATGATAGAACTCATGAGTCATGGTTATTTCCCTTAAAAATTAATGTGATTCTCTTCTCTTTTGGCATTCAATGTTGCAGAGAAGATATCTGACTCATCTGTTTTTTTTTTTTTTAAATTTTATCATAGTTAATCTGGAGTGTTAGATGTTGTTGGATAATGTTATTAGCTTGATCATTCAGCACCCTAAATGGGATGAGGGAACCTGGGTCACATATGGATCCAAAAGTGGGGGATTCTATACGTTTGTCACAAGAGTTGTGTTTCAACTCTTTGCTGAAATTATCATACCAGAGGCCAGATATTTTATATTTGATCTTGTGTTCAGCCTGGCGCCTACTCCAAGAACACAAGATGGGTATAACTTTGTCTGGAATCATCCCTGGGGTTTTTACCCACCAATTGGGAGAGTGACTTGTCATTGTGGAGAGCTGTCCCTCTGCAGTGTCTCAAACTAGCTCTAATTTGGGAATGTATTTTAATATACAAGAAGAAACTGGCTGGATAGGTAAAATTTTGAATGAGAGGAAACTTGGAGCTAGCAGTTTCATTGATGGCCCCGCTTCAATATGTGCTGCAGTTAGTGCCAACAGAAAAAGTGCCTCCATGAGGCATGGTCTTCATCCATCTCATAGTCTTGCCCTTTCTCAGTGGGCTTCAGGTCCTGCCTCCTTCCTCATTTTAGGAAAGTGCTTTTCTGGGTCAGAATGAGTCCGTGTTGCTATTGAGAAACTGAGTAGACAGCAGGCTGAGCTGCTGCCAAGTTTTCTGTTGTGCCCATAGGTTTGCTTTTTCCACCCAGCTCCTATAGGCTCTGAATCTGGGTCTGTCCCATCCATTGCCCACCGTCACACCTCTTGCTGTCATTCCTCATTATTAGAGATTCCTGGCAAAATTTGTCAAGATTTGCTTCACTTTCCACAGCACTGGAAGCATCACTTCCAGGGTGGGGAACCTGAGTTGGCTCTTGGTGAGATCTTTGGATGCTGTTTCAACTTGACTTTATAGAT
>NW_011888891.1:5296733-5311848 GCF_000151845.1 Pteropus vampyrus
CAATCTATAATACATCATCTGTATATTGCATTATGTGCTCATCACCCAAAGCCTAATCTCCTTTCGTCATCATATATTTGACCCCCTTTACCTTCTTCGTCCTCCTCACACTCTCATTTTTTTCTATAAAAAAGTGTGCATTACAGTTTATGTTGAGGGAATTAAGAGTGGTGTCCTAGTTTAGAACATTTTTGTTCTTTATGACATTAGTAAGCTGTTAGAAAAAGCTGATGACTGTAGCTTACTGGCTTCAATTTACATCAGTTATTTAGTGAATTGAGTGTGAATACATTGAGCTTATTTTTAGAATGTTCCTTCTTATAAATATATTATGTACATCACACAGACTTAGCAGCCCGACTAGTGTGGGAAGTGAACTTGTCACATGTCACTCCCTTTGCAGGGTCATGTGTAATAGAATCTTAGAGAAGGAAGTAGGGACCACTAAAGAAGACTCCAGATGATTCGGGTAGCGGTGTTTATAAACCTCTGAGTCAGTAATAATTCTGCACTGAAGCACAGTGCTACGGACACCGTTTGGTTAAATGGAGAATAGCATGAATTAGAGCTGAGACCATTGTGGTTCTTATCTGTGGACATTTGTCATTATGAGTAAGCAAAATATTTAGCATAAGACCCTTTTCCTTCCAGGTTAATTTGTATACTTCTTCACAAACCAGAAAAGCAAATTTAAACTCTTTCTTTCGATTATTTTTAAAAAATAATACAAACGGAAAAAGAGTACCTTGTATAAGTTCATTTGAAATGAAAATTTGAAGTTTAATTAGATTTTTAAAAGACAAGACTAGAATTTCTTGAGTTCTTAATACCAGAAGCATTACAATCATGTGCTGTTGGTCTTAGGATACTCACTTTACAAATGATGAAACTGAGGTTTATTTTTCAATTAATAACATTAGAAACTGAGGTTTAGAGACATTAAGAGCTTACTTAAAGTAATACAGCAAGTAAATAATTTTCAGTCAAGATTCAAATTCATATCTCTGCTCTCAGACAGACCAAAGTTCTTTACACTGTACTTTCTCCTCTGGTGGAAAGAAATGAAGCTCCATGTCAAATGAGCCAAATTTCTAAACTCAACTCAGGTTAAAGGAAAACTGCCTAAAATTTTAGTCACTAAATGATGAAGACAACATCAGACATCATTTAAAAATTTTGGAGGATAGAAGCATAATGTAAATGAATACAATACTTGTCTATCTTTGGTTTGGTATTGGTAAAATTATAACCTCCAATTTTCATTCTTTTTTCTTTTGAAGACAGATTCAGGTCAACTTTGTCAAATTTGATATATGTATATCTAAAATTTTTCTTTTAGAATGACATTGGATTATGATGAGTTTTCCCAGTAGAATATGTGTGGGACCAAGTACTCAGACTTATGACATCAGTTGACAATGTGGAGACAGACTCCATGAGGGATTTTAACAAGGTTAGGGATCATTCAGCTCAGCAACACTTTGCAAAGCAGCACATTCCTCCCACCTCCCAGGGCAAGACTCCAACCGTCCAAAGTAAATTTGGCTCCTTGAATGTTTGGACTAATCCTTTGCTGGTCAGGATGAATTTGCAAAGAGTGGGAAGTGACTACAGAAACATTATGTTATAACCCTTTAGCATGGATCATCCTTGGAGCTACAGAAAAGAAACCATAGAGAACGGGGATCCTTACATATTTGAATTAACAAAGTAATACATCATATACCCTTACATATATTAATTTATTTAGGAGTCATGTGTTGTCAAATTTTTATTTTTCAATTAATAACATTAGAAAAATGCTGCCAATAACTATCATTTCAAAAAGAAAGTCCACTTTTAAACCCAAAAGTGGAAGGACATAACATCAGGATATAGAACCACCTTCTAAGTGGAATAGATTTAGCTTCATTGAAAACTCATTATATTGCACTTATCTCTGAATTTTGCCTCAGCTTGATGGAAGCTAAGCCATGGGTCAGCACTGTCTATAGGCTACTGCCAGATAGCCCCTCAATGTGAAGCATTTAGAAGCCAAACATGGGTCTTAGAACTTTGGTTCACTCACTAGACCTGAGGGAATCTTGGAAAAACGTGTCCCCAAAAAGAAGACCAGAACAGGGTCTTGTATATACTGTGTGCTCAAAAAATGTTTGTGGTTGAAACTGAAGAGAGATGAATGTTTGTTAAGTACCAGGACTGAATCTAGGGAGAAGCCAGTGGAGGGGACAGAGAGTCTCTAGGTCTCCCTTCAGGACGCCTGCTCCTCATTCATTATCTCACTGATGTCGCACACTGGGGAGATGAGGAGGCGGCGGCATGAGGCTCAAAAGCCCTGTCCTAAGGAACAGAGTGTCTCTGCTGGAGGTCCATATTGGAAGGACCAGTCTAAGGCCATGCTGCAGCAGCACTGACTGAACGTTTTTTCAGAGAGGTCTCAAGGAGCCCTCCATGACGCTCTGTCCCTCAGTGATCCATGGGATCCTCTTGCCTCAGGGGAACAGTGCAGTGTGCTGAGGTCACCAACCCTCAAGACAGACAAACCCAATTGGAATGTTTATAATTAAACTTAATATCTACAGGCACCTTTCTCCTAAGATTAACTGTACCCGCGGGTCTGTATCAAAACATAAACAGAGCCACCTACACTGAACACAGGCATAAATAAAAAAGTAAAAGTTATGTAATAAAATCAATTGTTAAAATAACCTACTATAAAATCAAGGTTTATATCTTATTTTTTAAAAAAGATTTCTAATGTTTGCTTCTTATATTTAGCTCTTTAGATATTGGATACATATAAATTTATGATTATTATATCCTTTTCATAAATAGTGCCTTTACATCTTCCTCTTGTCTTAATGAATGCTTTTAATCCTGAATGCTGTTTTACTTATTATAATTGTATCTCTACTTTTTCTCTTTCCCTTTTGTTCCATTTTTTAAAAATTGTATTTTCCTCATTTCTATTTGTCTAATTTCTTTCTTTTCAATATTAAAAAATCACTTTAAGTGTCATTTGAAAATAAGATACATCTGCTTTTTAAAGTCCAATTTAACAATCTTTGTCTTTAAAAGATGAATACAGTCCATTCACATTTAATCGACCTTTAATATCTTTGATTTTATTTCTTTCATCTTATCTCACGAATATTATTTAGGTTACTTTGTTTTCTCTTCCTCCCCCTTAATTTTGGTGGATTGATCAAAGTACTATTAATTCTCTCAATTTTCCTTATTAAATTTAATGATCCTATCACACTTTACCATTTTTCTAGGCATTAGTCTCCTGTAGCCTAGCCTCTTGTGATTTTAATGCCCTTAGTGTTTTGGGCAGCTAGAAGTAAATCATTTCATTCTTAATTAGGATATAGGTATAGGCTTTAACTAATTGTTTCAATTGCTTTTGTTGTCACTTAACTTATACTCAAAGATTAAAAAAGCATGTTAGTCATGTTCTGAAGAAATATCTGTAAAGCAAGTTCCAGGAGAAATGTTCAAAAGTACACTTCGCTTGAGCGAATAGGAAAATATGGCCAATTACGTACAAAACAATGACAGCTTAAACAATGGCAGTCGCCACAAGATGTCTAGTTTCTGTCCTTTCCCTTAAAGATAACGTCACAGACCCACAGTTATGAGATAGTTTGCAGGATCTTGGTTCTTTAACCCAGCACCTTGTTCTCACAATATAATTTTGTATTGAGATGAGCTGTTTCTTTGTCAAGTCGGAGGAGATAACTTCAGGGTCTCCAGGAGAATCTACAAGTTTATTTTGCAGAAGGAATATATCCAAGGTAGCTGCAACCAGCTGCTGATGTCCAGGTGTCTGATACGAAAAAAAAAATCATCTCTGACTAAAGAAACACACGCTTCTCTCTCAGTTACTTGGAACTTCCCCTCCACCTGCCCAGCTGCATAAAAACTCCCTACTTTTGCTTTTCGAGAGAGAGAGATTTGAGAGATCATGCTCTCTCCTCTTGCTTTGGACAAGTCGAATAAACCCTTTTCTATCTCCAAGCACCAGTTTCTCAATATTTTGACTTACTAGCACATTGGGCACACGGACCTGAATTTTGGGAGGAGGTGATTCTGCTACACTCCCATTCCACTTACTTCTATCAAATCACTTTTTCCTCTGCTATTAATATGAAAGCAGGGCACCAACTATCGTCTTCCATCAAAGTGTTTTACTTTCTCTGTTTTCTTTCACATTTATAATGCTTTTATTTCCCTACTCTTAGATGAAACCTTACGAAAAGGATTTCCCTCTTCTACTTACTCCTTCCTCTTTTCCCAAGGGTTTATGAGATAGTTTAGGACTTTTTGATTTTTAAAATTTCCCCTGTAGGATGTTTCTTTTATTTGTATGATTATTATTTAGCACTCATGTTACAAATTCCAAAGCATGCTATCGTTTTCAATTTAGGCTTAAATATACGTATATCTAAGCAGAAAGTTACACACACACACACACACACACACACACACACACACGCACACACACACACACACACACAAACACACACACACACAAATATGTAGAGATAAAGAGACTCATATTCATGCTGTTTCCTCACCACCCTGTGCCCGGTTGGGGACTGTGCTTTGATTCACATTATGTTGTTGTTAGTGTTCTTCGTGAAATATTTCCTTAGATGGACTGCGAGGGTAACAGAAGCCCTGGGTCCTTGCCTATTTGCTTACACCTTTCTCTCAGGTGGCTGTCTCAGCAGGGGGGCAGGGTTTTGGGTTTCATTCTTCATTTTCTTCTGTCATCAGTCCAATTTCTACTGGCCATTTCCTTTGTACATAACATAGTTTTTATGTCTGACAGTCTATAAATTTTTTTATGCTTGAATTTAAGAATTCTACCAGGATATGCTTAAGTGGTGTTTTTTGGTTTATTCTTCCCCCTCCTCTCACCCCATCAATTCTTCTTGGAACTCAATGAGCACTTTATTTTTCTAATTTTAATTTAATTTGATTTTTTTTGTATTTTAAATTACAGTTGACATCAATGAACACTTTAAATGTGCATTCCTACATCTACTTCTTTTTCCTCCTTTATTATTCTTATTACTCTTATGATTCACGTTAGGTTGCTGCATCTGCCCTCCAAGCCCTTTTCAGAAATTTCACTCATAATTTTCATCTTTCTGTAATTTTACTTTCTCTGTTGAGATGCCTTTTACTTGATCAAACTCAGTCCTCAGCAGAGAATAAAAACTCCTTTAATTCACCTGTGGAATTTGTAAAGATTTTTTAGAAAAGGAAAAAACTCTTTGAATATCAGTCTTTTTTTTTTTTTTAATATCGGGACTGAATTTCTTTCAGTATTATTTTTTTTTTAATCTCATGCAAAAATTAAAGCTGTCATTTTTATTCTCTAGCAGTTCTAGTTTATAATGAGCTCCAAGATTGGGGCATTCTGCTTGTTTTTCCCTCCCTGGTGCTGGGTCCTGCAGGTGTTGTTGCTATTTTCTTTTTCTTATGCATGGCTCTATTCATAGTTGGGATGTTATCTGAGCAACTAAAGAGGCTTTTGAGTGATGGCAAAGCCAGGTGAAAGCCATAATCTGTGCTCTCTTGAACTGGTAATATTCCTCCTGGCAAGCAGTCAGTTCTTGCTCATGGGAAATTCAGTGTATAGGTTGCTGGTCAGGAGGTTCTCCTGGAAAACTCTGCTCTAAACAGTGACTCAGGGATCTGGGTCACTTCCTTCTAGTGGATTTTTAATCTCTTAAGACCTTTTCATGATCTTCTGTGGGATCTAGTAAATGCAGTAAATTGTACACATTTTAAAGGTGACTAGTGCTATTTAAAAGAGCAGGATAAAAAGTATATATACATGTATTTGGAGATCGTGTGGGGGAACAATTGTAGGTTAAATAGGAATGGTAAGAGTAGGATTTATTAGGAAGATATATTTGAACAAAACATCAGAGAGTATTGAGACATGAGGATATCTGGGACAGGAGCAACCTAAGTGGAAGAAACAGCCAGTGCAAAAGCAAGAGCAAGTCTGGAGTATTTGAGGATAGCAAGCAGCCGGTGTGGCTGGGGTGAAGAAGAGTGGCTATGGAGGATAGTATTAAGAGATGATGTTTAGAGATAATGAAGTTAAGAGGGTACTACAAAACCCCAGGCAACAGGTAGTGGTGGCTAACTCCATATTGGTAGCAGTGTGTGTATGTGTTGGTGGGAAGGGGAGAGTATAGTGTAAAGTCTTCAAATTTTACATAAGGTTTGATGGTAAAGCCAAAGAGATTTCCTGACTGATTTGAGGGACAGCACGAGACAAAGAAAAGGATTCAGAATTTTATTTATTTAAGCAACATTTATGTAGCACTTTCTATGCACAGGTACTGTTCTAAGCATTTGACAAATACTAACTCATTTAATCTTCATTACACCCTTAAAGAGTATTATTATCTAATTTTTAAGATTAGGAAACTGAAGCACAGAGAAGTTAAGAAATTTGCCCAAGGTTACATAACCCATGTCATATACATGATTTGAACCCAGGCTCCAGAGTCTATGCTCTTCTGTACGGGGATTCTGCCAGTTGCTGAGAATGTCTCCTCCAATTAAACCTTAAAGCACGGGGGAAATAATCTCGAGATGGGTCTCTAGACCCACTGGGCTCTGAGAGACTTAGGGTAAAATTAAATAGATCCCCATTAGGTTTGATAGACCACACTAGCATTTTGTGTTCTCAAGAATGTGTGCCAACTCAGATTCAGTTTTCAGTAATCCCAGAAAATTTGGGGGTATTTCCATTTTCATAGTGCACAGTCACCCTGGTAAGTGACCATATTTCCTTTGGGGAAGACTGGAAGGAAGATTTATGTCAAAAGGATCTATGACATTTTAAAAACTAGGTTTCCTTTTCACTTGAGAAAAGAAAAAAAAAAAAACTCTGACTTTGAGGAAATTAGTTGCTAATCTGTTATTTTTGGCTTGAATGGGTAGAAGGATGGGCGGTATTGACTGAGATGGGAAAGATTATGGGTTATCTAAATTTGAGGGTGACAGGAAGGTCAGGAGTTCAGTTATGAGCATGCTAATTTTGTTTAGATATCCAAATGGAGTTGCTGAGTAGATTGTTGGATAGATGAGTCAAGATTTCAGGGGGAGCAGTCTAGCATGGAAGTATAATCTGGCAGTCATCAACACAGAGGCTGTATTTAAAGCCGTGAGATCCTAAAAGAGAGTGTGGAGAGATAGGAGAAGTCCAAGAACCAAGCGTTGGGCTTGGAGAAGAGGATAAACCAGTAAAGGAGGCAGCCAGTGTGTAGCTCTGAAGTTCAAGCAAAGAAAGTGTTTTCAAGGAGTGAAATACAATCAACTGCATCAAATGTTGCTGATAGGTCAAGTGGGATGAGGACTAAGCATTGACTTCAGCAACGCAGAGATCATTAATGACCTTCGAAAGGCAGTTTTGGGAAGTGGTGGTGGCAAAAGCCTAATTAGGATGTGGTGACAGAGAACTGGAGGAGAAACAGTGAATAGTTAATAGTCAAATCTTTCAAGTAGTTTTGTTGCAGAGGAAAACCGAAAAATGGGCAGTAGCTGAAGGGGGAAGTGAAGATTAGAAAGGACATTTTTATAAGGCAATAAAGATAGAACTAGGCTTGTATGTGCTGAAAATGACAAGGGAAAAGACAAGGGAAAATTGATAATATAGAACTGAGATGAGAACATTCCTAGAGCGATGTGTTTGAATAGGTGAAGGGCTGTTTAATTACAAATGTTAATCAAATCATAAGCTCTAAATCTCGGAGATTTACTCTAATTCGCCAATACTTTTCTTTCTTTACTGCTTTTATACCTAGTTGGTCATCATTGTAAGAGTAATCTTTGTAAGAGTAATCTGTCCTTATGAACCACTATGGAGAGGAACCTCCAGATAGTCTTATGTATACATAAGTGCATACCCACTTTATACTGGGACTTCACAGAATGAACTCTGAGATTGCCATTTACCAGGGCTTCAGATAGAAAGAGGAGGCTGGAAGGGAGCGATCATCGAACTTCAAGACCTAGAGAGTATTCGTTCCATTGCTCATGGCACATTAGTAGCATTGCCCACCTTCATATGCCTTTATCTTGCCCCCTGATATGCACATAGCTTTTATTTTAGGGAGAGACCACAGTTCCTACCTTCTATTTAAAGCACCACTCTATGCCTTCGGCCAGCAGTCCCTGTTCTTCACTGTAGTCATTTGCCTTTTAGTACCCTTGATTTTTCTTCATTTTCTGATTTTTTCTGTCAGATTATTAATTTACTTTAACTAAATATTATATTGTTAATAATTATTTAATCCTCTAGTTATTACACTTAGAAATCAAGACCCTGCCAGGTAGCTTTTAGCATTAGAAAATTAAAAGTAGAAACCTCATAATTGCAAGGTTTAATTCTCTTTTTCCTTTTATTTTTTCCAAAGCAAATATTTTTTTTGGTATTACCTATAATATGCAAAGGTAGATTCCAGTGGACATAAAGTTGAAATATCACAATAATTGCACAATAGGCCCCACATAGCAGCTGTCTGAGGCTTAATGAAAAAGAAAGGATGTTAGATTCTGAAAAATCATCTCCCACTGACTTTTGTCTGCTGTTATTCTGATTACTCAATCTCCTTATGAATCTAATTTTTAATTTAGTAGCTTCTAAATTCAAACCACAGTGCATTTTGTGTGTTGTGCTGAAGTAACTGCTGGAGGCAACATCCCTGTGCCCAACCGTGAATCATTTCAGGGAAAGAGGATATAGTCATACGCTGCACCTGTGCTTGCTGTCTGCTTGCTGTGCACACCGTATTGGCGCTCCATGTTGAGATGTCAGTCTCCTCCAGATGATGCTCTCCGTGAGGGAGTTTTCACAGCTTTGTCCCCTCCTTCTCTGCAGTGCCTAGTACAGTGTCTGCCAAATAGAGGCACCCAAAGAATATTTGTCAAATGAATGACTATATTCAATAATTAATAAACACATAGCTGGTCATCAATTTCTGCTTGAAAGTAGTTTACAGTTTAGAAGACAGAGTTAATATATTTAGTTTTCAACTTCACTGTAAATGAATTCTATTGATTATCCACTCTAATCCCATCCCCAATACTTTTACCAGAATTATCTCCTTTGTATGTTGAATGTCTTGGGACCTCTTTTTTTTCTAATGATTCTCAATTTGAGTTAGATTGCAAAGGTGTAAGATCTAGTTTGGTGTATCTATCTGTAACACAAAAAGCTTTTAGCTGAGACTCTCACCTTTTTCTCCTCCCCAACCAGGGTCTGCTTTATGTGAATGTGGACTGCTGTCCCTCATTTCAAGGCCTTTGTAAACACCAGGCCCTCTGCCTGGGGTGCCCCTTCTCCACCTGTCCACCTGACAAACAGCTGGGAAGGAAGGCTGAGCATATTAATATAGAAAGCTATTGCTGGAATTAGAAATTTTGTTTAATCAGAAGTTTCAGTAGGTGGTTTTGATTCCAACTACCTCTCGTGTGACATGAGGTAAAATTTCTAGCTTCCTGGATATCAGATATTTCCTTTGTAAAAGGCGGGTAAAGTTGATCTCGATGGACTGTTGTGAGGATTTAATGAGATAAAGCATGAATATGGCACAGTAAACGAAAGCTGCTATCACTACCACCATCACCACCATCATCAATATCAATCATCCTTCAAACATCAGTTCATATATGGTGTCCTCTGGGAAGCCTTCTTAGACCCTGGGCAGCATTATATACTCCTTTACTGCATTTCTATAGCATCTTATACATCCAGCACTCATCACGTTATATTGTCTTTGTTCTTTTTCATGAGGGCTCTCTACAGGGCTGAGACACCCGATGGCAGCAACCCTGTCTTAATAATTATTAGATTTCTGCTATCTAGCATCTAATACTGGACCTGCCACCTAAAATTGGCTCATTAAATGTGTTTCGAATGAACACAGGATTATAATCAACTTTTACTTAGGTATAAAGTTGGCATTCACCATGTATCTGAAAAGGTAACATGATAGAACCAAGTCTGGGAGATTGAATACAAGTGTAACGATAGAAAATTTGGAGATTTAGTAGGATTATATTGTTTGTAAGCCCTACGTGCAAGTACACTAAATTGGGATAGCTTTAAACATCAATATTTAAAGTTATGCTCATTTACAGCATGCGTACTATTATTTTATTATTTTAGGTAATTGCAAATCTGTTAGTTGTAGTTTTGATTTTTTTGACAAATTGTTGGGTATGTCATCTTTTTTTTTTTTCTGAGATGGCATTTTGATCAAGAATGCAATCCCTAGTCAAATATTGTTTGAGAGTTTGTAACTGCTTTAAATTCATTTTATTATAAGATTTTAAGGCACTTATTTGTTTGAGAAGAATGGAGCCCGCCTGATTTCCATTATGCTTAGAGTGTCATTCAGTAGTGGCCAGCTCTGTAAAATTTGAGGACAAAGAGGCAAATATGAGTGATGCCATTTTGGATCTCTGTCTCTTTGTGGCACTCCCCGATCACTCACAACGACCTCTTTATTTCCTTCTCACCTCTGAAAGGCTAAAAGCTGATACCTGAAGTGGGAAGCTGATTTTTAGGAACAGCTGCTGTTTTGGTAATTGCAGTTGCTTTGGTGGGAAATTATAAAGGTTCTGAAATTTTCAAAATATCTTCTAATGCTCTTTGCCGCACCCATTACGGAAACCCAGATTTCTGGGATGTCTGGGTTCAAATTTGCTTGGATGACATTTTAAAATTAGACAGAGGTCCTCTTGGGCTTTGGAGGCTGAAGTACACCATGACTTGGGAGGCTGTAGTTAGCAGAAAGAACACGGGCTTTGGAGTCGAGCAGGTCTGCAGACTTAAGCTCAGTTCTGCCACTGCAGTATATTCATTTTTCTAAGCCTTCATTTCCTGTTCTTGTATCTAGGTAATAATATTATCTACTTGTAAGGAGGACTGGTGGTGAATAAATAAGACAATATCTATTAAGCTTCTATCATGGTTCATAGGCCATTCTTCAATTTCAACATAAAAGGAAGAAGCTAGGAGGAAAAAAAAAGAAAGCTGAAAAAGGGACCTATAAATTGAAAGAGACTTAGAGAACACATCAACCAATTGCAGTATATGGAGCTTTCGGGGGCCCTCATATAAGCCACTGGAAAATATATTGGGAAGTTTAAA
Organism: Pteropus vampyrus; assembly: GCF_000151845.1. Lineage (NCBI taxonomy): Eukaryota > Metazoa > Chordata > Mammalia > Chiroptera > Pteropodidae > Pteropus > Pteropus vampyrus. The sequence continues at coordinate 5,307,925 of NW_011888891.1, forward strand.
TGCTGAGTGGACATTTGGTGATATTAAGGAACTATTACTTTTTTTAGGTTTAATGATATTGCTATGTTTAAAAAATGAGTTCCTAACTTTTAGAAATACGTATTGAGCTATATGTGAATAAAACAAACAAAAAAATTGCTTATAAACATTTCTTTGATAAAAGTTGTAGCTATGCACTGCTCTTTTTAAAATTCATGCCTGTATGTACAGATAAACATAAAATTTGACTGGCAAATAAAATCTTACCGTGCATGTGTACTGGGATAAATTAAATGCCAGGCCAGGTTCAGGCACATCTGCTCTGTTCCTATTCTTACTGGCATTGATAGTCAGTTAGGCAACAAAGAGTAACGCTGTGCCATGCTATTTTACTGTAGGTATTTTGGTATTTTTTGTATATCATGAGTGCTTCTTTTCTGACATTATAAAATGAATGCAAACAACTCTTAGATATTGTAAATGATTCACATTTAAATAAAGATTACTACTATTCCTTTTTATGCCTTTTGATTTGTTTAAGAACATCCTGAAATCGCGAAGTGAGCTGTCAATGAATAAACAAATTTTCAAAACTACACGTCTGTGGAAGAGGTGATCTTATTGATAATATACAACCGAAACAAAGGAAATAATTGGATGCTCTGTGTGTGTGTTACGTGCCATTGAGTTAGTTCAGACTCCTGGCGACACTATGATTGAGTGACGTCCAAAATGTCCTGTCCTCCATAGCTTTGCTCAGCTCCTGTAGACTCGTGCGTATGGTTTTTTTTTTATGGAGTCTACCCATCTGAGAGTCTGTAACTGCTTTAAATTCAGTTTATTATAAGGTTTTAGTAATTGCAGTTGCTTTGGTGGGAAGACTCTACCCATGGAGTCTTCCTCTCTTCCCACTGCCTCTATTTTCCAAGCATTATTGTTTTTTCTAAAGAACCCTGCTTCTCATAATATGCCTCAAAAAGAACAGCTTTAGTTTGGTCACTTTTGCTTCCAGTGATGTTTCAGGTTTAATTTGCACTAGGACACACCTGTTCATCTTTCTGGCGGTCCAGGGTATCTATCCATAGAGTGCTCCTTCAACACCATATTTCCAAAATATCAATTTTTAAAAAATCAGTCTTCTTCACTGTCCAACTTTTGCATTCATACATAGTAATAGAGAATATGAGAGGGTGGATGATCTTAGCCTTGGTCTCTAATGAGTGGATGCCAAATTTGATATAAGTCTGAATATTCTCAAAGATAAGATTTTTTATTTATGTGTGAAATGAGACTCATTATTCTCATTGATATTATTTACTTGGGGAAAAAATGTCTAGCAGGAGAGAAGAGGGCAAAAATAAGGTTTGGTTCCTCTACGAAATTATCTCTCTATGCTGTCCTTCTCAAACATCACAGATAACTGAGAGTGGAGTGAGCCCTGCCTGCTCTCCTGTAGAGAAAAGTGAGGTTAATGTATACTCTTCTTCTGTTTTTTTTTTTACACTGATATCATAAGCTTGTCCTCACCAGCATCTGCTTCATTGACTTTTCTTCAGTTTTAGAACAAGCTGGTCTCTTCATCAGTCTCTTGATTATTCTACCTTTGCTGTTTACCTGCATTAAAAATTTTTTAATTGTGGTAAAATACACACAACATAAAATTTATCATCTTAACCATTATTAAGTTTACAGCTCACTAGTGTTAAGTACATTCATATTATTGTGCAACTAGTTTCCAGAACTCTTCATCTTGCAAAACTGAAATTCTATACCAAACAATAATTTCCCACTTCCTAAAAGAATAGTCCAAACTTACTTTCCTCACTTCCTTACTCCTCTTTACCCACTACAACCAAGATTCTTTTGTTGACTCTACTTTTCTCCCGGGTGGGCTAACAAACTCTATTTCTTTGTTGCATTTCACACTGCTCCCCCATAATAATGCTCTCCTGACTCCACTTCTGTCTCTCTGAGTATTCCTTCTCTGTTTCCATTGCTAAATGTTGCTAAATGCTCCATTGCAAAACATTCATCAAATGGTATTTGCTGAATTTTGTCCGCCCTTGGCTTTTATCCCATTCTACACTGATCTTGAGAGTTCTTACTCACCCACTCCCATGACTTCCATTTTGAAATTTCCCACATCTATGTAAACAAACCTCCAACACAGGCCTCTCTCGTGAGCTTTAGACTCAGCAAGATTTCTTTTATTACTACTCTGTGCCAATTTCAGAGCAATGAGACATGGACAAGCCACATTGCTGCAAAAGAAGCTTTATTATATTGGTATCTTACATTAAAAAAAATTATAATAATATTCTAATGTTGTTCATTCTTTTCTTGGCTTCTATAATGTCACAGTATCTCTTTTTAACCAGATTTACAACTCTTTGGTAACCAGAGCTCATTCAGGGGTAATCTCTTTTCCTCCAGTTATACCATCTCCCTGATATCCCACCCAGTCCCAGGGCTTTAGAAACACTACTACTACTACATGGGGCTGACTTCTGAATCTTTAAGTTCTGACCTCTCCTTGAAACTCCAGATGTGGACACCCATTTGCCAACTTGTCATCGCCACTTTGATGCCATAGTTACCTGAAATTTAACATAGCCCAACAGAAATTCTCATTTTCCTCTCTAAAATCTGCTCCTTTCTCAGTAAACACTACCACCATCCACTTGTCTCACATGCCAAACTTTTATCAGTGTTCTTTGATTCTATTTTTTTTCTCTTCTTCTCCATATCTAATTCAGCACTAAGTCCTCTTTTAACTCCACATACAAACATTTCCCAATTTCATCAGCTTCTCTCCACCTCTTCTGCCATCACCCTTATCTAGTCCACCCTAGTCCACCCTCATCTCTTCCATGAGGACCGCTGAAATAGCTTTCTGACTTCTTTCTACTTCTACTCCTATCCACCATCCACATACTGTTAGTGATCATTTAAAAATATACACTTGCTTGCTTGAAACCATGCTGTGGCTTCATAGCACTTAAAAGAAGACCCGCACATGTTGCCTCAGGTGACATGGCCTTTGAATTCTAGTCTGGGTCTACCTATTAAAACTAATCACTTACCCCTCACCTCCTTGTCGCTATTCACTGGACACACTGGCCTTCTTTCCATTTTTTGAGCTGGCTAAGCTTTTCTCATCTTAGCACTAGTTGTTTCCTTTGCTTAGAATGCTCTACCCCCAATCACAGAGAATAACTTTTCTTGTCATTCTGATTCTTCTCAGGGAGGTCTTTCTTAGCCATGCAATTTAAAGTAGCCATCAGATACTCTTATGCTAGGCTGTTTCCATTTTTGCACAGTTCTTAACATTATCTTCTACTTTTCTTGTTTATCTATTCACTTCTCTGATTATTATCTCTCTGTCTCTGGTAGAATGTTCTGTGAGAGCAGAGATCTTGTCTCCTTAGCTCATTGCTATATTCCTAGAGTTTAGGACAGTTATCTGGCACTTAAAGTTACTTTAAAAATATTTGAATAAATGAATGTCTCTAGGCCCCAAACTTTATAATCTCTAAACAACTGCTGGAGTGAAGTCTCAAAAACATTTGTCTCACCAAGTCACTCCCAATTTAAAACACTCCAGAAACTCCACATTATCAAGAGAATATAATCCAAACTGCTCAGCATAGCACACAAGACACTCCAACCTCATTTCTCACTGAACTCCCGCCTTCCCCTCATGCCCAATAACCTGCAAGACACCTAATGACTAGCATGTTCCACATGCATGCTCTTTCATGACTCTGGGTCTTTGATCCATTATTTCATCATGCCTGGACTGCCCTTTCTTTCCATTATTCCTCCCACTGCAACTTTCTTTATTTAGTCAGTTTCAAGATACAACTCAAGTCGAGAAGCTGTTCTCACCTCCTTATTACCCCAAACTCCAGCCTTTTCCTGTGTAAAGTATACTTGCTTCTATCA
>NW_011888891.1:5312778-5315299 GCF_000151845.1 Pteropus vampyrus
GTATATATATATAGTACATGCAACTCTGAAATAAATGTTCATGTTAGGTGTGACTCATTGCTTGGAATACTGCAGTTTGGACGCTTTTATTTTTACTGTGATTGCAAGTTCCGTTACATAAAGGTGAACGTACTACTCCTCCCTTCCCTGGAGTCCCAGACCTTCTTCCATCTACTGCTCTCTGGTTTCCAGCTCTCTCTGCTCTTACTTATACCTTTTCATAAGTCTTTAGTGACCTTCTGATGAACATATCCATTGACCCTCGCTTACTGGACTCTGGGGGTATTTAATTCATTGATGCAGTGAATATTTATTTATTGTCCACTATGTGTTAGCATTAGGCCCTGATTTGATGCATTTAGTAAAAAAAAAAAAAAAAAACCCTCCCTGTCCCAAGATAACACCCTAAAATCAAAATCAAAACAACCAACACCCCCCAAAAAACTAACAAACGAAATCCAAACCAAACTAAACAACAAAAAACGAACTTGATTCCTGAGTTCAAATGTCTTATCATCTAGTAGGAAAATAGATGTTAAATAAATAAGCCAAGAGATACACATTTAATTAAATTGTGATGAGTGCTATAAAAGAAAAGCACATGGTGTTCTGAGAAACAATAACAAAGAACTCAATTTAAATTGAGAATCAAGGCAGGATCTCTAGGAAGGAGACCTGAGGTGGAGAAGGGAGGATAAAGTCCAAATGGAGAGAGAAAAATCATAGGTGGGAAGATATGTTTGACTGGACAACAAAGAAAGGATATGAATTTTGTTTGGCAGATAATTTTCCCCAAGCAGCAGATGAAGAGGAGGAATTGTCAGCTATTTGTCAATAGTCAGCTACAAAGAAACCCAACACTCATGGTGATAAATACGTTGCAGTCAAAGAGAAATTGTTTGTGGAGCCATATTTTAAAGAAAATAAGAAAGGAACTAGCTTGCGACATTTTCTTCAGTTTGAGGTGGTTCAGAAAAAAGCGAGAACAAAATTGCTTAAACATACCTATAAGGAATGTGAAATTTATTATGTAGATAATCCAGCAGAAGAAAGAGAAAGGAAGTTGGCTCCCTGTCAAGACACTGATTCTGCTACACTGCATCCAACACAGCAGAGAATTTCTGGGAAGCTGGTTTTCCTTTTGACATATAGCAGGCAATTCCCTTAATCTTTGTCAGGTACATCCACAGCCTCAGGATTAAGGAAGATGATTGATATCATTGGCTGAAATTGTTTTATGCACCCAGGATTGCAAACAATAAGTATGAAAGAGAAACTGATAGTTTTTGCAGAAATGAAACTTCCTTTGTGTGGTTAGCACATGTGATTAAAACAAAAACTGCAAAGTGTACTCACCACCCTATTTGGGATTTTCTGGATCTTAGGTATTTCATGCCATATATAGAAATAGGGGAAAGGTCTTTTACTTTCTCCCTTATTAAAAAAAAATTGTAAGGCAATAGTTCTGAACTTTGTCTACACATCGGAATTACCTTGGGCCCTTTGAGGACTCCATGTACTTTGGAACTGCTTCAGGAGCTTCATGTTTAGTGGGTCTGGGATGGACTTAGAGATCAGTAGTTTAAAAAGCTTCCCAAGTGATTCTGATGTGCTGCCAAATTTGAGAACTACTCTACTTCCTGTCTCTTTTCTTTTTAAAATAATCTCCCCCCCTCCGAAAATGAAATAAATATTAAAAAAAAACAACTCAGATTATCATATTTCTTAAAATAAAATGGAAAAGCTTGGAAAACTTCCACTAGAATATTTGTGATCTTATTGTCCTGCCCTCATTAGTCTGCATTGTAGGTAGTGATGAGCGTGGCTGGGCTGCAGGCTCCAGTAAGCGAGTCTGGCTTTGACTGCAAGACTTAGCAGGGTTTCCCAAATACTCTCACTCAGCACAACTTCTATATGACTCTACATGCATACAACACAGCTATATGTCTAGTATTCTCTCCCTTTGACATACCACATGTTCTGATTAGATCTTCTGAAAATAGGGACACTGGAACCATACTAGTTTCTCCCATTTCGTTACCTCCCTTCATTTTGCTCTCACGTTCCTCTCACAGATGCCAATATAGACACACAACACTTTATCTGAAACCCTTGGAGCTAAATGTGTTTTGGAATTCAGGATGTCTTAGACATTGGGAAGGTAGATTCTGCATTCCATACTTTATGTGCCTCTCTTGATGTGCCTAGAGGAGCACCCTGTAATCAAGCACTTTCATGTTTCTACAGGAAACTCATGATGACTCCCAGGAAGTGAGATGAATAAAGACTATAAGTAGTCTCTCATCTATGCAAGTCAGGAGTTGATACCAAATGACATTGCTAGAAACTTTATGAATAAAAATCTTTAGAATTTCAGAGCTCTTTGCATTTTGGAGTTGTAAATAAGGGATAGAGGACCTGTGATAGCAACATTATTTAAACTCGTTTTGTAAAACTGTCTTTTCACTGACTTGCTTAGTTTTTCTCATTGCTTATAATAGAAACATAAAGAATGAAGTTA